>NC_088386.1:137957083-138267291 GCF_037993035.2 Macaca fascicularis
CGAAGTCTAATGGATATATGTGATGTTTGTCTATTTTGAATGCATACATATGTATATTTAATGCACTCTTGTATGACGATTGTGCACTTCATAGGAAATGCGGCAACCTTGCCTGGCCATCCCGGAGGCCCCTGGTTCTCTGTTCTGTGGTGTCATATGCACTACGCTGACTCACACCTTACGGCACGGTTTCTTTTGCTCTAAGCCGGCACACGCGTTTTAAAGGTAATTTCCTCCGTTAGAGAAGTCGCGTACACTCACCCTGCTATTTGCCATTTCTGGAGCTCTTTATTTCCTTCTTCATATCTGCATTTCCCTCTGGAATCATTTCCATTCAGCCCGAAGAGCTCTTCTGCCTGGGATTCCACCCTCTTTTCTAACTGGGAGCTCTTCCTCTGCTGGGTCTGGCCAGGGGACACTGGGTTTTCTGTTAGGGTTTCAGTTGCCCCGTGTGGTGTCAATGTCAACGTGTCTGCAGGCTGGAACCAACAATGAGCACCCCCTCGGCCTGGCCCTGAGCTCCAAGGCCCCACTCCCACGGGGTCTTGCTGCCAGGACCCCACTGTCTGCATCCTGTCCAGAGTGTTGAGGAAGGCAGAGTCCAGTGGGATCTCTCGGCCTTCCCAGGGTTGAGTCCATGCTCTCACCTTTCCTGGGAGGCGCTCGGAGCCAACAGAACAACAAGGGGCCTTTCCCCGTGGCTCCCTCCCCTCTGGAGAAAATGGGTCAGACCTGGTTTCTCCATAGTCACTGTCCCTAAAATGAAGCCGGGCTGCTAGAGGCAGTTGCATCTTCCGGCACCAAGACCCCAGAGTCCCTGTGAGAAAGAGGACCAACGACGATGGAAGCCTTTCTCTAATGTGCGCACAGCCGGGCCGCTCCTCTGAAGGTGCTGAGCCGCCTCTAATCACAGCGCCACGCTGGCTGCAGGTCGCTCCTCTGAGGGTGCTGAGCCGCCTCTAATCACAGCGCCACGCTGGCTGCAGGTCGCTGGGTGTAGGATGAATCCAGCTGTGAAGAGGCTGCATTTTCTGGGAGGTTTCTGTGAAGTTACTGAACAGCCAAAAGGTAAGCAGTTTTAATTGATTTGTGAGTCTTCAATTAAGCACAGCAGAATGCTAATGAAATATTCTCTGTTCTTTAAATAGAGAATGCTTTAAATAATTCAGCACAATCTTTGCATAACTCACACCTTTCAGCTGAAGTGCCTGTCAGCAGTGAAGTGATTGAGAGCACACACTGTCCCGAAGACACAGCCCCCTTCCCTCTGGGGACGCGCAGCCTGCAGAACAGATGTCATCTGATGCAGGACTGTGGTTTAAAAACTCGTTATGGGAAGCATGAGGCTGGACCCAGGGGACCCTGGAGGCGATGCAGGGGCTTCAGCAGCCTAGAAGCTGTTGGAGGAGGAGCCCTTGGTGGAAGAGGGGACAGTTTGAGCCTCCGGCCTCTAATTCCGTCCCGCTGGCTTCTGGGCCGCACCTCCAGGAGTCCAGCTAAACCCACGGGGCTCTGACGTCCAGACTTTATTAAATGTTTCCTCTAATAGTTCTGGCCATTCTGCTGGGCCATTAAAGGCCACCCCAGGGCCACAGATATGAGTGTGGTGTCTGTATGTGGTCCTTTCATGGAGGGCAGGAAGCATCATCATTACTTTTTTAATCGTTTTCAATTTGTGTTGACAAAGAGCCTTAGTGAATCTGTTGAAAGAAGAGCGACTTGAAAATGAACCTGACTCCCTGTATCTTAGGAGTCCATATTCTCTGATACAATTAACGTTTTCCTTCCAACCTCTTAATTGCACAAAGTGGTATTTTAGCTATTCACTGTTTGACACTTTAATAGTTTTGATTAGAAATTTCAGGATGTGGAATTGCTACACTGCCCCAGGTTCCTGTAGGAGCAGCAGCCTCAGCTTATGGATGGGATGTGAGATCTTGGTGTTCTCCTGGAGGAAATGCTATGCTGCTGTGTTGATGACGGGGCATGTGTGGGGTTGATGACGGGGCGTGGGGATGATGATGGGGTGTGGGGTTGGTGACGGGGCATGGGGTGGATGATGGAGCGTGGAGTTGATGACGGGCCGTGGGGTTGATGACGGGGTGTTGGGTTGACGACGGGGCATGGAGTTGATGGCGGGTGATGGGGCGTGGGATTGATGACGGGGCGTGGGGTTGATGACGGGACGTGGAGTTGATAATGGGGTGTGGGGTTGATGGGGCGTGGGGTCGATGACGGGGCATGGGGTGGATGATGGGGCATGGAGTTGATGACGGGCCGTGGGGTTGATGACGGGGTGTTGGGTTGACAACGGGGCATGGGGTTGATGACGGGGTGTGGGTTGATGATGGATGATGGGGCGTGGGGTGGATGACAGGGCATGGGGTTGACGATGGGGCGTGGGGTTGACGATGGGCTGTGGGGTTGACGGGGCATGGGGTTGATGATGGGTGATGGGGCGTGGGGTTGATGACGGGGCATGGGGTTGATGACGGGGTGTGGGGTTGATGACAGGGTGTGGGGTTGATGACGGGTGATGGGGCGTGGGGTTGATGATGGGGCATGGGGTGGATGACAGGGCGTGGGGTTGACGATGGGCTGTGGGGTTGACGACAGGCCGTGGGGTTGATGGGGCATGGGGTTGATGATGGGTGATGGGGCATGGGGTTGACGATGGGGCATGGGGTTGACGGGGCATGGGGTTGATGATGGGTGATGGGGCGTGGGGTTGACGATGGGGCATGGGGTTGATGATGGGGCCATGGGGTTGACGGGGCATGGAGTTGATGACGGGGTGTGTGTGGGGTTGACGATGGGGCGTAGGGTTGATGATGGGGCGTGGGGTCGACAATGGAGCGTGGGGTTGGTGACGGGGCATGGAGTCGACAATGGAGCGTGGGGTTGGTGATGGGGCGTGGGGTTGATGATGGGGCGTGGGGTCGACAATGGAGCGTGGGGTTGGTGACGGGGCGTGGAGTCGATGATGGAGCGTGGGGTTGGTGATGGGGCATGTGGTTTATGACAGCTTGTGTCAGACGAAGCCACATCAACTCATCCTGAGCACCCCTTTTCTCAGAACATAAGGATGAGCATGATCAAAGTCCCGTGACTTTTTTCCTGAGCCCCTGAGATGGATGAACTACTGCTGGTAGGTGGGTAGATTAACAAACAGAGGTGAGGAATGTTGGTATGAATAAGCTCCCCAGGCTGCCATGTGACTGAAGCTCTGACTGGTCGTGCTGGTTAAAGATATATCTGAGCAAGATTGGTTGCTGACAGGCAGGTGTGTAGAAAATAACCTGTATGTGGTGGTCCATTTTCAATTGTAAGTGCCTTCATATAGGTTTAAGTAGGCTATGTGGAAATAGAGAAATAAAGAAGCAGAAATGTACTGTCACCACCCCCCTCTCCTTCCTGCTTTCCCTTTCACCCAGCGGCCAGGTGCCTATCAGTCGGGGCCCCTTCAACTACCCTCTCCCCACCCTACCAAAGCATTTAGTTTAGGCTAGCTTGCAGCATAAATAATTATACTCTTTCTTATCAGCTACATGCAGCCACTAGGACCATAGTCAAATGTTTGAAGAGTCCTGAGACTGTTGCAAGCATGGTGGGCTATAATAAAATGCAGTAGAAAGATCCTAAAGAACATACTTGAAACCTTAATCCAACTACCAATAGGTGATGCCCAGGAAGATTGTAACCCCATTTACTCAGCCCATGAGGAACTGGGGGAGGGACCTGTGCACTAGGGGATACATTGCTTGTTGAAACTCTGCTGGGGGTACCTGCATGCCAGCCAGACACCCGATCTTGCAAGACCGTCATTGAAAATCTCCGTTTCACTGTTCTCCAGGTCTCTGAGTCCATTCTTTGGGTTTGGACGGGTGAGTTTGTTTCTCACAGGTGCGACTGTCTCTATTTGCATCAGGTTCAGTTTCTTCCTGGTTGACCTTGTGGGTGTGAATGTTGTCACAGACCTGCTGGGCCATCTTTCTGCAAGAAGATAAAAGAAGACCAGGAGTGCCTGCCGAGCTCCTGCAGAGGAAGTCTAGGAGAGGAAAGGGTGGGACCAAGGGCACTGCTGTGGGCTGAAGGTTTGCATCCCCCCAAATCCTTATGTTGAAATCCTTAACCCCACTGGGATGGTGTTTGGCGATGGGACCTTTGGGAAATGATTAGGTCATGGGGTGGAGCCCCATGAAGGGATTAGTGCCCTTGGAAGAAGAAACACCAGAACCAGCCTCTTCTCCCTACTCACCATCCGTCCTCTCTGCTGAGGACAGAGACGAAGATGGTGTCTGCAAACCAGGAAGCAGCCTCGCCAGACACAGGATTGGCCGCAACCTTGACCCCAGACTTCCAGCTTCCAGAACTGTGAGAAATAAATGTCCATATTAACTAGGGGCACAGGACATGGGGGAAGCTGGTTCCAGACCTGCCTCCTGGGAAGTGGGAGGGGGCATTTCAACCTGTTAATTTCTCAAATTAAATAGTCATTCAAAAAGAGAAACAGAAACACCTCATTAACTCTGTGATTGCCAAATTATTGATCAATTCTCATAGAAAGTTATAAAATTTTCCCTTCTGGTACATTTCTGTTAAAAAGAAGGTTGTCTTTCCAGCCTTATGTTTCGTAGTTTATTTTGTCTACATTCATTATAATCCATTATTTAATACATTTTTCTTCCAGTTGATCATGTTACTTGCTGATAGGAAGGACTGAGTTCATTTTCAGTGTGTCTGGTTTTTCCATTTCTGTGCCTGGGAAGGTGGGTGGCTCCATCATCATCCATGGTCTCTGAAATATCCGGTGTTACCAAGGCCTGCTTGTTCCACCAAACTGCTCCATAGGCAGTTGTGACACCCAGAAAGATGCTGATATGGTTTGACTGTGTCCCCACCCAAATCTCATCTTGAATTGTAGTTCCCATAATCCCCAGGTATCTGGGAGGGACCCGGTAGGAGGTAATCGAATCATGGGTGTGGGTTTTCCCGGCTCTTCTTTTGATAGTGGATACATCTCGAGAGATTCTGATGGTTTTATAAACAGGAATTTCCCTGCACAGGCTCTCTTGCCTGCCGCCATGTAAGGCCTGCCGCCATATAAGACCTGCCTCTGCTCCTCCTTCACCTTCTGCCAGGATTGTGAGGCCTCCCCAGCCATGTGGACCTGAGTCCATTAAACCTCTTTTTCTTTATAAATTACTCAGTCTCAGGTATTTCTTCACAGCGCTGTGAAAATGGATTAATACAGACGCAGCTGGCATGAGGCAACTGTCTTTTCCAACTTGGAGTTATTCTCAGAAACTGCAGTAACTCAACGTTGGGAACAGAAATGCACCACCCTGAGGTCAGGGATTTTAGGAGACAGTCTGGAAGCTTCTGTTGCCCGGGTAAGCCCTCAGTGCCCTCACTGATGTGCGCGAAGCTGCTCTTTCTGTGAACGGACCCTATCCCAACCAGGAGGCCTGGAAGCTGCAGCTTTGAGGTTTTGATTTTTATGGAAGGAGTCCTTGGTGGTCCTCACAATCTGGAGGCTGAGAGTCCAAGGTCAAGCAGCTGGTTCCTCTGGAGGCTCCGTGGAAGAAGCCCTTCCATGCTGGTCTCCTTCCTCTCGAGTTCCTGGCAACCCTTGGTGTTCCTTGCCTGGTGAATGAATCACCCACCTTTGCCTCCGTCTGTCCATGGTGTTATCCCTGTGTCTCTGCCCAAATCTCTCTCTCCTTATGAGGACGCCAAATGGATGACCTCATCTCAACTTGATCACATGTGCAAAGACCCTGTTTCCAAATGAGGCCACATTTTCAGGTGTGAGGGTTAGAACTTCAGCTGTCTTTCTGGGGGACACAGCACCATCCGCAGCTGTGAGGACACTGGACAAAGCCCAGCTCGGACCTGGCTCGGGTCGGAGGGGAGGGGCACAGGCAGATTTGCCTCTTTCCTGTTTTGCCGTTTTCCACGTAACTCATATTTTCTACTTTAGAGGAACCATTTACGGAAAACTACAGGATAAAGGAAAAACAAATGGTGGAGGAAACGAAATCTGTCAGCAATCAGCGAGATTGTTAATTTCCTCGTGAGGAGCCAGTTGATTGAAGGGTGCCTGTAATTTACAACTTCAGCCTTGGGAAAAATGTGCACAGTTATTTTTCCGTCTCCATGAAGGAAACATTTAGATGGGCACTCACGGGGCTGGTTGCCGATTCAGAGGAACGTGCAGGGGCACCCACCCTCCAGGCGTGGGAAGAGAGAAGTGTGTGCGTCCCTGGCCTCTCCGGGCTCTAAGTTAGTTTTATGGGAGCTAAAGCCTCCCTGCTTCCCGAAGCCTGGGGATTTGGGAGTGCTGGCCCCGGGCTCTGTGTGGCCTGGGACTTCGACTGCAGCTCGGAATTCTCAGGCTCGGCGGTGGCAGCTGGTGCCCTTCTCCAGGCATGGCTCTGGCCGTGTGCCCGGAACAGCAGGCAAGGTCCTGGTGCCAGCCCCATCACAGGTGGCACGGGACCTGAGACAGATTTGGCCCTCTCTGCCCAGGCCCCCTTGCTGGGAAAGCAGAGGCTCATCTGACCTCCGGGAACCCCCACTCTCACCTGGGAGGATGTTTTGGGCGATGCTGTGTGTTGCCATCTTTGGGGAAAACTAGTTTAATGAAGGAGTCACGAATTTGGCGAGGGGCCGCCTCTGCTGACGGTGTTTCCTGAGTCCCCGCCCGTCACTGGGGCCCGAGGGCACGTGTGACTCCATTGGATGGGCGGGACTGGCTGTGACTAGCTGTTCCAGGTGACGCTGCGCTGGGACAGCTCCGTGGCAGGGCCCTGGGGTGAACTGGGCAGGGACCCGGGAGGTCAGAGGCCCCTGGGTCGTGGCCACGCAGCTGGAGAGCTGGTGCTGGGAGTGTGTGCTGAGGGGCAGCACGGGCCCAGGGGCTCCTTCCCACCGGCTCTGGTGGCTCAGCCCGGAATTGTGTGCAGGGACGCGTGCTGGCCACACATCACCGTGAGGATGCACTTGACTGAATCTGGAAGGATCCCAGGGCTGTGGAAGATTTTGGAAGATAAAATGCCCCCAAGGAAGCATGCGTTAATAAATGAATAAATATGCCCAGGCTGAAACGATTTCCTGCAACAGCTATTCACTGGGCAGGCCCTGGTAGGGTCCTCACCTTCCCCACGCCTGTTTGAAGTGTGAGTCCTTCTCAGAATGGGCAGAAGGAGCAGGTGGTACTGATGAGATGCAGCCATCGTCACCCACATTCCCGCACCTTACCAGGATGAGCATCTCCAAAGCGGGGCAGAGCTGGGCTCCGTGAGTGAGCACTGCGTTGAGAAACCACCTTGTGTAAGTGCAAAGAGGCTTGTCCCACAGCTCCTGGTCACCAAAAGCTGTCAGCTCCTCTCATCGGACCTTGGGTCTTGGGCACGTCCTTCCAGCCTCAGTGCCCCAGGAAGGAATTCAGAGACAGTGGCTTCAACCTCCCAGGGCCGTGTAGAGGCCAAACCAGAGCGACTGTGGGTGGAGCACCTTGCCCCACCTGGGCCCGGCTGCAAGGGTATCACAGGCCAGACCCTTCACTCTGCCCTCCCCATGTGCCCAGGCCCTCCGGGAGCTCTGGCAGTCCCAGCTGAAGGTAGAAATCTTCTTACTGTCCCCCACACTGTGTCTGTACAAAGTGAGACGCTGACTTCCCAACTCACCCACCCACTGCACTGGGTCAAGCTGATAAGAGCAGCCCCTGAAGCCACAGAAAAGTCCTAGGCATGCCAGGAAAACGCGAAGCCCCTGGGGGCCCTGGGATGTGAGCTCTGTGCATGGAGGCGTGTTGGCTTGGGGCGATCTTTCCAATGCACTTCAGAGCCTCTGGGAGACCAGAGAAGAGAGCTCTGGGACAGGTGGGCACAGGCACAGCGTGGGATCACTTGCCCCCCTGACCCCAGGAGACTTCACAGTCCAGGCAGAACTCACTAGAAGGAAACAAACTCAGGCCTGCCAGGGCACATTTTGCACTTGCCGTGAGTGTGGTGGTTCTGTTAACATTCCCAGTAAATCCGCTGTCCCATCAGGACACAGGGATGGAGGTTCCTGTGGCCGGGGCCTTGCCAGGGGGCATGTGACTTCTGGTGGAGCTCTGGGCCCCGCAGGTCCGGACATGGCTGCATTCTTCATTAGTGCCGTCTCTGGGCCATGACGAAGAGTCTCTTTATTTTTATTAATTGAATAATCAATTAATTTTTGCCTAAGGAAGTTGCCAGGTTTTAGTTCCTGCAGAGAATTCTTAGTTTCCCAAATAGGCATTCATGATCAAAGCTCATTTTCAGACTTTGGAGGGGGTGCGAAAGGAGATGTAATTGCTAATTATTTGGAATCATCTGAATTGCAATCACTTGAATGGCAGATGATTTATGCAACGGCCTGGAACCTTGAAGCTTGTTTGGAATTCTTCCAGGTTGGGAGGCTGGGAGGGGCCCTCTGCCTTTCAGGATCCCTCCTGCCACCGTGTGTGGACTGAATAACCACAGAGTGAGGCCCACGGAAACCTGGCAGTGCACAGAGAGCAGCGGACCCCTCCTGCCACCGTGTGTGGACTGAATAACCACAGAGTGAGGCCGACGGAAACCTGGCAGTGCACAGAGAGCAGCGGATCCCTCCTGCCACCGTGTGTGGACTGAATAACCACAGAGTGAGGCCCACGGAAACCTGGCAGTGCACAGAGAGCAGCGGATCCCTCCTGCCACCGTGTGTGGACTGAATAACCACAGAGTGAGGCCCACGGAAACCTGGCAGTGCACAGAGAGCAGCGGATCCCTCCTGCCACCGTGTGTGGACTGAATAACCACAGAGTGAGGCCCACGGAAAGCTGGCAGTGCACAGAGAGCAGCGGATCCCTCCTGCCACCGTGTGGGGACTGAATAACCACAGAGTGAGGCCCACGGAAAGCTGGCAGTGCACAGAGAGCAGCGGATCCCTCCTGCCACCGTGTGTGGACTGAATAACCACAGAGTGAGGCCGACGGAAACCTGGTAGTGCATGTCTGTTTGTCATTGTCAGCTTCAAATACTTTTAAATTTTGAATAATTTTAGATTTTCAGAAGGGTTATGAAGATCGCGCAGGCAGCTTCTGCAAGCTGCTCCTGATTTCCCTCAGCGTCCACGTCTTCGTTGCCATGGTGCACCTGCAGCAGCCAAGGAAGTCGCGTTGCATCGCCACGAACTCAACTCCAGGCTTCGGATTTCAGAGCTTCCATCCATGTCCCCTCTCTGCTGTCACCCCATCGGGGGTGCCACCTTGTGTCTGATCTTCCTGTGTCCTCGGCTCCTCTGGTCTGTGACATTTCTGTCTCTCCTTTGCCACGACCCTGGCAATGCAGAGGAGCCTGTTGGGCACCCTGTGGATGCCCCTCCGTTTGGGTTCATCTGTCCTTTTCCTCATGGTTAGCCTGGGGTGATGGGCTTTGGCAAATAATACCAGGGAGGTGAAATGTCCTTCCCCTCACAGCCTCTCGAAGGAGTAGAACATCCTCTTGACTTCACAGGCGGCATTAACCTGATCACTTGTGTGAAAATAACGAATTGGGAGGCACTAGGCTGGGGCTTCAGTACCTCAGAAGCAAACCCAATTCTTGCACACAGAAACCCCATTCAGGGTAAGGGGTCCTGTCCTAGGAAAGAAAATTCAAGTTTAATCAGAGACTGCCAGCTAACCTCAAAACGGGGGCTTTAAGATGCCATTTCACTTTAATCAATCCCTCTTTCTGTTCTTCCTTCCAAGAACACTTGGCAAAGGTTTGTTTCCCTCGTGCTCCTTGGCAGAGCCCAACCTGCTGTAGTGTGGTGCTGCCCAACTCATGGATTCCTGTCTCCCCAAATAACTCCTTAAACTTCCATGTGCCTACGTTCATCTCTCAACGCTTGGATCCGGTGGCATCTGCCAGGTGTCTTCGCTGTAAAGTCACCGTCTTCCCTTCCACTGCTCCACTCTTTGGGATGAGTCACTAAGCCTGTGCTTCCTTCAAGGGAGGGCTGGGGAAGAGGGAAGCTCCATCTCCTGGAGGGGCTGCTGCGTATGATGTTATCTGGAGTAAGAAAGATTTGCCTCTTCTCCACATTTACTTGTATCTATTTATACCAGTATGGGCTCATGCATATTTACTTTATATTTTGGATTATAATTCAATCATCCAATATATTATTTCTTTTGTTGTTCAAATTTTTCCATCTTTGGCCACTGGCAGCCCTTTCACATGGTACCTGTGTCCATTGGACAATCCCCTTCTTTTTGTTTTTTTTGAACATCTTACTTTTTGATATCATGAGATACTCCAGGCTCATCTTGTCTTTTCTCTGATCCACCCTAGAATCAGCCCTGGTTCCCCTCGTTGGAGAATGATATTTAGAAACAAAAACCTGGGTGTTGGGTGTGCTCAGTGGGACTGGGGTGTCATTGCCTCCAGCCCTGTTAGTGAAGACAGCTGGGTAATGTGCGTGCGGCTAATACCCTATGTGTGAACATGTACTTCAGATTATTTCTGGATCTGTCCATCCTTATATCGATGCTAAGCTAAATATGAGTTCACATTGATGTCTCTGATTCTGATCTAGTACCACAGGATTCAGTCTACACTTCCTTATTATAAATAATCTTCCCTTCCAACACAAGAAGTCTGCCTCCCATGGTTTGCCACTTGTTGACTTATCTGTTCAATCCCAGTGTATGTGAATTGTTAACTTGTACCCCTGTGGGAAATAAATTTACCAACGAAGGAACACTATTAATGTCCTTTTGTCTTTAGCTTTACAATTTCCACTCAAAACATCACATTCTGAAGTGACTCAGCTCAGCTTCCCTTTTCTTTAAGTTTGCCCTCGTTACAGTTCATGCTTTGTGACGTGCAGTGCTGGGTTCTGACAAGTGCACAGAGCCATGTGTTCCCACCCCAGTGCCAGACAGAAGAGCTCCTTGTGTGGCCCCTGATGGCCAAGCACTCCCTTCCCCAGCCCCTGGCAACTGCTAGTCCAAGCTTGTCCAACCCACAGCCATGGGCTGCACGTGGCCCAGGATGGCTTTGAATGTGGCCCAAGACAAATTTGTAAACTTTCTTAAGACCTTATGAGATCTATGCATGGACATTGTTTTTGCTCAAGAGCTATTGTTAGTATATTTTATGTGTGGCCCAAGGCACAATTCTTCTTCCAACGTGGCTCAGGGAAGCCAAAAGATTGGACACCCTGGCACCAGTCTGTTCATTCCTACCGTTTTAATTTTTCCAAAGTATCATATGCATGGAATAATGCGATATGTAGCCTTTGGGCCTGGGTTTTTCACTTAGTAGAGCACATTTAAGATTCATCGTTGTTGCTGTGTGAATCGATAGCTGGTTCCTTTTATCGCTGCACAGCACCCACTGCACGAAGCACATGTTCTCCATTTCATTGTGGGGAGACCATTGTATGGGGCAGTTTGGAACAAAACACCATGGACTGGGAGGCTTACACAACAGAAATTTATTTCTCGCTCTTCTAGAGGCTGGGAAGTTCAAGGTGCTGGCTGCATATTCATTCTGAGGCCTCTTTTCCTGATGTGCAGGCAGCTGCCTTCTGACCTGTGCTCACACTGGAGAGAGGGAGCCAGCTTTGGTGTCTCTTCTTGTAAGGGCACTAACCCCATCCACAAGGGCCCCACCCTCATGACCTAATCACCCCACAAAGGTCCCGTCTCCAGACACATCACATGGGGCAGAGCTTCAACATACGAATTCTGGGGCGGGAGGTCACAAACCCTCCATCCACAGCAGACATCTTGGTTGCTCCCAGTTTTTAGAGATTAAGAATAAAGCAACTGTAAACATTTACGTGCAGGTTTTTGTGTGAACAAGTTTTCATGTCAGCTGGGTAAATAGCTAGGGCTGTGATGGCCAGATCCTGTGGTAAGATTCTGTTCCACATTCTAAGAAACTGACCAACTGTCTTCCACAGTGGCTGTGCCATTTTGCCATTCTGACAGCATGGCTGGCAATTCTGTGGCTCCACAACCTCATCAGCATGGGGCGTTGCTTGAATTTTGTGTTTTAGCCATTCTAATTGGTGTGTAGTGGTTCTCATTTGGGGTTCAATTTACTTATTCCTATTTTTTTTTTTCGCAGGCTGGACATCTTCTAGAGGGCAATAGATTCTGTTTTTTTGTGTTTTTAGACAGAGTCTCATGCTGTTGCCCAGGCTAGAGTACAATGGCACCATGTGTGCTCACTGCAACTTCTGCCTCCCTGGCTCAAGCAATTCTCCTGCCCCAGCCTCCCAAATAGCTGGGATTACAGATGCCCACCACCACGCCTGGCTAATTTTTGTATTTTTAGTAAGGATGGAGTTTCACCATGCCGGCCAGGCTGGTTTTGAGCTCCTGAACTCAAATGATCCACCCGCCTTAGCCTCCCAAATTGCTGGGATTACAGGCATGAGTCACCGCACCTGGCTGAGGGCAATCAATTCTGAATAAATAGGTTTTGAATTGGAGATTTTCATTAACCCTGCCCAGGGCTGGGCTGTGTGTTGCTGTGGGTGTGTGGGACTTCAGATTCCTCTGTGACCTCCTTTTGTCTCCCTTTTTGGTTTTGGACTTTCCTTTGCTGTTCCTCGAACAGCCTGTGTCTCTCAGGTCACTCAGCTGTAATCCAGCTATCCCAGAGCTTGTGAGTCAGAGGGGAGGGAAGGGTGGGGGAGAGGCAGTTCCCTGGTCTCCGCCTTTGGACTTCATGGGGCCTGTGCCCTCCTCCCCGTGGCCTTCACAAGTGTTTCTGTCCCCGCTTCAGAGTGAGGCGCCGCCCATCCCCTCCCCAACCCTCCCCCAGCCTCAGCAGGGATGCCCCGTGTTCCTGGTCTGTGTCCTGGAGTCCAGCATGAAGACCTTTGCTTGTGAATACCCTTCCCTGTGATCAGGACCCTTGGGGAAATGCCCGACCCCACATCTGGGGTAGGAGAAGCACAGTTGACCTTGGGAGCTGTTGCCCTGTATTGCAGCTGCTGTGTGCAGGGGTCACGCAGGCCACGCAGGGGTGCGGCGCTTCCATTCAGCTCAAAGTGCACTGTCTGCTCTTAGGCGTCCTTGGCAACATGTGATCCCCAGTCCAAGGCTGGTGTGTATTAAATCCCCATTTCTTTGGAGAGACACAAAAGATGGAAAGCAGCATTGCTTGCTGAGCCCAGGAAATGCAAAGCAAAGGCAGGCCGAGGGGGAAACCAGTGTCCACAGCGGAGGTGGCTCTCTGATAAGCTTGTGGAGCTGGAGTTTGGAGGGCAGGTGCTCAGACATCCAGAAACCCTCTTTCCTCTGTAACTCAGCTATCCACCGCCAAAACCAAAGGAATGGCCTACATTCGCAGCCCACTCTTGATTTCTCCCTTTTGCAACGCCAGGGAGGTGTATTGGTCTGTTCAGCGAAATACCACCGTCTGGGTGGCTTAAACAACAGAGGTGTGTTTTCTCAGCACTCTGAAGGGAAGAAGACTGAGGTCCGGGTGTCGGCCGGGCTGGGCTCTGTGGAGGCCTCTCTCCGTGGCTTGCAGATGGAGCTTCTTTGCTGCGTCCTCACAGCATCGTCCCGCTGTGGGGGTCTGTGTCCTCATCTCCTCTTATAAGGACACCAGGCAGGTTGGATTAGAGCCCACACTGGTCACCTCATTTTAACTTTATCACCCTTTTTAAAAGGCCCTGTGTCCCAAAACAGTCACATTCTTTGGGGCTTGGGGTTAGAGCTTCAACACGTGAATTCAGGAGGAGCATGACTCTGCCTGTAACACCAGCAATAGATTCGGGCCTGTGGACTTCAGCAGTGTTGCCCTTTGTGTGGAAGTGATGGCGTCAACCTGCCCCATAGGTTCTTGGGTGTGAGCTTTGGTGGCACGTGAATGGTCTATTTGGCGACTCTGGCCACACTCTTAGGACAAAGGACATGGATTGACAAGTGGTGGGCACGGACTGAGGTGCAGATGATGTCCACGGACACGACAAGTCCATGAGGCCCGCAAGGGCCCCAGCCACCCTGGCCTCACGTTCCCTGAGTCTCTCCTGTAGGCCCAGCTTCCCACCCGTCAGGGTGTAGAAGCCAATGTTAAAACCCAGATTCTAGCCTGGGAGGCCTGAGGTGGGCCTGAGACTCTGCATTTCCAGCAAATGTGCGAGTGACGTGCCAGCTTCTGGTTCTCACGCCATCTCTGTGTGCGAAACTCTAGCTCACTCATGGCCGGTGCCCCTATCTCCTTGTCAGTCTGCAGAGAATGCAGTGGTGTCGAGTTCAGAGTTCAGTTGAAGGCTGGTGGCCAACGTGCTCACATGGACACCCACAAAGGGACCACCCAGACTGTGGTATTTTGTTGAGCTAAACAGCTCCCTGGCATCGCAAATAGAAGAAATCGAGAGTGAGTTGCAAATACAGGCCATTCCTTTGGTTTTGTCCGCAGATAGCTGAGTTACGGAGTAACTGTGTAGTCTGTGTGGTGCAGGGGGTGGCAGAGGGGAAGGGGCAGGTGAGGCTTGGCATGAGGGGCTTCTCATTGGAGGCACAGGCGGGAGTTCAGTGGAGGAGTAAGACCCAGGGAGAGCCCGGCTGAGCTGAGGCTTGTTTTCTGCATGATGGCTTCCACGGTGAATAATGAACTAAGTGTCATTTTCACCAAATCTTTCCTTTGCACCAAACTTACTACCATTCTCATGGAGTCTTTCTGGGGTGTCTGTTTGCAGTGGCTCCTCTGGGAACAGGAGGGAAGGACAGTCAGTGTCCAGCTTGGCTGGTAGATGGGTGGGTCAGATGGAGATGAGAAAGGCCTTTTCCCCTCACCACTCTCACAGTTAGTCCAGAGCCCCTTAGAGAGGTTTACAACCGGAGCTCCTATTTAAAGGCCTAAATGCGAATGTAATAGTAATAACGATCCTCATTTTTATTCTCAGCTGACAGAGCAAGGGAATGTGTGTGAATGCGAATTCAGGCACATACATGTCTATAAATATTCTGCATGGAACCATCTGTGTCTATGTCAGGCTAACTTGGGGTTCACACCAGAGTCTCCAACCACAGTCCATCCCCACTGGGGTCCTTCTAGCTCACTTGGCTTCTGGATGTGTGACTCCCACAGGTGGGGAAGGCCCCCAGGGAAGTCTGCTGAAAATTGTTATTCATGAATGGAGGTTGGACTTCTTCAGATACCCTTCCTGCGTCTGTTAACACGGTGATGTGACGTTTGCCCTTCAGGTGACTCATAGGCTCTATTCTGTTAGCTACCAATTCTGCTGCTTTAAACAAAAACACCATTAAAAAATAAAAAGAAAAGAAACATTGTAATAAAATATTTGCACACATATAAAATCTGAAAGACGTGTATCAAAATATAAAGGTCCTTTACAAATCAATAAATAGTTCTTTTAAAAAAAGCAGACAAGACAGACATTAGACAGAAGGTGATACAGAAATGACCAACAAGCAGATCGAAAGTGCTCAGTGTCCTCGGCCATCGGGAAATTCACCTTCACGTCATAACGGGATGCTGCGTGAAAATGCTGCGTGACGGACGTTGAAATAACTGGATGTGAAGAGCCTGGGCCCGCCCTGTGCCGGGAGGGTCTGGAACGTCTGGAATATTCACGTCGCCGGCAGGGGGAGGTGCACAGGCACAGGCACTTTGACCATAGTGTGGCAGGTGCCCCACAACTCTACGCACACCTGCCTGTGCCCAGCAAAATGTAAATGTCTTCCACAAATCGTCCTGGACAGGGCCGCTCACAGGGGCTTTATCTGTAACAGCCCACACCTGGAGCTGTCCGTAGTCCTGGACGGGGTCACTCACAGTAACAGCCCACACCTGGAGCTGTCCATAGCCCTGGGCAGGGTCACTCACAGTAACAGCCCACACCTGGAGTTGTCCATAGCCCTGGGCGGGGTCACTCACAGTAACAGCCCACACCTGGAATTGTCCATCCCCCTGGGCGGGGTCACTCACAGTAACAGCCCACACCTGGAGCTGTCCGTAGTCCTGACGGGGTCACTCACAGTAACAGCCCACACCTGGAGTTGTCCATAGTCCTGGACGGGGGTCACTCACAGTAACAGCCCACACCTGGAGCTGTCTGTAGCCCTGGGCGGGGTCACTCACAGTAACAGCCCACACCTGGAATTGTCCATTCCCCCGCCCTGGGCGGGGTCACTCACAGTAACAGCCCACACCTGGAATTGTCCATCCCCCCCCCCCCCTGGGCGGGGTCACTCACAGTAACAGCCCACACCTGGAATTGTCCATCCCCCCCCTCTGGAAAGGGGTCACTCACAGTAGCAGCCCACACCTGGAATTGTCCATAGCCCTGGGCGGGGTCACTCACAGTAACGGCCCACACCTGGAAGTGTCCGTAGTCCTGGATGGGGTCACTCACAGTAACAGCCCACACCTGTAATTGTCCAGTGTTCCTCCACAGGAAACAGTTAAAGAAATTGTGTCTCACCACACAGTGGAAGGCCACTGGGCAATGAAAATGCATGAACCTCTGGCGTCCACAAACTCGTGGGTGAATCTCAAAAGATACTTGGAGCAAAAACATCGGACACAAGCATCCGTGCTAGCCCTGCAGGCTGCCTGTGTGCCAGGCTATCCCGTGCCATCTGATCCGGGAGAAGCAGGACTTTCTTGCACAGGGACTCAGCGCTGTGGGAGGAGCTGGGAGGGCCCTGGCGTGGGTGGGCATGGGGAAATTGTAGGGGCTGGAAATATTTCATATCTTATTTATTTGGGGTGGTGTTTACAGGGGAACTTGACAAACTCATCTAATGGTACAATCGAGACGTCTGTGTAAATAAAGTGTCAAAAATCATCCTGCTGACACCCACGCTCCCCGCCCCAGAGCGTCCACACTGCCTGCCCCACGGCACTTCCTGGCCCTCAGCCCTCCCGTGCAGCTCCTGCCCCCTGGCCAGGGGGTCTCCCAGGCCAGCACCAGGCAGCAGGCACTGTCCTAACCCCAGAGCCTGTGGGGCCGGGCACCAGTGAGGAGGAGGCTGAGGACCCATGGTTTGCAGGTCGCCCCAGGAGACCAGAAACCCGGTGAGGAGAGGCGTCATGAGGTGAGGTGAGAGGCGTTAGGAGGTGAGGTAGGAGGCGTTACGAAGACCCCGAAAGCTGCCTGTTCGTTTGGTTTTAGTGGGGAGATAGTTTTCCAGTACAGAATTTCTACCAGAATGCCCCATACATAAAACATAACAATGACATGAGATGCTTTGGGGCAGCCTTGGGGCGGTTGGGACCCGTGTCCACCTCTGCAGTCCTCACAGGCGCCTCCCGTGTGGGTCTCACGCTGAGATGCGCGGAGCCAGCTGGAAAACGCCGGGTCAGGGGGCTGCTCAGCGGCGGCTTCTCTTTAGGTAATGTCAGTGAATCCCGACGGCCAAGCGTGAGGCATCGGGGAGAACACAGAGAGGGTTGAGGGACTCAGGCCCAAGCCGGGGGTGATAAAATCTTGTAAGTGGAATCACAGAGTATGTAAGATGGTGCGTGTGTATGAGAGAGAGAGAGACAGAGAGCGGGGGTCTTGGTAACCTTTCGGTCACATTTGGCCGTTTACTTTAAAAATAAACCTGCTTCCAAATTAACTGGCCTTGGAGAGGTCCGTGACTCACGGGCACGTCCTGTCGGAGTGGAGAATCTCACCATGAGCTTGACGCACTGATCAGTGCTGCGCCCACTGACGCTGAAATGTTGCTGATTTGTTTCTGAACCATGAAATGTTGCTGATTTGTTTCTGAACGATGAAATTTCACAGAGTTGTTTCTGAACCACGAAATGTTGATTTGATTCTGAGTCATGACATTTTGCTGACTTGCTTCTGAATCACGAAGCTTTGCTGGTTTGTTTCGGAATCATGAGGCTTTCTGATGGTCTTGCAAGGAGGTATTTTAGCCCTCAGGGTGTGATCTGTCTGCACTGGCTGTGCCCTCCGCCCTGTCCCCCCATGAGAAGGATGCCTCTGGTGTGAGGAGTCCCCTCCCTTCTCCTCAACTTTCCCACAAAGGCTCCACCTTGTAGCCGACCCCAGAACATGCTCAGTTCTGTGGGCATCTTCCCGAGTGGATCCCCATGTTCAGCTTTCAATAAAACTTTATCCAGTTAATTCTGCCTGCACAGGCTTAATGTCCATCAACAGTCTACACACGTGTACATGTATAGAAACACGCACACAAACACACACGCGTGTGCACACACACACTCTTTGTGTCTGGCTATTTTTACTTACAAATTTTTTGTCAGCCTAACAGGTGAATCTGATTTTGATTCTTTAGATGCTGCCTAAGGAAGTTGAAGAAAAAAATTCCTTTGTTTTGGTAGTAGCTGGATCTGTATCCAAAATTTAACCTATTGTAGCTCTCCTCCTGTGCCAGGCTCAGTTTGTTTTAAATATTTCCCGGAGAGGACGATTCAGAAAGAGGCTCTGAGGGTGTGGCGTCCTCTGCACACTGTGGGTACCACCAGCTGAAGTGTGACTGTGACTTCACGGGCGGTGGCCCAGCCTGACGTGTCCCGTGGCGCTCCGTCTCGCTCCTGCTCACGGGCGGTGTCCACGTGCTCCGTCTCTCTCCTGCTCACCTGCGGGGCTTTCATCTCTGCCCGGGGATGAAGCCATCATGTGGCTTAATTGATAGTTTGTGAAAGCTGCAAATCATGTGTGGAGCCCTGTCATTAATTCCTGTTGGCTGACTTTCTATTTTCTCCAATATTCTACAACCATATGTACAGTGAAAGCTGTCCACATTTTACATTCATGATTGATGCTCCATAAATATGCTGGCTAGGTAAAGCCACAGCTGTTAGGCAAAGGAAAGAAAGAGCCATTTATCTGAGACCCGAGGCAGCTGTAAGCAGCGGGAATGTCCCTGAATGCCATAAAGAACCCAGAATGACCGACTGGGATCCGGGTGGACAGGACGCGGGGGGTGGACTCAGACCCCACCTAACCCACACTTCCTATCGTTGCACCGTTCCGGGGATGAAGTGGATTTGGGGAGCTGAGCACAGCGATCCGGCCGGCGCCATTCAGTGTACTCGGAGATCCGGTCAGTGTACTCGGAGGTCCGGTCGGTGGTGTTCGGTGTACTCGGAGATCCGGTCAGTGTACTCGGAGGTCCGGTCGGTGGTGTTCGGTGTACTCGGAGATCCGGTCGGTGGTGTTCGGTGTACTCGGAGATCCGGTCGGTGCCGTTCGGTGTACTCGGAGATCCGGTGGGTGCTGGTCAGTGTACTCAGAGATGTGCAACCTTAACCACAGTTAATTTCACGTTTTCATCACCCCCAAAATAAAACCACACAGCCTCTCCCAGAGTCCTCAGCCCCTGGAAACCGTTTCTCTACCTGTGCCTCTGTGGATTTGCCTGTTCTGGACAGTTCCATGAATGAGCTCATATAGCATGTGACCTTTTGTGACTGGCTTATTCCACTTAGCACGATGCTTTCAAGGTTCCACCATTTGTAGGAAGCATCAGGTCCCTTGTACCCTCACTGGGCCACTCTCCCTGCAGACCCCGACTCACCCGTCGGGTTCCTAATCCCGTGCCAGGCTGCGTTTCCAGGAGGATACTCTCCCTGCAGACCCTGACTCACCTGCCGGGTTCCTAACCCCCTGTCCACCTGTGGTTCCAGGAGGACACCCTCCCTGCAGACCCTGACTCACCTGCCCGGTTCCTAACCCCGTGCCAGGCTGTGCTTCCAGAAGGGCACCTAAATGTTTAAAAGCAAAGTCATATTTGTATCAACAGAAGTGCCAGGTACCATGCGCTGATCACTGACTAAGATCCAATAGTGCTGCGAATGCAATCGATCCTAACAGGTCAACAACCAAACCCTGACCGCCAAGCTCATCGCCGAGCAAGCAAAGCGTCCACCAGCAGCTCCCAGTGCAGGGAGGAATTTTCTCTCCTGTTTCCATTTGCTCCTCAGACCCTGGGTAAGTCATGAACAAGCTCAGTGTGCAGACACAGCAGTGTTCGAAGCAGAGCCTGGGGGCTGCCTGGCCTTCCTGCTTAGGAACTTTGTTCTCACAAACGAGGCAAGCTATGGCAATTTTGCAAGAAAAGGTTCATTTCATGTAAATGTGCAGGACTGTGGGAGCTGTCCTTAGCTGTAGGTGCATCTGTGAGTATGTGTTTGTGTGTTGGTGTGAATGTGTATGAGTATGCGTGTAGGAGTGTGCATGTGTGAGAA
This sequence comes from Macaca fascicularis, assembly GCF_037993035.2. Taxonomy (NCBI): domain Eukaryota; kingdom Metazoa; phylum Chordata; class Mammalia; order Primates; family Cercopithecidae; genus Macaca; species Macaca fascicularis. Next base: position 137,977,300 of record NC_088386.1, read on the forward strand.
TGTGAGTGTATGTGAATGAGTATGTATTTGTGTGTTAGTGTGAATGAGTGTGTATGAATATGTGTGTGCATGTGAGTATGAATGTAAACAAGTTTGTCTATATTAGTGTGAGTGCATGTGAGAGTATATGGAGAGAGTGTGGGAGCGTGGGCACGAGCGTGCAAGGGCACCTGGCTGTGTATGAGCATGTGTGAGTGTGGGCATCAGTGTGTGAGGGCATCTGGGTATGCGTGAGTGTGTGAGAGCATGGGCGTGAAAATGCGAGGGTGTCTAGGTGTGTGTGACAGTGTGGGCACGAGTGTCTGGGCGAATATATTTCTGCTTGGGAGAGTGTGTATTTTTAATATTACAAGAATTTGAAAAAAAGATAAATTTTCATGAAAAACAAATGCTGTCCTCCACATACACATTTGTAAACAAATACTTCCTTTTAAAGGACGTGCATAACTCTAGAATATTATGAAGTTACTTTTCCTTCCTCAGGAGAATTTTGGGCAATGTAGAGCATGTGAGCGTGTGAGAGCGTGGGCATGAGTGTGCAAGGGCATTTGAGTGTGTGTGAGAGTGGGGGCACGGGTGCACAAGGGCGTCTGGGTGCGTGTGAGAGCGTGGGCACCTCTGGTGTGTGCATTGGGTCTCACAGTGTTAGATTGTTATGCAAACAGGTGACTCCTTCCTGGCTGGGGCTGATTGTCTCTGGAGGTTCTGAGGTCTCAGCACCAGGCAGGGACGCGTGACATCCTCCCTCTCTGACTGTGGACACCAGGGTGACTTCCCAGCTCCACGTGGACGGGCAGCTGCCCGTGTGCTCCTCAAGCCTCCACACCATGAAGAAGAGATGCGGCTCGGTCCTTCCGAGCATTAATAAAAAAGTCCCTCAGGGGCTGTTGAGAAACAGGCCAGAAATACCAATGCAGGAAGGACAAAAGAAAAATAAATATGTAAGCACAGCTCAGTACAACACCAAAAACAAAGCAGATTAATAAAGAAATGAATAAATACAATTTAGTAAAATTAATGGAGACATTGCCATCATGAATGTTCTGAAACATGTCAAACATTCACAGAAGACACTAGGAGCAACACAATATTAAAAAAGTAAATACCTGTAAACACAGTTAACATTTGCCATGCTTAATGGATTCATCCTGTTCTGCACTGACCACAGTAGACATTTCTAACAGCTAAAAACATTGAATTCAGGACATGAGGGTTCATAGAAACACAAGACTAGAAAAGTGATAAAAGTGATGAGCTTGATTTCTGGGCGAATATATTTCTGCTTGGGAGAGTGTGTATTTTTAATATTACAAGAATTTGAAAAAAAGATAAATTTTCATGAAAAACAAATGCTGTCTTCCACATACACATTTGTAAACAAATACTTCCTTTTAAAGGACGTGCATAACTCTAGAATATTATGAAGTTACTTTTCCTTCCTCAGGAGAATTTTGGGCAATGTAGAGTTTTGGGAAAAAGTCATTTCGTATAAATCTGGAATATTGATATTCTACCAAATATGTATCATCTGTGTAAAATAATGATAATTATGATTTTCTTTCAAAAATATTTAATGTTTTAATGTTTCTGATTCTAAAACCTTATAAAAATGTGAAACAGGAGAGTAAAAAAATTAAGCCAGTAGCAATTTTTCCTCCTGAAACAACCCTTGTCCACGCTTTGACGCCTCCTGCCCTCGTTTCCCACACATTTCACTGTAACTTGGGAGAACCGTGTCCTCTCCAAGCCTCGTCCTGAGACTTTCCCTCAGAGCTCTGCATAATCATTTTCCATCTAATTAAACGTGAGAGAAATGAAAATGCAGGCCTGGTTCCTTCTGCAAAAGTCCAGAAACCTTTTCCAAAGAGCCAGGTGCCGAGGCACAGCCGGGAAGCCTGGGAAATCTGGAGTTGGCATGAGGATCGGATCCCAGCCTCTGCCGTGCACATCAGCCTCTGGGGACTAAAAGACGCACCCAGGTGCCTTCCCGGGGCCATGCCTGTGCTGCAGCTGTGTGGCCAGGGAGACGCCCAGGGCTCCGTTCCTCAGCTCCACAGGCCTCCCGGGAAGCATAGCTGCACACACATCCCTGCAGAAAACTGTCCTGGGTAGCGGGGGACACAGGGTGGCCTCCAGCCTCACGTCCTCTCCAGCCCGGCCCACGCCGCCCAGCCCGGGAAAGCCAGCACCGCTCCAGTGCTGAAGCAGGGTTAGTGTCAAAACTGACAATATGGTTTAAATACTTGATTTCAAAGAATTAAATTTTAGTGAATTTTATAAAGAAATTATTATATTATATGCAATATATAATTAATACATGATCATATTAAATAAACAATCTGCGATGCTACATATAGCAGGATATTATATTATATTACATTAAACATCTCAGCATGAGTGGGGCATTAGAGGAAAATCCTGCTTCTTCATCCCAGTTTGTGGCAACACTGTTTACGGGCATCCTGCATCCCAGCCTGAGCGTGGCCTCAGTGATTTGACATGTTTCTCAACAAGCTGACTAGGCTGCATCTGAAATAACTCACACAGTTTGTTTTCAGAAGTAAACAGAAAGTTTTGATGAAAAGTCAAACTTCAGATACAATGAAGATACAAGTTTGAAACTGACAAATTACTTAAATATTTACAGAAGTCCTACCTGGTTTTAAAATTGCCTGTGTGAGGAAAGAAAGCAAACACCTTGCGAGTCGGCCATCGCTGGATAAAGCTGGTGTGCAGCGGTGAACACCCAGAACCTTGGTCTGCAGGGCACACCCCGTCCCGACGCTCACAGGCCCCCACGTTGCAGCCCCTGGGGACACCGTGCTCCTGGAACTGTCGGGTGAATGGGCTGCTCCTGAGCCTTTCCCTTTCCCGGTGTTGGGGACACGGTGCTTCTCGAATTGTCGGGTGAACAGGCTGGTCCCACAGCCTCCCCGGTGTGTCCCGGGCACCTGCTGCCTCCGTTCCCTGCAGCTTGCTGCTCTGTCGCCTGGGGTGGCACCTGCCCCTCCTCTGGGCGGATTTCCTTCCCCGACGCTCATGCGCAGAATGTTTTCAGCAGTCACAGACCTTCCCACATGCCGCTGGATGAGAAACACCGGCAGACGACAGAGGGTGGCCCCGGACCCACGCTTGTGCCCACCCGTCTTCATTCCGTAGAGAGCACCACCTTTCTGGAGCACCTGGAGTGAAACCACATCTTCCGGGACGAGGCATAGAACAGGAGCCACCAACATTCTGGAAAGTTCTCAGCACAGGAGCTGCAGCCCAGGGTCCGCAAAATCTGTTTCCTAATAAAATGACAGAGGAGTCCAGAACTCTGATCCACCTGCAAAAGCAGGTCTCTCCCCATTGACAGCAGTGGCCTCAGCACCCAGTGCAGCCCGGCTGTTCCGGGGCCACACCCGGTGGCAGAAACTGCATCTTCACTGAGTGAGGAGGAACTCCGTGCGTCCTCCGTGGCCCAGTCCCACGGGAAACTGGAGGCCACTTCACAGCCCCCGTGTGCAGAGAGCAGCTCCCATGAGTGAAGCAAACAACTTGATGTTTGCATTTGTGAGAGGAACTATGATTGTGCCAGGGTTTAGGGACGGGGTCTTCAGGGTGTGCATGAGAGTCTGGGGTCCATGAGTGGAGAGGGAGTGGTGCCGGAGGGTCAGAGCCCATGGGCGGTTCCGGGACACGGGAGCTGGTGTGGAGTCAGTCGGGGACGTGGCCGCCGCGGCACAGCCAGGGTGGGTGTCCTGTCTCTCCAAGGTGAAGCAGGAGGGGCCTCTTGTTTCTCTGCCCTCGCAGCTCTGACCAGGCTCACTGCACATGGTAATGGATATTTCCAAATGTTTCTGTAGCCAAATAAACCTGGAAAATGCTACGCTAAGGCGCTCTTGGGAGTTTTTTATGGATTGCAGGTTTCGCCATGTGTGTAATGTGGCAATCTGCACCGTAAACCCCGAGCTGTGCAGCCTGGCGTGGCGTGCGTCCGTAACGCATTTAACCACCAATTTATTGTTATTATTGTTATTTTTATTATTGTCATTATTTGGGTAATACTAAAGAAGAAGTGTGCTTTATGTGGCTTTTGGTCATTTTTAAAGCCAAGTTGGCAGTTTTTTGTTTTATGCATGTTTCTCTAAGTTTTAATTTCTTGAACTGTTCCTCTCCGGGTCCTAGAGGCAGATGGTGAATAAGTGTTACACATTTTCATATTTCCAAAGAAAGGATGGGGGAAGTCCTGGAAAGATGTGCTAAATTTAGGAGCCAGGGGTTTCAGAAAAAGCAATTTCTGTTTTTGCAGAAAGAAATCAGGCATTTCAAGTGAGTTACTATATATTTAAGTTAATCATTTATTAAGCTATTTTCATATGATGCCAATGTAATTGCTGGAAATATATGTTAAGTCTAGGAAAAAACTAGCATTTTTATTAATTTAACTAATTAATTATCAGAAATGCTGAATTGTGGCCAAGGTATGTGGTGTTAACTCATCAGAGTCCCTAAATCTAGGACCAGACAGGGCTGGCAGCAGGACACTGACCCTCTGGGGGCGTGGGATCAAGGGCCACAAAAGAGCAGGTCCCCTGAAACCCTGAGAGCTTAGCAGAGGCCCAGCCTTTGTTGGGAAACTGGTTCCCTTCACAGAAGAGCAGCCCTGGACACATGCTCTCCCCTCCACAGGCTCCACTGCACACATCAGGTGAACCTGACACCGGCTGGCACAGAGGGAGGTGAGATCTGTGTCCGACTCAGCTCTGCTGCAGTGGAGAAAGCTCCACGCCTTGTGACCTAGTTCACCATTTCTCACCTCTGAATTTGTCTAAACCTGCTTCTCCATCTATTCTTCTGTACTTCTCTCCACTCACCTCTCTCTATAATAAACTATCCATCCATCCATCCATCCATCCATCCATCCATCCATCCATCCATCCATCATCCACCATCCATCCATCCATCCATCCATCCATCCACCATCCACCATCCATCCACCATCCATCCATCCATCCATCCAGCATCCACCATCCATCCATCCATCCATCCATCCACCATCCATCCACCATCCATCCATCCATCCATCCATCATCCACCATCCATCCATCCATCCATCATCTACCATCCATCCATCCACCATCCACCATCCATCCATCCATCCATCCATCCACCCACCATCCATGCATCCATCCACCACTACCATCCATCCATCCATTCATCCATCCACCATCCATCCACCACCCATGCACCATCCATCCATCCATCCATCCTTCCACCATCCATCCATCCACCATTCACCCATCCATCCACCATTCATCCACCACCCATGCACCATCCATCCATCCACCATCCATCCATCCATCCACCATCCATCATTCATCCACCATCCACCATCCATCCATCCACCATCCATCTACCATCCACCATCCATCCACCATCCATCCATCATCCATCCACCCATCCCTCCATCCATCATCCATCCATCCATCCATCCATCCATCCATGCATCTATCACTCTGTTCTTCTACCCACCCATTTAGCTACCCACCTCTGTCCATCTGTCATCCCTGTCCAGCTATTTATACACATCAAGACGTGATCTGGCACTGCTGGGCAAGGTTGGTGCTATAGATTAAAATAAATAAAAAAGCTCTGAAATGTTTTCCACAGAGGCAACCTTGGCACTCAAGTGACCAGAGTCCCCCTGTATTAGCTTGAGATGCTGTAACAAAATCCCCTAGACTGGGGCTTACCTGCCAGGAATTCATCCGTCACAGTCCAGAGGCTGGAAGGGCTAGGGCTGGCAGGTGCCGCGTTCGGTCTCTCTCCGTGGCTTGAGGATGACCCCCTTCTCCGTGTGTCCTCACAGCAGGGAGAGAGGCAGCTCTGGCCTCCTTCTCATCCTATAATCACCCCACAGAGGCTCCACTCCTAATCCCATCGCGTTGGGGTTAGGGCTTCAACACGTGGGTTTGGAGGGGACACATTCCCTCCACCCTACATTCAGCACCAATCCGGGGAAGGAAGGTGAAGTCAGAAATCGCCAAGCTGTAAAACCCTGAATGGGAAAGAGAATGCTCGTCTGCCAGTGGCTTTGGGCTTTAGTTTCACGTTTTGAAATTCAGACGTAAACCAGGTCTTTGCCATTTGATATGAAGGCGGAGCCTGGCGGGAGGTGACAGGATCACGGGGCCGGATTCCCACCAGTGGTTTCGCACCGTCGCCTCCGGGACGCCCTCGTGGCCGTGAGTGAGCAAATGCTTGTGTGTGTTTGAGACTCTGTAGCCCCAGCCCATCTCCCTCCCGAGGGGCCCGCGTCCCTCGCCTTCCGCCAGGACTGAACGTTCCCTGAACTCCCCAGAGGCCAAGCAGACGCCGCCGGCTTCCTGTGCAACCCGCAGAACCATGAGCCGATTAAACCTCTTTCCTTGATAAATGACCCGTCTCGGGCATTTCTTTACAGCAGGGTGAGAACAAATGAATAACCATTCTAAGTATTAGTACAATAACCTGTCCACTGGTCTCACAAAACCTACCCTGTATATTAACTTTGTGATGTGTATTAATTTATAAGTGCATTTGAAATTCTTTGGCAATGTTCTATTTTTATAAATTAGATATGTCCTTAGTTCTTTTTATATTTGAGGAAAACATGGAGTCTTCCAATGAGTGTCATAACAAAATAGGTTTTTAAACTTTGTATACAAATATTATATACAATACTATAGAGAGATATTTTATAGAATGGGTCCAATTTTGAGAAGTTAAAATATTTTTATTTTGCATTGGGTAGAAAAAAAGGAAATGGGATAGACGCAACCTCTGTTAAAAGACATTTCTCTTCCGCTTGCATCCGTGATGTGTAACCAGCAGTGCAGGGGTCACGACCTTCCCTCACCCACACAAAGGGTAGGGAAGACCCCGGCTCTTCTTGAGTGGGGGATTTTTAACGTTGCGCTGAAACGGAGATGTCAGCTCTATAGAGGGTATCATACTTCTAATTTTTAATGTAATGCAATTTCTTTTAAAGACAAGATCTTGCTCTGTCACCCAGGCTGGAGTGTAGTGGCACGGTCAGTCGCGGCTAACCGCAGCCTGGACCTCCAGGGCTGAGGGCTTCTCCTACCTCAGCCTCCTGAGTAGCTGGGACTCCAAGCACAAACCACCATGCCTAGTATATCATTAAAAAAAAAATTACACTTTCTTTTATCTGTTTTAAATAATATTTTAATTATGCATTAGATATTTTAGTATTTCGTGTGCAGAAGTGGCTTTTGAAAGTGTATTAAGAATTGCCTCATGGTTTCAAAATGCATATTTTTAAAAGCATCTTTGCTTTTTAAGAAGTGCTGGATATCATTGTACAAGGTTTGACATATTTGGATGATTATAATGAAATAAATATTTTAGTTATCCTGTGTATACTGAAAACACATTGGTCTATTATCACATAGCTATGTTACAATTATTTAAATGATTTGTGTTGTCCATTTGTATTTGAACTTTTCTGGATGGAAATGTTTGTATTTGGCTTACCTGAGATGGAAAACACTTCTGTCTGGGGTTTGAAGAGGGCAGGGTGTCTGGCGCTGGTGACATTTGCAGCCGGAGTGCTGGGTGTCCCCAGGACCCATGGGCAGATTCAGCCTGTCCCAGCCTCCGCTTCTCCTGCCCCAGCCTCCGCCCCTCCTGCCCCAGCTGGGAACAGTTCCTAACTCGAGGCTTAGTCCCAAGCCCGGTTAGCAGAAGGCCAGCTTATTCCCTTGAATCCCCTAGTGTCAAATGAGAGGCCCTTCCTGGGTAAAGTTCCTCCTCTCATCATGGAGATCGGGATTGCACTCCCTCCACTCGATGGTCACAAGCTGCATGAACCACTGACGGGGCAACTCTGATGACAGAAACCCCCGTCCCCCAGCTCCCGAGGGGGCTCAGACCACAGAAACCCCGTCCCCCAGCTCCCGAGGGGGCTAAGACCACAGAAACCCCGTCCCCAGCTCCCGAGGGGGCTGAGACCACAGAAACCCCGTCCCCAGCTCCCGAGGCGGCTGAGACCACAGAAACCCCGTCCCCAGCTCCCGAGGCGGCTGAGACCACAGAAACCCCGTCCCCAGCTCCCGAGGGGGCTCAGACCACAGAACCCCTGTCCCCAGCTCCCGAGGCGGCTGAGACCACAGAACCCCTGTCCCCAGCTCCCGAGGCGGCTGAGACCACAGAAACCCCGTCCCCAGCTCCCGAGGGGGCTGAGACCACAGAACCCCCGTCCCCAGCTCCCAAGGCGGCTGAGACCACAGAACCCCTGTCCCCAGCTCCCGAGGGGGCTCAGACCACAGAAATCCCCGTCCCCCCCAACTCCTGAGGCTGGACATCCAAGGCTAAGATGCCCAAGGGCTTGTTCCTTCTCAGGCTGCGAGGGAGGCCTGTGCTTGGCCGTCTTCCCCCTATGTCCTCACCTTGTCTTTCCCCTGTGCGTGTCTCTGTGCCCAAATTTCCCCTTTCCTTGAGGACCCCAGTCACTGTATCAGGGTGCACCCTAATGAACTGAACTTGAACTCTGTGAAGATGCCATCTTTAAACAGTCACGGTCTGAGGTCCAGGAGGTCCGGCCTCCAGCATGCCTTTTTGGAGGGGCCCAGCTCAGCTGGCACGACCCGCTCTGGGCCGTGCTTATGGCGTTTGTCCCTTATGTGGCACCACGGTCACCCCACTGTCACGCCACGCACTGACACATCCCCCTGGGGGCTGGGGCTCTGCTGGACATTTTCCAAGTTATCCAATTGGTTTCTGAGTCTCTCAAGGATTCTTGAGAACGAGGAACACCTCCTTTCAGGACAGAACTCCTGGCGGCTTCTGCTGGGTCCACTCCTTTCCCTGGAGCCAACTGTGCCTGCTGGGCTCTTGGCCACCGGCAGTTGCAGAAGGAGATGGGGTGGGGAGGGGCCCACCGTTCTCCTCATATTCTGATTCTTGCTGAAGTGATGAGTAAGGCTTCACTCGGTACCTCTGCAATAGGGGAGGAGGTCACACTCAACTCCGAATACAGTCAAGACGGCTGGGACTTGTGCCGATGAGCACAGTGGGGGCGTTGGGGGACAGAAAATGACCAGAAGGAGATGTCAGGGCACAGGTTTCTTGCTGAGGGCAGGGCAGCGGGATCGGACAGGGAGAGTGAGGGCAGGGCAGCGGGATCGGACAGGGAGGGTGAGGATGGGGAATTTGGTCAGAGGGCACAGGTTTCTTGCTGAGGGCAGGGCAGCGGGATTGGACAGGGAAAGTGAGGGCAGGGCAGCGGGATCGGACAGGGAGAGTGAGGGCAGGGCAGCGGGATCGGACAGGGAGAGTGAGGGCAGGGCAGCGGGATCGGACAGGGAGAGTGAGGGCAGGGCAGCGGGATCGGACAGGGAGGGTGAGGGCAGGGCAGCGGGATCGGACAGGGAGGGTGAGGGCAGGGCAGCGGGATTGGACAGGGAGAGTGAGGGCAGGGCAGCGGGATCGGACAGGGAGGGTGAGGATGGGGAATTTGGTCAGAGGGCACAGGTTTCTTGCTGAGGGCAGGGCAGCAGGATCAGACAGGGAGAGTGAGGGCAGGGCAGCGGGATCGGACAGGGAGAGTGAGGACGGGGAGTTTGGTCGGACACCAGGAGTGGAGTGTTCTGGAAAAACGGACGTCACAGGATTCTTGTCAAGGCTGGGCAGGCCCAGCAAGCTCAGGGTGGACCCAAAAGGTGGAGGTCCAGGTGCATCAGGAGAGGTTCAGAGGCGCCCAAGGGAAGGAAAGCTGGTCCAGAAGGGACCTTCGCCACCACCGAGGTCCTCTGACGCCACCTCATCTGCTCGACCCGGCAACGTTTCCCCCCAGGGAGGTGGTGGTGCAAGTGTGGAAGCGTCTCCTGGACTGACCGCCCGCCCTCATCATCGGATTCCATCTACAGGGGCTGAAGGTGCCGTGCACAGTGGGAAACGGTTGGAATTGGAACTTTAACCAGAGTGATAACCGTGAGCGTTACCTCGCAAACTGCCTCCGATTCTTCTCTTTATTTCAGAGTCAGCTGCTCCCACACTCTGTGTCCGAGATGCTCGGACGTGGGGCTGAGAGTGGGAGTGGCAGAGCCTTCTTCAGCTTCACCTGTGGCTGCCGGCCACATGCTCTGACAGCCTCCAAGGCCTGCGTCTCCAGATCGCACCTTCTGTGGGAACTGCTTTGTATTTTCCCACAATTGGACTCATGCCCTGTTTCTCAAACTGCAAACCTGCCAAGGCCATGCAGGTGCCCTGGCTCTCAAAACCGGCTGGAATGGCAGGGCTCAGCCTCACTCCGAACCACCTGCATACCCAGGAAAGACCTGGTACAGCCAAACCTCGGAGGAGGAAAGGCAGCGTTCTGAGCAAATTAGAACGGAGTCACAGGAGAAATTCATACACACACACACACACACACATATAAACACACATATACAGGCATACATACAAGTACACACACATACGCATGCACATACCCACATACACATATATACACACACATACACATACATACACACATACACATACATACACACACACACACACATATACACATATACATGCATACACACAGGTATACACATACACATGCACATACCCACATACACATACATACACACATATACACACATATACATGCATACACACATATACACATACACATGCACATACACATATACACGTATACACACACAAGTATACATACATACACACATATACACACATACACACAGGCACATTGGCGTATGCATGTATACATAGTGCTAATCTCAGTTTACACAAAGTAGTCTTTTCAAATGTTTGCCTTGGAATAAATAGTCTTTCTCTAGTATTTTTAAAAAATAAAAACCACAGGCACTGACAAGTCTGATGCAAAGAACGAAGCTACCTCTAATCCTCCTGCTTCTACGTGGACAAGATTGACTCTGGGTAAAAACAAGAGAGAGCAGGGAAAAGCTGAAAATAGTCAGGGATGGAGCCAGCCTGCAGACACTGCCTTCCTGTCCCTCCCTTCTCCACTGCCTGCCTGAGGAGCAAAAAGCCTCGTCTGAGGGAGGCTCGACAGAGTCTAAACGGGTAAGTCAGCAACGCAACCGCTTCCGGGGGCGCGAGCAGCAGGTGCAGGTGCTGGGTCAGCACCCCTCCCCCCACAGCTTTACTGAGGAGAGCGGCAGGACAAAGCCAGGCTTACCTGGGCTACATGGGGCCTAAGTTCTGCTGTGTGGGAAGGGCGGGCGCTGGAGGGGGTCCCTGTGTGCAGAGCATGGGTCTCACCTTGGCTTCTGTCAAAGCTCAGCCTGCATGACGTTCCCAGGACGCAGGTGGCGATCGCATCCGTCCCAGGAGGACACAGTAACTGGTATCCCGGGCACTCCTAACGTGGCGTCTGACGCCTGGGGGTCTCTATGGTGATCTCGGCTCACTGCAACCTCCTCCTCCCAGGTTCAAGCAATTCTCCTGCCTCAGCCTCCCCAGTGACTGGGATTGCAGGTGCAGGCCACTACATCCAGCTAATTTTTGTATTTTTAGTAGAGACGGGGTTTCACCATGTTGGCCAGGCTGGTCTTGAACTCCTGACCTTGTGATCCACCCGCCTCGGCCTCCCACAGTGCTGGGATTACAGGCGGAAGCCGCCACACCCAGCCCACTAGCTTCCTTCTCAATGTGCTTTTGTAAAACTTGCTCACAAGCATTGTTTGAATCTTGTCTAACAATCGACACATTGGTCATAAACAGAATTTGCTTCTCAGAGGAATTCGCACTGTATTTCTCAACAATATTCTTTGTGCGGGACTCCCAGGTTCCCATGGCACGCTGTGGGACACTGTGAGACCTCCCTTGTCCTGGGGAGTGGGTGGTGGCCTTTGTCGCAGGCAGGGCTGGTCAGAGGAGACGCCTGTCCTGACCTGCGTGTCACAGCCAAGTAGGCACCAGGCCAGAAGCTGCAGAGCCCAGGCGGCATTGTTTTGCTTGTCCAGCGTGTTGTCTGTATTTATGGGAAGTTTTCAAACAAGCATACAATGTGTGATGTTCAAGTCAGGGTCACTGGGGTGCCCACCGCTTCCGACATCATTTCTTTGTGTTGGGAACGTGACTTTCTCTTCCATCTCTCTGAAATACACGATAAGTTACTGTGACCTCTACTCACCCTACCGTGCTCCCGAAGGCTGGAACGTATTCCCTCCATCTCACCGTACGTTTGCGCTCGTTCACCAACCGCTCAGCCTTTTCCTGCTTCTGCCTGTGAGTTTAGAAGCGACAGAGGACATGCTGTTTATATGTTGGAGCTAACACTAGAATTGCTAATTATTTTTATCATTACATTTCACTTTATTTTTTAACTTACTAGCTAAACTCATTGCTGCGTTAATTTTGTGGTTGCTTTGGGTTTCTGATACACATGGTTAACGTACCACAGTCTTCCTCCAAGCAATGCTGTGCCATTTCACGGCAGTTAAGGGCCCGGGAAGAATCCCCTTCCATTCTCTCCCACAGCCACGGTGCTATGACCAACGTATGTTTTATTCTATGCGTACTATAAACCCAGTGATGCGCTGATACTAAACTTGTTTTAGGAGGTCGATTATCTTTTAAGTAGATTAAAATAACGAGAAGTGTTTTCTGTGAAGCGTGCAGGAGCCATTTCCCGTATGCTCCTCCCTTGCTGGGGGGCCAGCTCCTTACTCAGCACCCTTGACTTCGCTTGGTGGACGTCCCCCGTAAGTGCCACGCCGCCAACGCTGGCCACGGATGTCGTCATCTTTTCTGCTTGTGAAAATGTCTTCGTGGCACCCTCATTTTGGAAAGAGGAACTTGCTGAAGAAATACTCCAATTTGACCGTGTATTCTCTCGTTACTTTAAGACCTCCCACTCTGCCTGTTTGCTGGGTTTCCTCACCATTTCTCTCTGTATTGTGCCCTTTTTCTGGGTCTGTGTAGCAGGAGATTTTACCATTTCCGTAGAATGTTCCTTGGCATGCTTCTCTTCACGTTCCTTGTGCTTGGGGTTCATGGAGCTTGCTGGATCTGTGTTGATAGTTTTTATGAAATTCTGATGTTTTGGCCAGTTTTTTCCTACACATTTTCTTATTTTTGCCCAAATCCACTCTCCTTTGTGGACATCAGCTTTGAGTATATGAGGCTTTGTGAAGCTTCCCACAGCTCACAGGTCCTCTGTCTCCGTTTGAGGGGTCTCCGTGGCTGTCTTTGAGTGAAACGATTTCTTCTCTTGCAATGTTTACTCACCCTCCACCCACCAGATTTGTTGTGTTTTTATTTCTGACCCACATTTTTATCTTCAAACTTTGATTTTGGCCTTTCTGATTTTCCCTGGCTCTATTTAATGCGTCCTGTCTTCCCTCTTCCTTCCTGAACATCCAGGACACTATCCAAATGGCTGTTTTAATGTATGTATCTTGTATTTCTATTTTCTGTTCTGTTTCTGGGTCAGTTTCCATAGATTGATTGATTCTCCTCTTCTTGGAGTCTGTCGACCAGGGGCTTGGGGTGGGTGGCTGTCCAGACACCCTGTGCTCGTCTCCAGATGGAAGTCTTATGAGACCACTGCTCTCCCAGAGGGCAGAGGAAGCTGCACGGCTCTCACAGCGTCCGCAGGATCCCCCAGACCCCCGCCCGATCCCAGGTCTGAGCCCCTCCTCTAAATGGACCAGGCCTGAAGACAGCGTTCAGAGGAAGGGGCTCAGACCCCCCGACCGGGTAGTGTCTTCTTTGAAAGAATATGGCGCCATGTTTGGGGTTGGCAACTGTGGCCAGATCAATACATCTTCACTTTGATCAGCTGCGGCCAGATCAATACATCTTCACTTTGATCAGCTGCGGCCAGATCAATACGTCTGCACTCTCATTCCCACGTGCCTGTGCCTCTCTGCTCCTCAATGCAGGGCCCTAGATGAAGGGAGTGAGTGCTGAGTTTTGTCTAAATCCAATCCTTGCAAGAGTCAGTGAAAGTAACATTATAAATTGTTTGCAAGAGGCCTTTGACACCCCTGAAAACTTGGCCACGTGACTGTTGTGCAAAAATCCTGCTTTCACATCTACGAGTTGCTTATTTCCAAACTTTTTTGGTGAGAATAAAGTTATTTAATACTCGGTGACTTAATGCTGTGTCAGTTTTCTTTTATGGCCCTTTGCATCAGTCGAGGAAATTTCCTGTTTTGTGTGAAAAGCGCTCTGCTTTCATCAAAAAATCACAGCTCTTGAATTGTGCGCATCGCCCAAAACTTAAACTTTCCAAATGTGTTCAAAATTCTGTAGTATCCTCCGTGTGACCGTATCCATAACGGCCTTAAAACTCTTGCAAAAAATAATGTGATGAGTCCTTTTTTTTCAACCAACGAGATTGCCTTCAGATCATTAAATGTGTACGAAATGAACAGGCAGAAAGGTGTTAAGAAAGCAAAAGGAATCCTCTTTCTCCAATCTGTCCTGAATATTACAAACAACATTACAAATGATAGCATGTATAAATCTACACTCAACCGTCAGAAATAACCCAGAAATAATGGCTGGTGCACACTCACATGAGTCCTGTTCCTGCAGCTGTGGCTGCCTCCTCCGGCGTGACGGGCAGTGCACGCTCAGCTCTCAGTGCTCGCTTCCTGGGTTGTCGACGGGAAGCAGCATTCGGGAAGCCGGAGTCCAGTTCATGACACTGGGGTTTACTCAACATTGCTCAGTGTCTGCTGTTTTCCCCCGGGAGGCCTGGGCGGGACGTGCCCTTTAGAGACCAGAATCAGGGCTCCCAGGGGTCAGGTCAGTGCTCGGCCTCAAACCATCCCCTGGTGGACTTTCTCCCTGGGCAGGCCGGTGATCTCGGTGTGGTGAGAACACAGCTGCGTGGGGTCTGTCCTGCTCTGTGGTCCAGGTGAGCCCGCTCGCCAGCTGCAGGCAGGAGTGATCTCGGTGTGGTGAGAACACAGCTGCGTGGGGTCCTGCTCTGTGGTCCAGGTGAACCCGCTCGCCAGCTGCAGGCAGGAGTGATCTCGGTGTGGTGAGAACACAGCTGCGCGGGGGTCCTGCTCTGTGGTCCAGGTGGGCCCGCTCGCCAGCTGCAGGCAGGAGTGATCTCGGTGTGGTGAGAACACAGCTGCGCGGGGTCCTGCTCTGTGGTCCAGGTGAACCCGCTCGCCAGCCTCAGGCAGGATGAGAAGCTCGTGGAAGAGGCTTCTGCAGGTGTGGTGGTCACCACGTTCTCTGACTCGGGGAGGCTGATCCTGGTCTTGTAGCCGCTGGGCACAGACCCTCAGGCTGGATGCGAAGACCCCAGTCTTCTGCCGCCTTGTTCCACGGTCCCCCGGCACCCAGTCCCAGATGGTGGATCTTCTCCTGTGCTCCAGGGGGTGGTGGAAGGGGACGCTGAGTCCGCCCCCGGCCCTCCAGCTCCATATAGTAGCACATCCCATATGCAGAATTGTGTTAGAATAGTCTATGTTGATATCTTAACGTGGTAAATCCTAGACTCAGGATAAATTAACATCTCTACCAGGGTCTAATGTAATATTGAACACACGTGTAAAGTGCTTTAAAGGTGAGTCCACACTCCAGACCCAGCTCTTGTTCTTCCTACGTGCTGATTACCTATACATTGTACCTAAATTTGCATATAAACCAAATAAACACCAAAGTATCGTCCTTAGATCCATTTTGGGTGGAAAACCTCATGATTATTAGTCTTCTAAAAGCAAGTATTTGCCTGCTTGGGGTCATAATTATTATCCTAATAGTGTCATTTTTGAGTCAAAAAATACTAAACACAGAGCATGTAGAATCAGAAATTGCATAGATTTGCCTCAGAGAAAGATGCTCCTTTTTATAACAAACATAAAATATAAGACATCTGAGAAAAGCTGGCCCTGAAAAATTATTTTATGGTCACATTTGGTTTCCTTTTTGCTAAAAAAGTGTATTTTATGACGGTTTTTTTTTTTTTGAGACGGAGTCTCGCTCTGTCGCCCAGGCTGGAGTGCAGTGGCCGGATCTCAGCTCACTGCAAGCTCCGCCTCCCGGGTTTACGCCATTCTCCTGCCTCAGCCTCCCGAGTAGCTGGGACTACAGGCGCCGCCACCACGCCTGGCCAATTTTTTGTATTTTTAGTAGAGACGGGGTTTCACCGTGTTAGCCAGGCTGGTCTCAATCTCCTGACCTCGTGATCCACCCGTCTCGGCCTCCCAAAGTGCTGGGATTACAGGCGTGAGCCACCGCGCCTGGCTGACTGTTTTAATGGAAACATTAAAATTTCAATTATATTACGGAGTAAAAGTGATAGACAGCTCACGCTAGTGCAATTATACGTAAATTATTCAACCTTTAAAGACAACAGTGTCTCCTGAGTTTCAAAAAAATACAATTTTTAATTTTAGCCTTTTCTCCAATACTAGGAGGATATTTTAGTCTACCAAATTAAATAATCGAAGCTGAAAGTTGGATTTCCTTATGTAGCACTTTAGATATAACAATCTCTCATAAGTCTAGCTACCTTCAAAAACAGTTGTGATAAAACAATTGTTTACACCTCAGAAGCATTTTTGAGATTTATATTCTGCTACTTATGTTAATATTCTGAGGATTATATTCATCCCATTTTTTAATGGACCTCAAATTCATTTCATGAGAAGTAAAGACGCACTCAGCCGCAAAGTCAGACAGCTTGACATGTCATTAGAAACCTCATTCTCTTCCTCTGTTCCCCCTTCCACAGTGAATTTCTATGTAATATCTTCACACCTCCAGGGGAGAGATGAAATCAGCTTTTTGAATCATTCCTGAGAAAAGAGGTGTGTGAGAAAACACAATTGTGAAATGTTGTACCAGCCAAACCCAGACGCCCACAATGCCCTGGCCAGCTTCCCTCGGCCGATCGTCTTCTCGTTAATGCTTCTTAGTGAAATGCATTAATGGAATTTTAAAAAGGATGCTCCATTTACTTTAGACTTGGGAAGAACAAATTCTCATTAACTCTTCTTTACCCAAAATACAAACGGCCACTGTTTAATCTTCTCAGGGTCTATTTTCCTATTAGTTTAGCTTATGGTAAGCCTCATTCCCGAGCTGTGCAATCCTCCTTGGGATTCTTGCAAAAATTGTAGATAAGGATGGAAATTTTCTCAGAAACACAACAAAACCTACTGGAGTTTTGAATGGAGTTGTCTTGAGTTACCAGTGAGCTTGAGGTGGACTAAAGTGGAGTCTTTCAATGTAAAAATAGAGTGTACCTCTCATGTGTCTAGGATTGACTTAATTTCTGTCAATAGTATCTCATGATTTTCTGTGTAAGGCTCTCACATATCCTGCTTAGATTTTTTCCTACTTATTTATAGTTTTCCAATTTCATTTTCTCTTTGTTTCTGATATAAAATTGTGTTTTTGTTTCACTACCTTGTATCCAACACACTTACTCAACATATTAATTAATTCTCATAATCTTTCCATAAGTTCCTTGTGGTCTTCTACAAACACAATCATGCCATCTTTGAACAAAATGAGTTTATGTCTCATTTTCTAATATTTTAATTTTATATATGATGTGAGTTTATGATCAAAGTTTCCTTTCAGAATTCAAGTTTTCACTGTTCCAGTGCAACTTATTAAACAGATTATTCATTCCCCACTGAATTTCCTTGGGAAACTTTGTTCAAAATCCATTGACCATATGTACCTGGGTCTAATTCTGAACTCCTGTCCTGCTCTGGGGACCCCTGTGTCTAGGCCACTCTCCAATGCCATGGGGACCCCTGTGTCCAGGCCACCCTCCAAGGCCATGGGGACCCCTGTGTCCAGACCACCCTCCAATGCCATGGGGACCCCTGTGTCCAGACCACCCTCCAAGACCATGGGGACACCTGTGTCCAGACCACCCTCCAATGCCATGGGGACCCCTGTGTCCAGGCCACCCTCCAATGCCATGGGGACCCCTGTGTCCAGGCCACCCTTCAATGCCATGGGGACCCCTGTGTCCAGGCCACCCTTCAATGCCATGGGGACCCCTGTGTCCAGGCCACCCTCCAATGCCATGGGGACACCTGTGTCCAGACCACCCTCCAATGCCATGGGGACCCCTGTGTCCAGGCCACCCTTCAATGCCATGGGGACCCCTGTGTCCAGGCCACCCTCCAAGACCATGGGGACACCTGTGTCCAGACCACCCTCCAATGCCATGGGGACACCTGTGTCCAGGCCACCCTCCAAGACCATGGGGACCCCTGTGTCCAGGCCACCCTCCAAGGCCATGGGGACCCCTGTGTCCAGACCACCCTCCAATGCCATGGGGACCCCTGTGTCCAGACCACCCTCCAAGACCATGGGGACACCTGTGTCCAGGCCACCCTCCAAGACCATGGGGACACCTGTGTCCAGGCCACCCTCCAAGGCCATGGGGACCCCTGTGTCCAGGCCACCCTCCAATGCCATGGGGACCCCTGTGTCCAGGCCACCCTCCAAGACCATGGGGACCCCTGTGTCCAGACCACCCTCCAATGCCATGGGGACTCCTGTGTCCAGACCACCCTCCAATGCCATGGGGACACCTGTGTCCAGGCCACCCTCCAAGGCCATGGGGACCCCTGTGTCCAGGCCACCCTCCAAGGCCATGGGGACCCCTGTGTCCAGGCCACCCTCCAAGGCCAGGCTGCCCCAATGACGCTGGTCATAGTTTGTCCATCTGAGATAGTTCCATGAATTGAGCCTCACTGGATCTGCTTAAACTGTTCATTTCTTTTATTCTAAGGAGATTCTGCTGATATCCTCCTTCCTCCTGGGTATCTGATTATCATCGATTACATGTCAAGCATTTTAGCAGAAAAATCGAAGAGGTAATTTTTCTTACTAAAGTGAGATAAGAAGAAAGAAAGAAGTAACATTTGCTCTGTAGGGCATCTGCACATTCTGCTAAAACTTTGGGGTAATTTTGGTCCAGTTCTGGAGACCGAGTTGACTTATGGGGAGCTGTGCTCTCAGGGAGGACCAGCCCGGGGTCCTGTGGATCTGGGCTCGGCCCCCAAGCCCCTCACCAACGCTCAGCCTCTGTGGTTCTTCAGTTGGGAAACAGCCCCAGGGAGGCTTGTCCCTGAGTGAACACTCCCCACCGGGTCCCTGTTCTACTGCACATTCCGACTCAGCCGCCCCTTCCTTACTATCAGCCCTCTGGCGTCTTCAAGAATGTTTTCTTACATCTTTTTCCAGACTTTTAGTTGTTTTCTGTTGGAGGGTGGTATGGGGTTACTTGGTAAACCCACATTTGAAGCTTTCCTCTTTTAAACGAGTACAGACATGTAGAGGTCAAGATAAAAACCAAAATAAAGAAATCAAAAAGCCCAGAGAAAACAAATAATCAGAGAATATGGATAATTTCAAAAAAAAAATAATGACTACCCTCTAAGAGATGATGGGAATATGCATTCATGGAACAAGAACAGATTGCTGAGAATAATCATCCAAGTATTAAGTGTAGGAGCTTGAAAAGGCTTGGCTCTGTGTCCCCACAAAATCTCCTGTTGACTCCTAGTCCCCAGCGTTGGAGGTGGGGCCTGGCGGGAGGTACTTGGGTCTCGGGGTGGATTCTCGTCAGTGGCTTAGCACCATCCCTTGGCACTGTCGTCGAGCTGGTGAGTGCGTCCTCATGAGATCCGGTCATTTAAAAGCGTGTGGCAGCTCCCACCTCCCTCTTCCTTCTGCTCTGACCGTGTGAGATGCCTGCTCCTGCTTTGCCTTCCACCATGATTGGAAGCTTCCAAGGCCTCCCCAGAAGCAGAAGCTGCCATGCTTCCTGTGAAGCCTGCAAAACTGTGAGCCAACTAAACCTCTTTTCTCTATACATTACCCAGTTTCGGGTATTTCTTTATAGCAATGTGAGACTGGACTCACAGAGAGCTCTTCCTGAAAGAAAAAAGAATGAGAAACGCAGTCAGTGATCAAAAGATCAGGTAGGAAGTTGTAACATTTGAGAAGGGCCTGGGAAGGCGGAGGTGGCAGACGGCATGGGAAACCATCAGCAAGAGGGTGGAGGATGCGTCCCAGGCCTTGGTCCCAGTGTGATGGATGGTCCCAGTGTGAGAGGACCCCCAAGGCTGGAGCTGGGTGAGAGGGTAAGAGAACCCACTGAAGCACCCTGGAGACTCCTTGGGAGAGGAGACCCCGTGCACTTCCAGAGAGAGACAGACGGGATTTCCCAGCCCTCACACATCCGGGGCCTGGGGCGAGGGGGTTGCAGCAGTGGCACCGTTCCCTTCGGACTCGCTCACCAGGACTTCAGCACTGTCACCCATGGGGACGTCCGCACACACAGTGTCCTCAGCACTGCCCTCCGTGGGGACATCCACACACACAGTGTCCTCAGCACTGCCCTCCATGGGGACATCCACACACACAATGTCCTTGGCACTGCCCTCCATGGGGACGTCCGCACACACAATGTCCTTGGCTCAGCTCAGGTTAGGAGCACTTGCTTTGGAGGCCTGTCTGTGCTTTTGTAAAATTTGACAGTCATTCAGTAGGTTTTATTTTTTGTTTCTGTGACCAATTCTGCTAATTTCGTGTAGCTTAAACACTTGAGAAAATAGGTAGTAAAGAACACTTGGAATCCCTGAGGATTTTCACAGAGTTGAGCGTGTGTGATGGTATTCCTCCGCGGTGTCCCTCCGCTCTGTTCCTCCCCCGCTGTGTCCCCCCCTCCGCTGTATTCCCCCGCTGTGTTCCTCCACGGTGTCCCCCCTCCACGGTGTCCCCCCTCCGCTGTGTTCCTCCGGCGCTGTGTCCCGCCCCCGCTGTGTCCCGCCCCCGCTGTGTCCCCCCCGTGTCCCCCCTCCGCTGTGTCCCCCGCTGCTGTGTTCCCTCGCCGCTGTGTTCCCCCGCCGCTGTGTTCCTCCGCCGCTGTGTTCCTCCGCCGCTGTGTCCCGCCCCCGCTGTGTCCCCCCCCGTGTTTCCCCCCCCGTGTCCCGCCCCCGCTGTGTCCGCCCCCGCTGTGTCCCCCCCACGCTGTGTCCCCCCCGCTGTGTCCCGCCCCCGCTGTGTGCCCCCGCCGCTGTGTCCCCCCCCGCTGTGTCCCCCCGCCGCTGTGTCCCACCCCCGCTGTGTCCCACCCCCGCTGTGTCCGCCCCCGCTGTGTCCGCCCCCGCTGTGTCCCCCCCGCTGTGTCCCCCCCGCTGTGTCCCCCCCCGCTGTGTGCCCCCGCCGCTGTGTCCCCCCCGCTGTGTCCCCCCGCCGCTGTGTCCCGCCCCCGCTGTGTCCCACCCCCGCTGTGTCCCCCCCCGCTGTGTCCCCCCCCGCTGTGTCCCCCCCGCTGTGTCCCCCCCCACTGTGTCCCCCCCCGCTGTGTCCCCCGCCGCTGTGTCCCGCCCCCGCTGTGTCCCGCCCCCGCTGTGTCCCCCCCCCGCTGTGTTCCCCCGCCGCTGTGTCCCCCCGCCGCTGTGTCCCGCCGCCGCTGTGTTCCCCCGCCGCTGTATTCCTCCCCTCGGCGGGGCCACGTGCCCAGGTCTTTGACGGGACATTACTCTGGAGGCCTCTGGAAGGCGCTGGATGGGTGAGCTGTGAGTAAAGAAGAGGAGCCTGCATAGTGTGGGTGGGTCTCCTCCGATCCCTTGAAGGCTTGACTAGAACAGAGATAAACCCCCTCGGCAGGAAGGAATTCAGCGTCCGATGGCTTCAGACCAGACCCTCAGTGCAGGCTCTTCCCCGGGTCTCCAGCCGAGGGCCCATCCTTCAGACTTTGGACCTGCCAGTTTCCACGGTCACGCGAGCCATTTCCCTAAAACTAAATCTCTCTCCTTGTCTCTCTCTCCCTTCCTAGTTCCACATTCTCAGCCCAAGTCATGCTAACAAAAGGTGGCCTTTAACCTTTAACAAAAGGCGACCTTTAACCTTTAACAAAAGGCGACCTTTAACCTTTAACAAAACGCGACCTGCTGAGAAGTCCTTGTGCTCTGTGTTTTAAAATGAACATCAACAAAAAGGCACTTAGTGTTTTTAAACTGACTAATGGACAAGGCTGGAGCAGCCTCTTCAGGGGCCTGGATGAACTAGGAGGGGGTGGCTGCTGTGCCCCCACCCAGGTGACAGATTGGGGTGCCGGCACCTCCCCTGAGTCTCAGAGCCTGGGGGGGGTCACAATTCTACAGAGAAGACAGAAACACACAAAAGTGAGCATAAAATAATCATCCATAGAAGATTGGTCACTTCTCACAAGCACCCCGGGCAGGCACGGTTGCTGGCACCAGGGAACACCCCGGGAACAGAGCAGATCCAACGCCAGGCCCAGGAGAGTTGCCTCCCAGTGACACCCGAGATGTCTGTGGACTCCAGGCAATACTCGTGCTCGAGGCCGTGGGGGCCGACGGGGAATGACAGTGTGACCATGTGTTTGCCAGTGTGCACAACACACAGAAGGAACACACAGTGTGACTGCGTGATTGCCAGTGTGCACGGGGGACACACAACTGTGCTTTGGGAAGGACCGACTGGTCCAGGGGAGGAGCCATGAATGGTCATTTAAAACAATTTTAAACCTTTTTATTAAAAAAAAAAATTAAAAGCAGAAATCACAAAAAAAGGGAAAGCGAAAGTCAAAATTATACAACACAAAGTTGACGTTTTCAAAACCTAAAAATTGAATGTGTGTATTGAAGGGAGTTTCATATCTTTCATAAATGATCACTAATGCAGAAAATTTCACCTTCGATTACTGTCAGTGTGTTCATCGCTGTTTTGGAATTCAGTTCATCTTAAATGCCTTCTATGTTTGTAGGTTTTTTTTTTCTGTGAATTAGAACATTTTAAGGCATGTGTACCTGTATAAAAACAGATGCATGGCAAACACTTCGTAAATAGAAGATTTCTTCACTCCAAGGATGCACACAGGTTTTTACGTTACTGTAAGTTTTTACTAGTTACCTACTCAGGTAGCAAGTTAAGATCACAGTCAAGATTGTCTACTTCTGAAAATATCAACCAGGTAGACAATTATGGGATAAAACAACGTCCCGACAGGACTTGGGGCTGTGGTTTGCTGAGACTCGTCAGAGACGCCGGACACCAGTGCTGATGCCAACGGAAAGGAAGAGCGTCAGCTGCATGGGGGCTGCGGGTTTCCTCATGTTATGACCACGGTTTCCTGCGGGGGCAGCGCGTTCTCTGATGCGACGACCACAGGTTCCTACGTGGGGTGTGTTTTCTTCATGATTGCAGGCCCTGTGTTTTAAGTTCTGTAACCAACATTTCCATGGAGTCTCTTTCATACTCAAAACCCATGTTTACATTTCTAAAAGAAAATGTATAGTTATCTATTTAAACCTTCCAGTGGATAATAACGAAATGCTTTAAAACACAAGCCACTAGGCAGAAAGTCTACACCAAGGTGCTGGGGTCGCCTCAGAAGCCGACAATGCCAGGAGCTCCGTCCAGCCCAGCAAACTGAGGCAGGAGGCTGGGTTTCAGGTCCCGACCGGCTCAGAGAGAGGGCGGCTTCCAGTCTGGGTTCTTTTCTTGCTGAGAATGTACTGTGGGTGCAAGGTTGGTACGGGGCGAACAGATGCTTAATTCACTGCGGCCCCTTCCCTGGGCAGGAGGCCCACAGGGCTGGGGAAAGTCAATGAATAAAAACGACCACCTAGTGAACAGAACCCAACCCAAACCAAGGCAAATGAAAGCAGCCGTCCGTGTCACTGGTGCTGTAGAGGGTAGAAATTACTAGCAACTTCTTCCATATGGTTTACTTTTATTCTTAATAGCTGGTGTTTTCTACTTTTGAGATTTTGTCCTTGGATGCCATGCAGAGGTCATGCTGGAGTGGATAATCCCAGCTCCACGCCCATGCCCCACGTCCAGGTGACTTTGGGTGTGAACGAGGCGATGGAATGCTAGACTGACGTCTTCATCCTGTTGACCAACAGCTTCCCAGCGATGGTAATGGTGGGACAGGGGATCTTTCTGTGGAGAGTCTGGGCGGGCGCCGTGTTTTCAGAGGTCACAGGCTGCCACCGTCCTTCTTCGAGCTCCAGGTTCGGGGTGGCGGCACTGAAGAGAGCTTGGACTCTGTGAAGGGCTGTGTGGGGAGGTGCGGTGGCGAGGAACAGCGGCCAGGGTGTTGATAAATGATGATTTTAAAAATTTCTGTTGAAAGTGAGGAATGCATAAGAAGTGGGTGGTTTTCAGTTTTGCTCTTCATGGCTCCCACATGGCTAGTTACAGCTCCATTTCCATCTTTCTCTTTCTTTTTCTTTCTTTTTTTTTTTTTGAGATAGAGTCTCGCACCATTGCCCAGGCTGGAGTGCAGTGGCACGATCTCAGCTCACTGCAACCTCTGCCTCCCGGATCCAAGTGATTCTCCTGCCTCGGCCTCCCAAGTAGCCAGAGTTAAAGGCACCCCTGCCACCACGCTAATTTTTTGTATTTTTAGTGGAATCGGGGTTTCACCATGTTGGCCAGGGTGGACTCGATCGGTGACCTCATGATCCGCCCGCCTAGGCCTCCCACAGTGCTGGGATTACAGGCATGAGCTGCTGCTCCTGGCCCTTCCATTTCCATGTTTCTTACACTGAGCTCTTCGTGAAATATTTTTTTATTATGTAGCTTTCTCATCTAAATCATTCCAACTCTCCTGCCAACATTGCATTAAAATGACCTTCCTCTTCTGAGATCGTCCTGGGGCAGCAGAACGTTTTATACCGAATTTTAACCTCAGAATCGCAGTTTTAGGGGGAGTGAGAAGCCATCTTCAGTGTCAGTCACGCTCTACTTTTAACACATCTACAACATTCCCGTCCATTGTTGGACTAAGATTTGATTAAAGCAAAACAGAAAACTGCTTTGAAATAGGGATGACGGCTGCATCCCAGGGGAGCCTCCTTCACCGCCTCAGGCTGGGCCATGCGGACCCCCGCCAGGGCTGCCCCACCCCACCGCAGGCTCCAGGGCTGGGCCACACAGATCCCCGCCAGGGCTGCCCCACCCCACCGCAGGCTCCAGGGCTGGGCCACACAGACCCCCGCCAGGGCTGCCCCACCCCACTGCAGGCTCCAGGGCTGGGCCACGTGGACCCCCGCCAGGGCTGCCCCACCCCACTGCAGGCTCCAGGGCTGGGCCACACAGACCCCCACCAGGGCTGCCCCACCCCCCCGCAGGGGACTGAGGGCTTCCACAGCAGGAACCTGTTGTCTCACAGTTCTGGAGGCCAGAAGTCTCTGAGATCCAGGTGTAGCCGGGTGTGGTGGTGGGCGCCTCTAGTTCCAGGTACTCAGAAGGCTGAGGCAGGAGAACTGCTTGAACCTGGGAGGTGGAAGTTGCAGTGAGCCGAGATCACACCACTGCACTCCAGCCTTGACAACAGAGTGAGACTCCATCCACACACACAAAAAAAGGGAGGTTCCAAGCACTATGAAGAAAAATAAAGCAGGCTGGACTTGGTGGCTCATGCCTGTAATCCCAACACTTTGGGAGGCTGAGGTGGGAGGATTGCTTGAGCTCAGGAGTTTAGGACCAGCCTGGGCAACATGGCAAAATCCTGTCTCTCCAAAAAAAAAAAAAAAAAAAAAAAGTTTATCTGGGTGTGGCGGCGTGTGCCTGTAGTCCCAGCCACTGGGGAGGCTGAGGAGGGAGGATTGCTTGAGCTCAGAAGGTGAAGGTTGCAGTGAGCCAAGATCACACCATTGCACTCCAGCCTGGGTGATAGAGCCAGACCCTGTCTCAAGAAAAAAGAAAGTAAAAAGAAAGAAGGAAGGAAGGAAGGAAGCAGAGATGGGAGCTTGCAGGGAGGGACTGGGTATGCAGGGGAGGGGCTGGGGACACAGGGGAGGGGCTGGGGACACAAGCTTCCCTGAGCTTCCACAGTTCTCGGCTCCTCTCCTGTCTCACGGGGCGTGGGCCACCTGGGGCTTGTGGTTGTTTTGCGCCAAGCTAATGTCTTGTTCTTCCCAACAGATGGAGGCCGATTGAGGCTTCTCTGTCCTCCACGGGGAACAGCATTAGCCTAAACCTGCAGACACCATTGCAAAGTTAGCTCAGGCAAACCCGCTGGTGAAGAATGATTCCAGCGTGGGGACACAGACGCCGACATTTCTTGCCGTGGGTGATTTAATGTTGGGCCTCAATTTTTCACTCCCCCGGTAAGAGTATGACACAGCTCGCAGCTGCAGCCTAGCCAGGGCCTGAGGGAGGGTGGATGGACTTATCCATCCCACAGGTGTTGCTCGTGGCTGGGTGACTTGCTTCTGCCAACGAGATTTGCACGGACACGGCACAAGCAGAAGCCTGGAATGTGCTGGCACTGCCAGGCCTGCCCTCTGAGGCTCTTGATTTTCCCCATGAGATGACTGTGCCCCAGGGAACAGCGGCTCTGGCTGCAGGATGAGAGGCGTGTGGAGCACACATGGTTCCCACGCTCAGCCTGGAGTCAAGCCCAGACTAGATCAGCCTAAGCCCAGCCACGCCACAGGTGCAGGAGTGAAGAGCAAATGCTAACTGTCCATGACAGTGGCTTTCAAAGGGGCTTGTCGTGTGCCTCATCCCAGCAACAGTGACGGCATTTCTCTGTCAGTCAGTCGGGAAATGATTATTGACAAGCAGTGTGCTGGGAAGCTGGAGTGATTTGAGTAGATTCGGCCTCTATTCTCACGGAGCTTCCTTTCTAGAGGGGAAGGCAGATGATGGGTGGATGAATATAAATGATTCTAATAGGTTGGTGCAGCAGTCATTAAAAGTAATGGCAAAAAAAAAAAAGTGGGAGGAGCTGGTGATGGTAACGGCAAAAACCGCGATGACGTCTGCACCAACCTAACACGGTGATCACCGGTGTGAAAAATGTGGCAGTGGGGACGTTCCGAGTGCTAGGATAGCATCTGGCTCCCTGGAGTCAGGAGACGGGGGTTGGCAACCGAACCAAGGTTAAGTCCCAGTGAGGGGGTGGGCAGGGAGCGATATTTCAGCAGAGACTCCAAGGATGAATGGTGTGTAGCGAGTAAACCCTGATGGTGACGGGGGAGTGTGTCTGGCACAGAGAAGAGCCTGTGCGAAGGCCGGTGGGGCAGGAGGACACCGTGTGTTCATCTACCTGAGGGGCGACCAGCAGGCTGGAGTTGAGCGAGCTGAGGAGGATGCGGAGCCCAGGAAAGGCACCCCAGGCAGAGGGCACAGCAGGGCAAAGGCCCAGAGTCAGGCCTGAGCCTGTGTGGTTTGAGGAACTGACAGAGGCCTGTCCGGCAGGAAGGGAACAACAGAGGGGAGAGACCTTAGACCAGAGCAGAGGGCAGGGCCATGAGGGCACTGTGGGCTGTGGATGGGAGCTGGCATTTAAGTGGGGAGACCATAAGCCAGGGCAGAGGGGAGAGGAGGGCCGGGCTGGGCACCAGAGTGGAAATCATAGGCCAGGGCAGAAGGCAGGGCCGTGCTGGGCACTGAAGCCTGTGGATGGGAGCTGGCATTTAAGAGGGGAGTCCACAGACCAGGGCAGAGGGCAGGGCCGTGCTGGACACTGTGGGCTATGAATGGGAGCTGGCATTTATGCTCAGGTGATGGGAACATGTTAAAAGATTTTAAGGAGGGGAGTAACATTTGGGATTAATGTGTATTCTGGGAATCTCGACAAAGTAAATCCATAGTTTGAATTTTCATAAGACTTCTGCACAGGCAGAGAGAAATAAGATCGCGTCTACAGCTGTGTGATGATCATATTAAAAAATATTACTAAGTTTTTAAACGTCATTTCAAATGTTGTGGTTCTACCTCACATTGGACATAAGTAGATTGCAAGGTTAATGGAAAGTAGAAAAGTTAACTCATGAACGTAAAAGAGACATTGATTTGACAACAAACATTATTTATTTACTTCCACTGCAGTGTTCTTGACTGCTGAATTTCACGAGAAGGGATTGTGCAGGGAGGGTTGTGGGGCTGAAGACCCGGACAGGAGCTGGTGCTACCACTGTTCAAATCTGAGGGTGGTGGAGCTGGAACCTTGGGGAGGAGCCGACGCTGCCTTTTAAGTCTAAGAGTCGTTGAGCTGGAGGTCCAACATACAGCTGGAGAGGAGCTGATGTTCCAGTTTGAGTGTCCAGCAGCTGGAGACCTGGGGAGGAGCTGACGATGTTCTAGTTTGAGGCTCCTGCGTCTGGGGACTCAGGTAGCGGGTCATGTTTTTCTGATCAAAAGGTCATGGAGCTGGAGATCCAGGGAGGGGCCGATGTTCTAGTTTGAGTGTCCAGCAGCTGGAGACCTGGAGAGAAGCCGACGTTGTTCTAGGCTGTGAGTTGTGCAGCTGCAGACCCGGGGGGAGCTGATGTTATTCTAATTTGAGGCTCCTGTAGCTGAAGACCCATAAGAGAGCTGATGTTTTTCTGATCAGAGGGTCCTGAAGCTGGAGACACCGGGAGGAGCTGATGTTTTCCTATTTCAAGCATCGTGGAGCTGGAGACCCCGGGAGGAGCTGGTGCTGCTCTTGTTTAAGTCTGAGGGTCATGGAGCTGGAGACCTGGGGATGAGCTGATGTTCTAGTTTCAGGCTCCTGCAGCCGGAGACCCAGGTAGGAGTTCATGTTTTTCTGATCAGAGGGTCACGGAGCTGGAGACACAGGGAGGAGCTGATTTTTTCCTAGTTCGAGGGTCGTGGAGCTGGAGACCAGGGGAGGAGCTGCTGAAGTTCTAGTTTGTGGGTTGTGGAGCTGGAGATCCGGGGAGGAGCTGTGGTGTTTTTCTAGTGTGAGGGTCGTGCACCTGACCCTCAAATGACCTCAAACTAGAAAAACACTGCCCCCCCGCCCAACCCCAGGGTGTCCAGCTCCATGACCCTCACTAGAAAAACACCAGCTCCTCCCTGGGTGTCCAGCTCCATGATGCTCAAACTAGAGTAAAATCAGCTCCTTCCTGGGCGTCCAGCTGGGCATGACTCTCAAACTAGAAAAACCCAGGGAGTTTTTTCAGTTTGCTGCTGTTTTTCTAGTTTGAGGGTCATGTAGTTGGAGACCCAGAGAGGAGCTGATGGTGTTCTAGTTTGACGGTTGTAGAGCTGGAGACCCTGGGAGGAGCTGATGTTCTAGTTTGAGAGTCGTGCAGCTGGAGATCCAGGGAGGAGGTGACCCTGCGGTTCAAATCTGAGGGTCCCAGAGCTAGAATCTACGGGAGGAGCCAGTGCTGCCTCTGACGTCTTAGGCTGTGGAGCTGGAGACCTGCGGAGGAGCCGGTGTTGGTGTTTCTAGTTGAGGGTGGTGGAGCTGGAGATCTGCAGAGGAGCTGGTGCTGCTGTTCAAGTCTGAGGGTCCCGGAGCTGGATCCCCCGGGAGGAGTAGGTACTGCCACTGATGTCTTAGGTTTTAGAACTGGAGACCTGCGGAGAAGCCGGGCTGGTGTTCTAGTTTGAGGTTTGTGGAACTGGAATCCTGGTCAGGAGCCAGTGATGCTGTTTAAGTCTGAAGTTCATGGAGCTAAACATGGAGCCGATGTTGGGGAAGAAGAGAGAGAGAGAGAGAGAGTTACAGGACCCCACTTGAAACTGTACATGTAGCTGAATCCCAAGCAAGTTAAGCCTGGGAGCTTCTCAGTCCTCGTGATCAATACATTCCTTTTTCTCTTACACAGTTTGGATATGTTTTCTGTCTCACGAGACAGAAAGATCCTGATTAATACCCATGGGAATTGAAAAGGTTAAAAACAAATTAAATGATATTGGTATAATAGTAATACAAATTAAACTATGATTATCCTGACAGACAAAATCACACACCACACAATATATATCTTTTCAATCAGTTAGTAAAATGAAATATAAATTGAAAAATAGACCCATGCAAAGCTATAAAAAGTTATTTCTTGGAGAAGCGATGGATGACCGAGATTAATCTGAGAGTTACTATTAATGGAGAACCAGAACTTACCGTTTTTCCTGTGAGGTTTCGGTGCTGATACTGATGTTCTGTGAGTTCTGGCAGCTGAGTCCGTTCGCACAGCCTGGCGATGCAGCAGGTGTCACAGAAGGACCCTGTCCCAGCTGGTCCTACTCCCCTGCTATGATGGTGCAGCCACTGCTCTCTGACTGTGTCATGAAGGGAGACCAGGCCCTTGATCACAAGTGTATCCATGGTGAGGTTCTGTGGATGGAACCTCATGGATGTTCCTTCCTGATGTTCATCGGCCATCTTGCTAATGCATATCTTGTTTATAACTGTCTTCTAAATATTGAATAGAAATGAAGCATTGATACAATATGGGTAAGGTATAAAGAATATTGACACATTGGACACAGAGGATCTCCACCAGGTTTAGGGAATAGAATGTGAAGAGACATAACTTTGGATGCTCCCTGGAGGCGCTGCCTCAATCCCAGTCCCTTCCCTTCTCCTACAGAGGGAATCACTTCCTGCTTTCGTCTTTGTTCTTCCTGTACTTTTCTTCACAGTATGTTTCTTTCACCGTGTATGTGTACATCCCTTAAAAATATGCCATTTAGTTTTTGAACTTTCCATTGTCTTTTTGAGGCAGGGTCTTGCTCTGTTGCCTCGGCTGGAGTTTTGAACTCTGATGTGAGGAAATTCTCCTGCGTGGCTGCTCCTAGGCTGCATGGCTCTGAGCATCTGCTCGATGCCTGTTTCTGTCCTCCATTCTCCCCTGAGACCCACCCACACTGACGTGGTTCATTTTCATTGCTGCGTGATCTCCCGTCTCCATTCTCCCCCGAGACCTACCCACACTGACATGGTTCATTTTCATGCTGTGTGATCTCCCATCTCCATTCTCCCCTGCGACCCACCCACACTGACATGGTTCATTTTCATGCTGTGTGATCTCCTGTCTCCTTTCTCTCCCTGAGACCCACCCACACTGACAAGGTTCTTTTTCATACTGTGTGATCTCCCATCTCCATTCTCCCCTGAGACCCACCCACACTGACATGGTTCATTTTCATTACCGCATGATCTCCCGTCTCCATTCTCCCCCAAGACCCACCCACACTGACATGGTTCATTTTTATGCTGCGTGATCTCCCGTCGTCTGAGTGGAGCACGGGAAATGTCTTCATCTTCCTGTGGATGAGAGTTTGGCCAGGTTGGGGCCCTGAGGACTGTGTTTTGCTGGGAACGTTCTTCGGCATTTTTTTTTTTTTTTTTGGTACACAATGCAAGTTTCTTCTGGTCAGTAGCTTTCAAGATTTAAAATTTCATCCCAGGTAAGAAATGTAATTTTCCTCGTAACCCACAGCACACACCCTTTCATATACAAGCATCACAAAAATATATTTCACAACCGTTCTTAGCAGTGCATGGTGTTCCTGCTACTCTCCATTCTCCCCAACACTGGCATTGTTTGGGTTATGGGATTTTTGCCAGTCTGGTGAGTGTCACGTGATATCTTCCCCGGTTAGGCTGAGCCCCTCTTCGTGTTTTCATTAGCCGTTCCTCCACATTTCCTCTTCTGTGGCGGGCTGGTTCAGCTCTTTTGCCCAGTTTCTGTTAAGTTGTTTGAATTTTTGCCTTTTTCTTTTATTATTACTATTATTATGTTTTTGAGACAGAGTCTCACTCTGTCACCCAGGCTGGAGTGCAGTGGTGCAATCTCAGCTCACTGTAACCTCCATCTTCTGGGTTCAAGTGATTCTCCTGCCTCAGCCTCCCGAGTAGCTGGGATTACAGGTACACACCACAACACCCAGCTAATTTTTGTATTTTTATTAGACATGGGGTTTCACCACGTTGTCTGGGCTGATCTCAAACTCCTGACCTCAGGTGATCCTCCTGCCTCAGCCTCCCAAAGTGCTGGGATTACGGGCATGAGCCACCATGCCTGACCTGCCTTTTTGTTTTTCAAGAGGACTCTTTATCAATTATACCTATTCATTCTGGTGACTATCTGTGTGGCAAAGATGGGTTTGAATCCACCAGGATGAACGTGCAGGATCTCCTCTCTGGTGGAGAAGAGACAAAGAGGAGTAGAAAGATACAGAGAATCAGAGCCGAGAGGAGGCTGAGTCAGGTGAGGATTGCAGGCTGCTGTGAGGACTTGGCTGCTTCTCTGAGTCAGGTGGGATTAGCAGGGGATTTAAACAGAGGAACCATGGGATCTCCAGTATGCATTTCTGCCATGGTTGGCTCAGCTGAACATACCTCTTGAACAAGACTTGGCCTTGGACACCCAGAGGCCCTTGGTTGAGGGTTTACCTCCTGGCATGGCCACTGACACATCCACGTTTGGCGCCCACATGACTGGGCAGCCCCGAGACCTCCTCTGCCTGGGCTTCTCCTTGGTGGCATTTCTCAGGTTTGTCCTCTCTCAAGTCTGCCCCATCCGGAAAACCAAACACCTCTCTCTCCTACACGGAAACCCCGTCAGAACCTCCCCCTGACTCACAGCATCCCGTCAACATCACAGTCCCGACTTTCCCACACGGAAAAGCCCACAGGACCCCCGATGGACCAGGACAGCATCTGCACTAAGACATGCCCTGAAACTCACAGGAAGGGTGGACCAAGAAGACGGGAACTGCCCGGGGCACGGGGAGCTGCAAACACCCAAGATACTGTCAGAGACGGAAAAAGGTATGGCCATGGCTGACACAAATGTTACTCAACATTTATCACAGGCCTAAATGGAGAATATAACGCTATAAAACCGTTAGATAAAAACACAGGGGAAAATTTGTATGACCTGGGGTTAGGTGAAAAGTTCTTAGACATGACACCAAAAGCATGATTCATAAAAGACTGACAGATTAAATTTAGTCATAAATTTAAAATTATAATTCTATAAAGCAATATAAAAATCTAAAGAGAATGAAACACAAACTGTGGTCTAGAAAAAAATATTCGTGAATCACACATCTCACAACATACTGGCACACAGAATATATGAAGAACGATCAAAACTTAACCATAAGAAAGTAAAAACCCCAATATTAAAGAGAGGGCAGATATTTGAATGGAGGCCTCATCAAAGAAGGTTTAAGGAGGGCATATTGCCCGAGAAAGAGGCTCAACATGATAGAGATGCTGGAGAAATGCCAGTCAACAGTAGCTCTGCAAATCTATTAAAATGACTAAAAACAGACAAAAACCATGGACCAACCCAGCTTCTAGTGACGATGCAGAGGAACTGGGACCCTCACAAACGGCAGTGGGAATGGGAGGGGTCCCGCCGGGCTGGACGTGGTCCAGGAGTTTCTTATTAAGTTAAGCACATTCTTACCACGTCATCCAGCAACCCCACTCCTAAAATTTCCCCCAAGAGAAAGCTTAAACGTGCACACACAATCCTGCACTCAAGTGTTTAGGCCTCATTGCTCATTGCCAATAACTGAAAGAAAACAAAACGTCCATCGGCAGGAGAAGGCGTGAACCAACGCGGATGCTTCCACACAGGGGGCACCAACCAGCAGTGGAAACATGCACCCCAAATGCCCCAGGTCTCCCAGGCCACATGCCTGGTGAAGGAAGCTAGTTTCAGTGGGCACAGGCCGAAGGATGCTGCCACGTGGCATCTTGGAGAACACAGTGCTACCATGTCCGCGAGCAGGGCAGTGGTTTCGAGGGGCTACGGGTGGAGGGGTGAATGGAGGCGCTCTCTGGGGCGATGGCTGAGCACCTGCACCTCACTGTGGGCTGCGGCTGAGAGGCTGTACAGCAAACACTGGCTTCAGTGCACGCAGACTGAAGGAGGAAGGCGCCCACAAGTCAAAGACGGAGGGTGTCACCTCCATGAAACAAAAACATTAAAAAAAACCCTCCTAAAATTAAGAAAAAAAACACAAAAAGTATTTCATAAGCGCGCTGGACTTTGAGTTGACACAATCTGCCTGGGAGCATGGAACTGAAACCACCGGCTTGGTGACCCTGGAGGGAGAGGGCAGAGGGTTTAGACCTCAATTGAAGGGCTCAGTACCTGGCTGTAGGAAATAACAGATTTAAAAAGCGGCAGGGAGGAAATAATTTCTGCTGATGAGGTTGCATTTCTCCAGATAGCTGGCAGAGTAAAGCAATATAGTAAAACAGTGCACACCTTGATGGAATCTCAGGATCACACAAGGTTGTGTTGAAGGAGATTTGAAGACGTCCAGGAAAGAAGAAAAATGAGCTGAATCTTGCAGCTGCCCTTCAAGGGTGGCTTGGGCCGGGTGGCCGTGATTCTCCGTGACGTTGCAGGAATTCTCCTGGCTGGGTCCTCAGGAGCCTTTTCTTCTTGTCCACACTCACCTTTGGGGGCTGGTGTGGGTCCCTGGTGGTCATGTCTGCGCTCAGGGCTGGGGACCTGCTGAGGCTGCTCTCCCTGTTCCCAAAATGCAGGGGTTTGTTCCAGATCCTACTGCTCAGCACACAGAAAGCCAGTCACTGAGACGATGGTTACTGCCAATGAAGAAGGCATGCATCAGGGTCTGCAGGCCAGGAGTTGGGACGTCAGCCCCAAATGCATCTTCCTGACTATATAGCAGGGAAGAAATGTGACTATGTGTAAGGAAAACAGGAATTAGGGAGAGTGAGGAAGAGGAGTTGGTCAGGAGGAGGCAGGTGGCTGGTCAGGCACTCATGATGAGTGAGGGGTTTGGCGTCTCACCGTCCAGATGCCGTGATCTGGTGAGTCTCTGTTCCTTCACACTACCCGGGAGGCCTGATGGTCAGTTTCCTGAGAAAAGAACTCAAATAAGACAAATGTCACTTTCTCAAGTTTCAAGACCACAAGGATCCATTTCTGTTATTCAGAGAAACCATGAACATCAGTTCTCTGGGAGAGTCGGGTCAGTTCAACACCAGATCCGATCTGCCATGACGCCTGCTGCTCAGCCCTCAGATAAAGCCCAGAATCCAGTGTCCTCTCCCCCACCCCAGCCTGGCCCCACACCCACACCTCCCCGCTACGCCCTGGGCCTCATTGCTCTCCCACTGCAGAGGGGTCAGGGAGCTGCACACACCCCGCGTGCACCTGGGCACAAGGCGAATTTCAGATGCACCTGGTGTCACTGTTCGCACAAACCCGAGTGGGAAGAGATCCAAATGCTCGTTCATGGCAGATGGATAAGGACGTCCCAGCAAATCCCTCAGGGGAGTCAGCCAGCACAAGGCGAGTGAGGGACCTCCGGAGACATGAGTGTGTCTCAGACAGTGTGTGAGTGGACGAAGCAACAAAAACACACACTGCTCGTTAATTCATTTATGTCAAGCTCAAAATAGTCCACATCAAAAAGACTGTTTGGGGCTGCAGGAATTGAGTGGACAATTGCAAACCAGGCAAGGGAAGGAAGACCAGAGAGGTGAGGACGCTCCCTGTGGGGGTGGAGAGAGTAAGACCTGGCACTGCACGTGGGAGTGGGGTCCCGTCGAGGCCCCTCTTTGCTTCTGAGAGTCTGTTTTCATGGACCATCTTCTACTAAATGTACACGGCAGTTTTTCGGGGCCAGGGTCACCAGGATTCTTCTTTACACCTCCCCAGCCCAGGAGCCACCACCTCCACCAGCCCGTCCACATGGTTGAATCTCATCTCAGGTTCTCTGGAGCCCGATCCCCCACGCACACCCTCCTGGTCTGGGCGTCTCACCTGCATCCGCACACGTGCCTCGGGGAGGGTGGAGTGTCCGGTGCTCAGCGCTGGAGGCTCAGTGACTGCGCGGGCAGTTGCCGGCCTCTGGGATGAACGAAGCATGAACAAATCCCGATACTGTCGTCACAGCTTCTCCCCACGCATCCCCGCAGAACGTTGTGTAAAAACCACACCAGGATTCATACATGCCAGAGGACTGAACTTTTCTGTGTCGAAGATAATTCATCTTCCCGAATCACTGCAGATCTACCATATGGTTAGCCACGGAATAAACACGCGGGAGAGTAAGCCCTTACGTGACAGGACCTCACGCTTCTTCCGTTACCATTTACAATTAAAGGACACTGACTTCATAATTGTGTTTCTCTTGTAAATGAGACTCTCATGGAAAAATCAGCTATGTAGGCAATAGCTTTGTATACTTTTAGATTGAAATGTCACTTCGATTATTTCAAGTGTAAAAGTGTTTCAGTATTTTTGAGGTATAATTGCCACACAAAGAGCTGCACACATTTAATGAGTGCACTTCGGTGAGGCTTGACCTGAGCAAACACCCGTGAAACCATCACTGAGTTAAGCAGTCGAGGAATTCTGCACCTCCTGGAGGCTTCCTTACACCTGTGCCTGTGCTGAGAACACAGCACGAGATCTTCCCTCTCAGCCAATCTCAAACGGCCAACAAGAAAATAACACTAGGCCTCCTGGTGAACACACACCCTGAGATTTAATTGTTGATCTTTTTAACCTAGGGCTCACATTCTTCATTCAGACTATGGCAAAGACTTGAGAAGTTATCTAGAGTATCAGTAATTTGAAGTCCTTTAATACAAAAAGTATAGAATATTACCTTTTGTAACATAGCAATAGGGAAATGAAAAAAGAAAATCGACTTATGTTCTTTAATGGCTAGGAAAATATTCTTAAAAAGATATCTCATGCGCAGGTGAATCTAAGAAATGACCAATTTCTTTCTTTACATAGATAAATATAAGGTTAGATCCCTGTAAATAAATGAAGCCATTAAGGGTAGAGTCCCACAGATCACAGAACTGACCCAGCATCCAGCTCTGCTCACGATTTCAGGGAGTAATTTCCAGGCACAGGTCGAGCTGGAGAAGCTGGGGACCCTCATGGCCCCACTGTCCTTCCTGCCTCATAGGGTCTCTGAGGGGTGCATAGAACATCTCGTCTTGGGCTTTGAAGACCATTTAACTTATGTGACATTTTCCAGGTGCCATGGACCCGAGCCCAGAAACTTCATGGTACCAGAACAACCCGAGAGTCAGGGTCACCCGAGACAGGGCAGAGGATAGACAGTGTAGACAGTGGCTCCCCAGGATCGAGCACCAGGCGCTGTCAGGGGTTCTCTCCCCAGCATATTTACAAGGACTTGATGGGTTCTTCTTCCTTCGGGAGCAATCCCAGTGGGCAGCAGGAGGGGACGGGAGGCCTGGCAAATGCTCCTCCCCAGCTCCGTTCCAAGCTCTATGGGGCTCCGGCAGGCCCCACATCTCATGCAGATGAGGGATTAGGGTTCCTCCCCAGCCTTGCTGCTCTCAGGCCCTGATGGGCACCTCTCCCCACCCCCGTGCAGCTGGTGGACTCTGCTCCCACCCAGCTGTTCTCAGGTTTCTCATCTTTCCTGGACAATGCCGTACCTGGGGCACCCGTTTCTGTGACACCCCCAGCCCTGCACTGCAGCGCTCACCCCGTCACCTCCACGGCAAGACCATCCTGGAACCATGATCAGCCCATTGGTTTCATCCACCGTCCTCCTGCCCATTTTCTGTGCTTATTTCTTGTTCCCAAAACTCTTGCCTGTGATTTAAAACAGTCTGAGTCCTGTCTGTTACAATGATATGGACTCCAGATCTTCGGAATCAGAATGCTCCAAGGTTTAACTCACAACCTTGTCTTCTTTACTTTGCATTTTACATGAATGCCTTTGGTAATACCATCATTGGTTGGGCCCAGGAGGGAGCAAAGATCTCATGGTGTTGGTTAAAGGGAGAGTGGCCCAGGGCCTGAGGTCTGAGGAGGAGCCCATTTCTCGGCGAGGTGGAAATAACACAGACCGCAAAGCCCACCTTGGGGGCACTGCAGAGGAGAAAGCAGCCACGTTGCTGAGAGGCCACAGAATAACTGAGCTCGTTTAGGAGTGAGAATGAGGCTGCATCTCTGCCCTTCGCTCTCCCCTGCCCTCATTCTCTCTCTCTCTTTTTCTCTTTCTTCCTTTCATCTGGGTCTCACTGGGCTCATTTGTCTTCAGCATCCCTAGGAAACTTCATGAAACCAGGGTTATTATGGTCAATTTGCAGTTTAAAAATTCAGAGCAGAAAGGTTAAATAAATTGCTCAAGTTTGCCCAGCCAATGTCTGGCAGTGTCAACGGCACTGGAATTTCAGGTATGACTACACGTTTTGTGGTCTTTCCATTCTGATAAAGTTTTCATTTAAACAAGACTTATTAGAATGCATAGCACAGTTCTGAAAGGCGAAGACAAAGTGAGGTGCACACTAGGGGGCACCCTCCCCTGCGGGAGTGAGGTGTGAACACTCCCGGGAACCAGCAGCCGGCAGCGGGTTGGGCCCGAGGACAGAGCCTGTGATTCCACCTGTGATTTACCAGTGAGGTGTGAACACTCCCGGGAATCGGCAGCCGGCAGTGGGCTGGGCCTGAGGACAGAGCCTGTGATTCCACCCGATTTATCGGTGCTTTCAGCTATGAACACTCGTTAAATAGAGCTGTTTTCTTTTTTCTTTTTTTTTTCTTTGAGATGGAGTCTCACTCTGTCGCCCAGGCTGGAGTACAGCGGCCGGATCTCGGCTCACTGCAAGCTCCGCCTCCCGGGTTCACGCCATTCTCCTGCCTCAGCCTCCTGAGTAGCTGGGACTACAGGCGCCCACAACCGCGCCCGGCTAATTTTTTTGTATTTTTAGTAGAGACGGGGTTTCACCGTGGTCTTGATCTCCTGACCTTGTGATCCGCCCGCCTCGGCCTCCCAAAGTGCTGGGATTACAGGCGTGAGCCACCGCGCCTGGCCAAATAGAGCTGTTTTCAAAACTAAATGAACAGTACATTCTTTTCAGCATTTCCAACTAATTGCAATTCCTTTTTCTTTTATTTATGGATCCAATAGTCTATACCTTTTAAAAACCGATATTCCCTCTAACGAAGCCTTGTGGTTTCACTGAGTGTCGGGTTTGGGATGTTGTAAACTACATGTAACACTCATCACATTCTAAAGGTGTAGAAATTGATTACTAAGAGGTACTCACGAGAGTGTTGCGTGAAAGCTGAGGCAAAGTGATAGTTGACGCTGGTGGAAATATTCAATTTCATTCCTTTAATGAATAATTCAGTTTTCAGGTCACATGAAAGAGACACCTTCATTTGCATCACACGTCTCTGCCCCCAGTCATGTCAACGTGTCTTTCCTGAATGCAGTTTTAGGATAAGGACAATCCTTGGAAATCCACCTTCCAGAAGGTTCCACTGTTGCAGTTTTGGGATCAGGAGAGGGGATTTGCAGGAAGGGACAATTAAGAGGGCTTCTTCTCCCTGCTATGGAGACACAGAGGCTGTCTGTACTTCATGGGACCCCCTCCTTCGGATCCAGAAGACACTGAAAAGAAATGGAGGGCTTTGAACCTGGGCCGGGGCTCCCAGGGCTGGGCGGCTGCTGCCTCTGGCTAAGGGAATCCACACACTTGAGGCAGCACTTTGCACAGCAGGTCCCCTCAACTCTCCCATGATGTCCGCTAGGCTTGTTTGTGTCTTATTACGATCGAGAAGACGGCATGTGATTTTATGAACTCCCCATAAAGAAAACCCAAAAGCCGTGTTCATGGATTGTGGCCTTGAAGTGAGCCCTGGTACGTTTGTAGACTAAGAAACTCGATCCTTGCCGGGCAAAATGAAAACCGTGTGAGAAAGGCTCTGTGACCCAGATTTCAAGGGCGTCGGCCGAGATCTGGGAATCTGGTTTGGCTGTGGTGGCCGCTTCTGTCTGGTCCACAGCGGCTCTGCTCAGGCCCAGATCCAGGCCCTGGCGTGTGACCTGTCCCCCCACTGTGAGCTGCTGGAGCCATGGCATGTGACCTGTCCACCCACCGTGAGCTGCTGGAGCCTTGGCATGTGACCTGTCCACCCACCGTGAGCTGCTGGAGCCCTGGTATGGGTCCTTCAGCCTCTGCACTGAAGCTTCCTCGTGTCATGTCAGCAGCAGGCTGGGCTCACTGTCATCAGGATGAAGAGCATTGCCCTGGGTGCACCTGGGCAGAGCGGAGGTGTTAGCTCCTGCCAGTCATATGCCTGTGGAGGGCCCAGCAGCCCTGCAGACATGCCTGTGCGTGTGTGGAGCATCGTGAGGGTCACTGGGGGTCACTGGGGTGGTGCCCACTCCCCAGCACAGCCACTGAGCTTCCGCTGCTCAGTGAGGACAGCATGGATGAGGGGCTCAAACAGTGGCCTCTCGGGTGTGGCCTCCCAGCCAAGCCAGGCATGTGGAGGAAAGTGAGGGCTTCAGCCAGCTGTCGGGCCCCTGGCTGGTGACACAGGAACCCTGGACCCTGCCGGAGGACCTAGAGCAGTGATCCTGGAGCACCGTGGTCAGGACACCTCTGCACCAATAGCTCGGCTGTCGGCTGCCGGCCACACCCAGGCCGAGGCGGCCTTCCCTTCCCCAGGCTTCGCTCACTCCAGGCAGATTTCTTCCTGACTCGGTGTCAACCTCCCCTGTCCAGAGCATTGACTTTGGAAAATGTAAAATTGTCAACTCTCTCTGCCTCTTCCAGGTGTAAATCTTCTTCCAGCCGCTTGCTAGTTCCACAGCCCAGGAAATGTCCTTCTCCAGGCCTGGGAGCTGCCTTGGAAAACAAGGCATAGAGGAGGAAAGGGCCCAGCCCCCAGGCCCTGTGGGAGGGCAGGAGCCTGACTCCACTGAGGAGGGTAAGGGGGCCGGCCCCCTGCTGAGACCTCCAGGGCTCTCCCACCTGCTTGGTGGCCCCTCAGGCTCCTCAGCCCTCCTGCCATGTGCTGCAGGGGAGTTGGGTGCTCTCCCTTACCACAGTGGTCTTGAATAAAACCTTTCTTGCTTGTTTAAAACCATCTGATACAATTTTTTTTCACTCCAATCACTTGTTCTCATAAGAGACCTTGCATCGGGGTGGTCGTCCCCACCTGTGGGTGGAGACAGGGTCCTGAAACCCATCAGGGTCCTGAAGCCTACCTGCATCCTTCACCAGGGCATGCACAGAAAGAGTTTTGGAGTCACCAAAGAAGCATCCACTTGACACTCAGGAATAAAGGAAGGATGAAAACAGCAACGCCTACAGAATTTAAAAATAATGGTAAATGGAATGGCACCTAAAAGAAGAGTGTGATTAACATAAACGAGAATAACAGATGTGCACACATGCAGGTGTCCACCCTCCCAGGTAGAGACACCCATAAATCACATCAGAACCTTCTCCAGGGCCAGAGCGGTGAGCAAGGGACGCAGAGAACGGGGATGAAGGGAAAGGACAAAGAAATCCACCTGGGACAGTGCGTCACCTTGGTGGGGACAGCATCTTGTCGGGTGGGGCAGCTGGGGCAGCGACCCCTCCAGGTGTCTAGGCAGAGAGTCACACAAGGGGCTGAGAACCCACAATATGAGAGGGTGGGTTCTCGACTGAGCTCCAGGAGTGATTTGGGGATTAGGAGAACGGCCATATCAGGAACCCCAACCCTGAGGTCCCCCGGCCCCCACCATGCTGCGTTCCAGGGTCGTTCCAGACCCCAGCTGCTGTTACCACCCCTGCTGCTGCAGAAACCCGGGTCCCATTTAAACCCTGACATGGTTTGTCCGTGTCCCCACCCAAATCTCATCTTGAACTGCAGCTCCCACAATTCCCACGTGTTGTGGGAGGGACCCAGTGGGAGGTGATTGAATCACATGGGTAGGTCTTTCCTGTGCTGTTCTCATGATGGTCTCATGAGATCTGATGGCTTTATAAGGCAGAGTTTCCCTGCACAAGCTCTCTTCTCTTGTCTGCTTCCATGTGAAATGTGTCTTTCACCTTCCGCCAGGATTGTGAGGCCTCCCCAGTCATGTCGAACTGTAAGTCC
Organism: Macaca fascicularis; assembly: GCF_037993035.2. Classification (NCBI taxonomy): domain Eukaryota; kingdom Metazoa; phylum Chordata; class Mammalia; order Primates; family Cercopithecidae; genus Macaca; species Macaca fascicularis. The sequence goes on from NC_088386.1 coordinate 138,018,924, forward strand.
AATAAGCCTCTTTGTTTTGTAAATTGTCCAGTCTCAGGTGTGTCTTTCTCAGCAGCATGAAAACCGACTGATACAAACTCCCTCTGGCGAGGGCCAGTTGTGGCTGCTCAGCCACTGGGGAAACCTGGGTTCACTGCCACAGACTCAGTGGGGTTTCCAATTCCAATTCCAGCCTGGAAGATGATCGATGGGCTTTTGATCATAGAGTTAGAAATACACACATGTGGCCAGGCACGGTGGCTTAAGCCTGTAATCCCAGCACTTTGGGAGGCTGAGACGGGCGGATCACGAGGTCAGGAGATCGAGACCATCCTGGCTAACACAGTGAAAACCCGTCTCTACTAAAAAATACAAAAAAATTAGCCGGGCGTGGTGGCGGGCGCCTGTAGTCCCAGCTACTCGGGAGGCTGAGGCAGGAGGATGGCGTGAACCCGGTAGGCGGAGCTTGCAGTGAGCCGAGATCCAGCCACTGCGCTCCAGCCTGGGCCACAGAGCGAGACTCCGTCTCAAAAAAAAAAAAAAAAAAAAAAAGAAATACACACATGTGTGACTCTAAGAAATTAGCCAAGAAGCTATCACTGTGTGCCCCATAGAAAGTAAATGCTAATTTTTTTGTGAGAGAACTGAAATCTCTGGTGTGGTATTGGGAGCACAGAGCCACTTGATAGGAAGGCAAGGAGGCCCAGATGGAAGTTCAAACCTCCTGGTAGGCAACAGAGCAACAAAAATAGAAAAGGAGAAAAATAACAGAAAACCAAATGAGGAGCCATGGAGAAAGAAACCCAGGATGGAGCAGGTGTGGCTGTTACCCGGGGATGGAGCAGGTGCGGCTGTTACCTCAGGATGGAGCAGGTGCGGCTGTTACCCGGGGATGGAGCAGGTGCGGCTGTTACCCAGGGATGCAGCAGGTGCGGCTGTTACCCGGGGATGGAGCAGGTGCGGCTGTTACCCGGGGATGGAGCAGGTGCGGCTGTTACCCGGGGATGCAGCAGGTGCGGCTGTCACCCGGGGATGAAGCAGGTGGGGCTGTCACCTCGGGATGGAGCAGGTGCGGCTGTTACCCGGGGATGGAGCAGGTGCGGCTGTTACCAGGGGATGCAGCAGGTGCGGCTGTTACCCCAGGATGAAGCAGGTGCGGCTGTTACCCGGGGATGGAGCAGGTGTGGCTATTACCTGAGGATGGAGCAGGTGCAGCTGCTACCCGGGGATGAAGCAGGTGCGACTGTTACCTCAGGATGGAGCAGGTGCGGCTGTTACCTGGGGATGGAGCAGGTGCAGATGTTACCTAAGGATGGAGCAGGTGCGGCTATTACCTGAGGATGGAGCAGGTGCGGCTATTACCTGGGGATGGAGCAGGTGTGGCTGTTACCTGGGGATGGAGCAGGTATGGCTGTTACCTAAGGATGCAGCAGGTGCAGCTGTTACCTGAGGATGGAGCAGGCAGTGGCTGTTACCCATGAACTAAATGCAGGTCTGCATCAGAGAAGAAAACACAGTGAATACAGCAGTCCTTGAATTGACATACTTCACATTTAGAAACATACACTCTATAGTCAGAATTTCATTTGCCAAATTAGACACACTTTGCTGACACTTATGGAGGTTTGATTGCTTTGGATGAAGGCAATCTATCATAGCATAATCGGTTTTGCCCTCCCACAGAGCTTCTCGGGAGACTGTTTAATCAGACTTCCTTAACGCTCCCCTAAAAGAGGTCTCCTCCCTCCCCGATACCGACATCTGAGAAACCCAAGCTACTCACACAAATTAGATATTCATCACCTTTCCCAAATTTACGGTTCTGGCTCCTTTCATATCCTGACGTGGGGCATTTTGGTCTGCAATGCCCTCCTAACCCCAGTGCCTCCTCTGATCAAATTCCACCCGATTCCTTGGCTTTCCTTTCCCATAAATGTCATCGAAACACTGAGCTTGCCTCCTGATGGAGAGAGTGATTTTATGCAAATTTCTTTACTCATCATTAATTTTAAAGACCAACATTCATCAAGGAAAGAAAACTGTATCTAAAAGGCACACACATCTTATATGAAACATTGCTTCATACAAGAAGATCTGATTTTGTGGGAAGCATTGCTTTGAAATAGTTTCTATATCCAGTAATTTGATGCCATTCTATGGGATTTTAAGACAAAGAGAGCCTCTGCTAGTAGAACTGGGGCGGGCACACGGGGAACTGGGGTGAGCATGCAGGTTCAGAGCTGCCCGCGTTTGCTCTCAGCTTGCATATCCCAGAATGCATTTCACATGACGCTATAACAATTACAGACATCCTTCACAAGGCAAGGGCTGATGAACCTGCAATTCTGGGGAATCCGAAACAAACATCTGGAAAGAAGGCAACCAGGCCGAATGAATGTGCTCATCAGACACACTCACTGAAGTCTTGCTCATCTGGCGACCTTGTTGCTCCTAGAAGCAGGGGCCCCTCAGAGTTGCCAGGAGTGGGGGAGGGGTCTCCATAGACATCAGCCTGGGGCTTCACTTTGAGCCTCCTCAGCCATCAGGGAAGGGGAGTGGGGATTCAGCAAGCCTGGACCTTCCCCCAAGATGCGGCACTGGGGAGTGCGGGGTCACCTGTGGCTCCCCCAGCCCAGCTGTGGAAACCTGAGCTCATCCCTCTCAGGAGCTGGGCTTCCCTCGGGAATCTTCTTTCCTGACACACACTCCATGTCAAGGGGTCGCTAACCCAGGACTGGCTTGGTGTCAGAAATAGCTGCAACCTTTTTTGTGCCCCGTGAATATGCAAAATCAGGTAGACAGTCATCTGAAGTCTCCACACCCAGTGTCACCTCCACACAGACCCCACAGGGGCCCTCGGTCCAGCGCACCATCGCCCAGCCTTGTGGACAAGTCCCCAGGCTGCTTTGGTGTCAGAAACAAAATTACAACAAATCAGTTTAAAGATTGAATTGGCTTCTATTTGTGATTCTAGACTTGGAAACACCTGGCCCTGGAAGCAGGATGGGCACAGTGAACTGAGCGGGGGTGTCCCGTGAACTGAGTGGGGGTGTCCCATGAACTGAGCGATGGTGTCCCATGAATTGAGTGGGGGTGTCCTGTGAACTGAGTGGGGGTGTCCCATGAACTGAGCGATGGTGTCCCGTGAACCGAGCAGGGGTATCCTGTGAACTGAGTGGGGGTGTCATGTGAACTGAGCAGGAGTGTCCCGTGAACTGAGTGGGGGTGTCATGTGAACTGAGTGGGGGTGTCCCGTGAACTGAGGGGATCTGCAGATGAAAGGGGCCTCCGGAGAGTAGGAATGAAACACAGAAGGCGGGTGGGTTTTTCAAGGCTACTTTCAAGGGTTAAAAAATAGAGGGCTTCTGTGTTAGGTGGACTCAGGTTGATTTCAATGGCCTGCAATTTTTTGAAAACTGCCCATTTCCAACGTTGGTTTGGTGATGTGGGCCTTAGCACAAGGGACTCCATTCTGGCTTGGTCTATTCTGCTGGGCCTAGAGCAGGACACTACACAATGACTGGTCCAAAGTTGTTAACCAATTTTGTTTAATAACATTATTGCATACTATGGAGATTAATTTGGTATTAATTTGCAGTAGTTTGCTTTAAGATAAGATTTATATTACATCTCTAGAATAACCACTAAGCAAATAACTTAAAAAGGAGTAAAAGATATATCAAAATATTAAAATTGTATAAATGAAATATCTATTTAACATAAAAGTAGGCAGTAAAAGAAGAGTAAAGAAACAAAACAGGCCGGGCGCGGTGGCTCAAGCCTGTAATCCCAGCACTTTGGGAGGCCGAGACGGGCGGATCATGAGGTCAGGAGATCGAGACCATCCTGGCTAACACGCTGAAACCCCGTCTCTACTAAAAAATACAAAAAAACTAGCCTGGCATGGTGGCGGCGCCTGTAGTCCCAGCCACTGGGGAGGCTGAGGCAGGAGAATGGCTGAACCCGGGAGGTGGAGCTTGCAGTGAAACGAGATCGCGCCCCTGCGCTCCAGCCTGGGCCATAGAGTGGGACTCCGTCTCAAAAAAAAAAAAAAAAAAAAAAAAAAGGAAACAAAACAGATACAAGCCATAGAGAAAACAACTAGTAAAACAGCGGATGCAAATCCCACCTTTTTAGTCATCGCATTCAATGGAATCGCGGCCAGAAAGCAGAGGAGGGCAGAACAGGCAGCAGCGCAGCCCAGCGATGGGGTGTCCGCAGCAGAGACGCCAGAGCCGCGATGGGCTTCCCACAGCAGAGACGCCAGAGCCGCGATGGGCTTCCCACAGCTGAGAGAGACGCCAGAGCCGCGATGGACTTCCCACAGCAGAGACGCCAGAGCCGCGATGGGCTTCCCACAGCAGAGAGGCCAGAGCGCGATGGGCTTCCCACAGCTGAGAGAGACGCCAGAGCGCGATGGGCTTCCCACAGCAGAGACGCCAGAGCCGCGATGGGCTTCCCACAGCAGAGAGAGACGCCAGAGCGCGATGGGCTTCCCACAGCAGAGAGAGACGCCAGAGCGCCATAGGCTTCCCACAGCAGAGAGAGACGCCAGAGCGCGATAGGCTTCCCACAGCAGAGCCGCCAGAGCCGCCATGGGCTTCCCACAGCAGAGAGAGCCGCCAGAGCCGCCATGGGTTCCCACAGCAGAGAGAGCCGCCAGAGCCGCCATGGGCTTCCCACAGCTGAGAGAGACGCCAGAGCGCGATGGGCTTCCCGCAACTGAAACGCCAGAGCGCGATGGGCTCCCACAGCAGAGACGCCAGAGCCGCCGTGGGCTTCCCGCAACTGAAACGCCAGAGCGCGATGGGCTCCCACAGCAGAGACGCCAGAGCCGCCATGGGCTTCCCGCAACAGAAACGCCAGAGCGCGATGGGCTCCCACAGCAGAGACGCGTCAGAGTCCAACGGGGAAAGGTGGAAAGAGACACACCATGTAAACAATACCCAAAAGGGACATGGGGGGGCTGAATGCAGACAAAATAGACTTTAAGACAGAGTCGTTGTTTGAGACACCAAAATGACATTTTATAAAAACAAAATGGTCAATCTCTCCCAAGACGTAACAAATATGGACACACATCACCCAACACCGGAAACTACGCAAAGTAAAAACCCACAGAATTAAAGGGAGAAATAGACAATCTGACAGTGAATGTTGGTAACTTCACTGGTCCCACCTTGAATGAGTGATGGAGCCACTAGGTAGAAGATCAACAAGCAGACGGGAACAAACCCTTTGAACCAGTGGATCCAGCAGACGGGCCTCTGCCAAACGGTCCACGCACAGCCGCAGCCACGTTCCTCTTGAGAGGAGAGGGAGCCGTTCTCCAGGGTGGACCACACAGGAACGCCTGAAGAAGCCTCAGGAAATGGAGGACTGACATGCCAGAGTTATGCTCCCTGAACAAAACGGAATGATAGGAGGAATCAATACCAGGAAGGAACTTGGGAAATTCAAAAACAGGTGAAACAATGCAAATAACCAAAGAATTCAAGAATACAATTTAACAACATTGTAAAATAACTGAATACTAACTAAAAGGCAAACACAAGATACTAAAATTTGTGGGAAATAGTACTTAGGAGAAAATTTAATGGTGAAAATGCCTGTATTAAAAAAGAAATATTTCAAGTCGATAACATAATCTTCAATCTTAAGAAATGAGAAGAATAAACACAACTCACGTGCGGCAGACACAAGGAAGGAAATAAAGACACAATGGAGGGTAAATTAAATAGTGAATTAAACAACAGTAGCAACAATTGGTGAAACCAAAAGTTTTTGAAAACCTCAGCAAATTTAACAAACCTTAACAAACCTTAGACCAAGGAATGATAAAGATTAAAATTACTAAAATCAGCAATTAAACAGAGGGCATTAATACTGACTTTAGGAAATGAGGAAGATTATAAGCAAATATAATAAATAATTGTATGCTAAAAATTCAATAAACTAAAAGAAGTCAACAAATTTCTTGAAAATCTCCAAAAGAAATAGAAAATCTCAATAGACCAATAACAGTAAAGAGATTGGATTAGTAATCAATAAACTTTCCACAAAGAAAAGGCCAGCCCCAGATAGCTTCATGCATGAATTCTACTAAATATTTAAAGAAGAATTAATGCCAGTCACTCAAAACATGTCAAAAGGCCAAAACCAAAACAGAAGAAGAGAGAATATTCTTAACTCATTCATTTGATAGTCCCAGTATTACCCTGGTACCAAAACTGCACAGAGAAATCACAAGATAATAATCAATATCCCTTATGAATCGATATCTCTAATATCTAATATTGAATGAATATTTAGAGATATAAATATTTGCAAAAATATTAGCAAATTGAATCCAGCAATATATAAGAAGGAATTATACACCATGAATGATTGGGATTAACTTCAGGAATGCACAGTTGATCTAACATAAGGAAACAAATGAAAGCAATACACTGTATTAAAAGAATAAAGAAAAAACATAATAATCTCAAAAGATGCAAAAAATTCGTGTGACAAAATCCAACATCTTTTGAAGAGTGTGAACAAGCTAAACATAGAAGGAAACTTCCTCAATCTGATAAAATCCTTCTAAGAAAAGCCCATAGCACACTTAAATTTGAAAGCCCGAATGCTTTGCTTTTAAGATCAGGAACAATACAAGGACATCCACACTCTCAACTTCTATTTAACATTGTCATCGATGTTCCTGTGAGGCAATTAGGCAAGGCAATGATATGAAAGTCATCCGAATTGGAAGAAAGAAGTCAAACTCTATTGTGGATGACATGACCTTGTATATGGAAATCTCTAGAAACACACACACACTGTTATAAGAAATAAATGACTTCAGAAATGTTGCTTGGTACATGAACAATATACAAAAATCAATTGTAGACCTATATGCTAGCAATAAAAAATTCAAAAATGAAATTAAAGCAATTTCATTTACAATAGCATCGATGAATAAAATAGGAAGAAATACAGCAAAAAAAGTTATGACTCGTTACTGTAAACTACAAAACACTGTTTAAAAAATTAGATAAATAGAATGATATTTTATGCTTATGGATTGGAAAATTTAACATTGTTAAGAGCAAATTGATCTGCAGATTCAACAAAATCCCTTTCAAAAATTTCAGCTCAGCTGCTTTACTTCTGGAAATTGACTAGTTAATCCTAAAATTCATATGGAAATAAAAGGAGTTACAAACACCAAAAACAATCTTAAAGAAAATTTTAAACAAAGTTGTTGGATTCGTGCTTCAAAATTTCAAAGTGGCACCGCCAAGCTACAGTAGTGAAAACAATATGATAGAGGCATAAAGATGGAATCACACATCAATGAAATCGAACTGAAAGTCTAGAAATAAGCCCTTATATTTATGGCCAATTGATTTTTGACAAGTGTGCCAATGGAATTCGAGGAGGAAAGAATGGTCTTTACAACAAATGGTGCTAGGACAACTGGATATCCACCTGCAAAAGAATGTAATTTGATTTCCACTTCACACCATGTACAAATTTAATTCAAAATGAATCATAGGTCTAAAAGTAAGGTTAAAACTATAAAACTTTTAGCAGAAAACATAGGAGTATATTCTGTGTGACCTCGGATTTGGTGATGATTTTTTAGACCTGACACCAAAAGCACAAGCAACAAAAGACAAATCAGATAATTTGGACTTTATCACAATTTTGTAAATATTCAAAATAAATTTAAAAATTATCTTGCAGTTTCAAAAGACACCCTCAAGTATATGTAAAGACAACACACAGAATGGGAGAAAATATTTGCAAATCACAAATCTGATAAAGCACTGGTATAGAAAATATATAAAGAATGCTAATAACCAATGATAAAAAGAAATACAAGCAAATTAAATGAACAAAAACTAGATAGTTCTCCTAAAAAGATATACAAATGACACATAAGCCTTTGAAAATGCTCAAAATTATTAGTCATTAGGAAAAAGCAAATTAAACCACAATAAAAGATCACTTCACAACAACTACATTGACGAGAGAGAGAGAGAGGTGAACATATCAGAAGCTTCAATCATTGCTAACGGAACTGGAAAATGCAGCCACTTTGGAAAACAGTTTGGCAGATCTTCAAAACTGCAACAGAGTTACCACATAATTCAGCTATTTCACTCCTGAATGTATACTCAGGAGAACTGTGGTAATATCCACATGCAAAAGCTGGTACACAAATGTTCATAGCAACATTTGGTATTGATCATAATACCAAAAAAAGGAAACACATCAAATGTTCAACAACTGATAAATGAAGAACCAAAATGTGGTATATTCATGCAACAGATTATTATCAGCAATAAAAAGAAATGAAAAAATGTAAAATAGATGCACCATCAAAACATCACTTTAAATGAAATAAACCAAAGATTCTATTTGCATGAAATGTTAAGATTCCATTTGCATGAAATGTCTGTAATCAGAAAATCCACAGAGGCAGAAAGCAGACTTGTGGTCACCAGGGCTTGGGGGAGAGGCAGGAAGCAGAATGACTGCTATTGAGTCCAAGGTTCATTTTAGGAGGATTTAAATGCTGTAAAATTATTTAGCAGTGATGGCTGGATATCTCTATGAACACACTAACAATGCTGAAATATATACTTTAAAATGGTGACGATCGTGGTCTGTGAATTACATCTTAACAAGCCTATAATTCAACAGAAACTTACAGGTAGCCACTATTATTAGAATCATAACAGAGAGAAGAACAATGAATAAGCTTCAAGAAACTGCGTTATATTTATGAATCTGGAACAAAGAATGAAATACAGAGCCTGCAGCCTGAGTTCTAAGCTCCGTTTCATGTTGGCAGCCAGTGACAGATACTGAATGTCAGATGGTGATTCTCCACCGTGTCTCTTCTGGACGCAAGGGTGTGACGGGGATTTGCCGGCGAACTTGTGCTTCCTCCATGGGTTGACGAGGGGCTGGTCATTTACAGACTGGTCGGGAGCAGTGCCTGACACTCAGGGGTCTGGGGCAGTAGGGAATCCGATTATGACATTTTAGGGAGTTTAGTATTGACTTGAGGTGGGAGAGATCGCTGAGGACTGCAATGGTCGCTCTTGTATTTGAACAAAGTGACGGCTGCCAAGGTGTTGGGCTGATGGAGGGAGACCCTCAGTGTGGAGAGCACTGCCCCAGACGCCTTGCAGCATCACAGATGGGCACTGCTGTGGTTGCAAAGGGGCACCCATTGCTGACGGGAGCGGGAGAGGGCAAAGCAGGCAGCATCCAGGGCTCTCGTGACCAGGAGAAAAGGAGAATGGGAAGGTGGCCACCCGAATTCTCACCTGGGTGACTCCAAAACTGGGGTCATAGTTAACTAAGATCTGGAATTGGAGGGAAGAACCACGTTTAAACATAAGTGATCTTTTTAAATATAAGGATGATGATGATGATATTTGTGTCTGTTTTGATGCATGTCACATTAAAATCTTGGAGTCTGTGAGCCATGAAGTTGACAATTTCCAATAAGCATAAAATGTGTTTCCTTAGCTAAGAAAATAACTTACAATAAAGGGAATGCTAATGTGTGTTTCATCACTATGTACAAGGAAGCTGAAGTTACTGATACATCATTTCTCCCAAGGAGAATTGTGGCTTCAGTGGAGCCAAGAGATGTATCCTTGGGAAACCAACATATTTAGATACAGGTTAAGAAACAGGTGCTCCTGAAAACACAACCTGAGCCCACTCGGAGACATGAGCAGCCTTTGACTATTTGGAGGCCCAAATAGACCTCCAGCAGCAGGGATGGGATGGGGCCCTCTGTGGAGCTTCGAGGGACTCCCCAGGATAGACATGGGCCACAGAATGTAGGCGGCTCTGTCAAGACAGGGGGTGTTTGGAGAAAATCAAGGACAAAGTGGACAGAGGGATGGAAACACAGAGAGACAGAGATGCAGACACACAGAGAGATGAGACAGAAGGACAGGGACAGAGGGACAGAGTCACAGAGAGACAGAGATGCAGATACACAGAGAGATGAGACAGAAGGACAGGGGACAGAGGGACAGGGGACAAGGGACAGAGGGACTGATTCTTCCCCCAACTGTTTGTTCCCTCTTCTTCTTTTGCAATGAGCTAAGCCGTCCTCTGAAACTATAAAATAGTTGTCATATATCCTGCAAAACTTTTGTTCCTTAAGTTATGTCAGGGTATAATTTTCTCACATCTCAGTCTTTCCAAAGAATATTTACTCTCCTTAGAAATTTGTTATTACAAGTCCTTTTTGTAGAGACTACTCCCTAGTTGAAAAAGTATTGCTAAAAAATTATATGCTCTCATTGACTGATGACTATCAATTGATGTCATTTGACAATTATAATTCATACTGTATTGCCACTTACAGCTAAGTGTAGTTATTTATTTAGCACTAAATTGTTTTGAAGGTTACTCAGAACAGTACCAATTTATTGTATGGGATGGTATAATGGCATTCAATGGCATAAAATACTACATGCCTTTATCATCTTTGTCATATTTTATTACAACACTTCATTTTCCATTGAAATATGTATGATAGCAATTTTGCTGCATAAAAGAGAATTTTATATTTTAATAGTATGACTTTCCCTTGAGAGATAACATCATCCCTTTGAATGCAGCTGGAGCCCTGCACGATGGCTGTACGTGTGGAAGCAGCGGGTGAAGCCTCGCTCCTGTCATCTGCTCCAAAAACAAGCACGTGACGGGCTGGAGCGCACACGAAGCTTCTCTGCAAACGTTGGTTTCCCACTCGGATTTTCAGCAGCACACGGCCATTGTAAACAAGATGCTAAATGACCTACCCTCAGAGCTGCGCCCCTCGATGACACAGAAGGAATAGAACATAAGGTCTGATTGAATGGCATTTAGTTATCCGTGCTCGCCATGCTTAAACACCTCCGGCAGGGGTGGAGGGGGCTCCCTCTTCCTTTTTACACTTTGACTTTTTGACTTGGAACCTGATGTGGCTCCGTGACAGTCCTGAGTGGCTTCATTCCTGGTGACTGCCTGTGGATGTGCTCCTGCCAGGCTCACCTCAGAGGAAGCAGAGGTCGCTGAGGTGTGCAGTCACTAGAGCTGTGGATGACCTCAGCCCCCAGGGCCCAGAGTATACTTTTGCCAAAATGTGGAGGTAACATGCATGGCCCTGAGGACCAACTGAGAGCAAGACAGAAACCAAGAGCAACCAGCAGGAGTTTGGCCTTGGGATCGAGCCGTGCCTGAAGCCTCCCCTTTTTGAACTGTCCAGTAATGAGAGTTCATTTTGTCCCTTTTTTGCATAAGTGCATTTTGGCTGATTTCCCTCACTTGTAACTCATGCAGAGATGGTACTGGATGTGGGCCTGTTCACGTCACAGACTTCAAAGAGGAAATGAGCGGAGGTAAGTGTCTCCTGGCTGGGGAGGCTTGAAGCTTTGTCATGAGGTAGGAAGACTCCTGCCACACCTCACCTGGGCCCGTGGGGATCCGGACAGCTATGCCTTCCCAGAGAAAGGGCAGCTCAGGGGAGTTTGTGGTTTGGAGAGAAATGATGTGTCCAGCTGATGTCAGAGGAGACAAGGATGAGTCCACTCCCAGTTAGGTTCTAGGAGTGCACGGCCCACATTCCTAGGTGTGAGCAGGACGGGAGCCTGGAGCCAGGCGTCCTTCCAGTCCATGGCAAGGGGGCTGGGCTTGCTCTGAACAGAGCCGGAGGCCAGACTGGCTTGAATGGGGGAAGAAGAGCAGCGGCCGGGGAAGAGTGGGGGTTGGGCGGGGTCGGAGGGCTTCCGAAGGGCTGAAGGGCATCGCTTAGAAAACAAGCGGGAACAACGCGGGACCCACTGGGAGCAGGCGTTTGTCCCGGCCTTGGAAGTGGGGCGGGGACCCTTACTCAGGTCCGGGAGGCCGAGCGAAGGGGGTCTCTGGCCCCCAAGGCTCCTGACTCGGAACTGGACGAGGGTCTACGGTTCTGGGGTAGGGTCGGTGCCTCCCACCATTTGTGCAGAGCCAGCGGCCTACGTACGGGACCCAGAAGAAAGCTGTGCCCTTGCTCCTGGCGTGTCCCAGATGGGCCGCCCTGGGCCTGGGCGCCCAAGGGCTTTGCAGCCGACATCCTTCTCTCCATGGCGCCGGGGGCCTGCCCTGCTCAGCACCACTCCCTGGGTAACGGCGGGGCCTGGGGCGCTGCTGCCGGGAGCAGGCGAGGAGCAAGCCCCTGTTCCCAGGCTCCACCCTTTAGGCCCTGACGGGGGATGGTGCTCCCGGGTGCGGCCGTCCTCTCCTCGGCCTGCGGAGCAGGGCCTCTCTTCGGATGGCCCAAGCGTGTCCCTCAGAACTAAGCTCTCGCCAGGCAGACCTCTGTCCCCATGTCTGTCTATGAACCTGCACGGGGACCCGGGAAGTTAAGAAGCCATTCAAGCGTTCAAAAAATAAAAGCGGTGAAAACATTTCCTAAACTTAAGAAACTGCACATTTTCTGGAACGCACAGTTAGGACGGGTTTATGAAGGGCGATGTAAAGCGTGTTGCAAAGTCCCCAGAACCTAAAAAGGACCCAGAAAATATTGACTGCGTCCTCCTGGATATAATCTATGTGCCTTGCAAGCGCTAACACCGCCTGGCCAGCAAGAATGGCTGCTGGCACATCCTGCGGGCTTTATGGGGATTTACTCCCATAGAAAAGACACACATACCTAAAAGCACTATCACCAGCAGAGTTAATCACCTGTTGGACACACAACGCTGCCGCACACGCCAGATCAGGAGCCGCCTCCAGGTCTGCGGAGCCTGGCGGGGTCAGAGGCATTGAAAGGAGCTGGGCACATTCCTCAGCCCCGGGCTCAAAACTCCCTGAGCCTAGCACAAACACATCCCATCCTCCCATCCCACCACCATATATCTCTCAAACTCCCTGAGCTCAGTACAAACACCACCTGGAAAGTCTCCGATAAGGAGACAGCCGTACAAGGTTACTGAAAGCGCAGGAATTTCTTTGTTCCCCTACAACTTTCGGGCTATAAAAAGCAAACGCTCGCATTGTTCGGGGCCCTCTTGTATACTGTGTAAAGGAGGGACCAAGTTCGAACTTGTAGTAAAGATCCTTGCCGCTTGGCTTTGACTCTGGACTCTGGTGGTCTTCTTTGGGGAACAAACAGTCTGGGCATAACATCTGGGGGCCCGTCCGGGATTCCCCAAGCCCACCAGACCCCTGGTCAACGGATCTGCTAGGATCGATCTACTGATAGGTGAGCTGGCTCGTCTCCGTTTGTCTGTCTGTGTCTGTGTGTCTGTTCTGAATCTGAATCTCTGACTCGCGAGGTCTGAAACTGAGGCTGGCACAGTCCTGGCGGACGCGCTATAGGACAGCCAGTGGAGACCGGTGGGAGACGTCCCCTGGCTCTCTTCTGATTTAAATTGCGATCTGAGTTGCCGGAGCGGGTTCGCGATCCGGGCAACAGTCTGAATTGCCCCGGTCCCCGGGTGCGCGCCTGCCGTCTGAATTGCCCCGGTCCCCGGGTGCGCGCCTGCCGTCTGAATTGCCCCGGTCCCCGGGTGCGCGCCTGCCGTCTGAATTGCCCCGGTCCCCGGGTGCGCGCCTGCCGTCTGAATTGCCCCGGTCCCCGGGTGCGCGCCTGCCGTCTGAATTGCCCCGGTCCCCGGGTGCGCGCCTGCCGTCTGAATTGCCCCGGTCCCCGGGTGCGCGCCTGCCGTCTGAATTGCCCCGGTCCCCGGGTGCGCGCCTGCCGTCTGAATTGCCCCGGTCCCCGGGTGCGCGCCTGCCGTCTGAATTGCCCCGGTCCCCGGGTGCGCGCCTGCCGTCTGAATTGCCCCGGTCCCCGGGTGCGCGCCTGCCGTCTGAATTGCCCCGGTCCCCGGGTGCGCGCCTGCCGTCTGAATTGCCCCGGTCCCCGGGTGCGCGCCTGCCGTCTGAATTGCCCCGGTCCCCGGGTGCGCGCCTGCCGTCTGAATTGCCCCGGTCCCCGGGTGCGCGCCTGCCGTCTGAATTGCCCCGGTCCCCGGGCTCCCGGCTTCCGGCGCGCGCTCGCGCCCCGGTCCCCGGGCTCCCGGCTTCCGGCGCGCGCTCCCTGCCCCGGTCCCCCGGGTTCCCGGCTTCCGGCGTGCTCGCGGCCCCGGTCCCCGGGCTCCCGGCTTCCGGCGCACGCTCGCGCCCCGGTCCCCGGGCTCCCGGCTTCCGGCGCGCGCTCCCTGCCCCGGTCCCTCGGGTTCCCGGCTTCCGGCGCCACACTTCCGGCCCCGGTCCCCGGGTTCCCGGCTTCCGGCGCGCTCCCGGCCCGGTCCCCGGGCTCCCGGCTTCCGGCGCGCGCTCCCTGCCCCGGTCCCTCGGGTTCCCGGCTTCCGGCGCCACACTTCCGGCCCCGGTCCCCGGGTTCCCGGCTTCCGGCGCGCTCCCGGCCCGGTCCCCGGGCTCCCGGCTTCCGGCGCCACACTTCCGGCCCCGGTCCCCGGGCTCCCGGCTTCCGGTGCCACACTTCCGGCCCCGGTCCCCGGGCTCCCGGCTTCCGGTGCCACACTTCCGGCCCCGGTCCCGGGGCTCCCCGGCTTCCGGTGCCACACTTCCGGCCCCGGACCCCGGGTTCCCGGCTTCCGGTGCCACACTTCCGGCCCCGGTCCCGGGGCTCCCCGGCTTCCGGCGCCACACTTCCGGCCCCGGTCCCCCGGCTCCCGGCTTCCGGCGCCGCACTCCCGGCTAGCTATCAGTAATAAGTCAGATCAGATTTCCTCTATTGGGATTCTAACCCACATTCCTTTACAGGAAAGGACTACAAATCGTTACAGGATGGGCAATACCCAGAGTACTCCTCTATCTCTCCTTACAAATAATTTCAAAGAAGTTAGAGCAAGGGGCCATGATCTTGGTATGGAAATCAGGAAAGGAAAGCTAATTACTCTGTGTCGCTCCGAGTGGCCTGCCTTTGATGTGGGGTGGCCACCCGAAGGGACCTTCCGACTTGCTGTCATCACTAGGGTAAAATCCAAGATTTTCCTACCTGGACATGCGGGCCACTTAGACCAAATCCCATACATCCTCATATGGCAGGACCTTGTTGAAAACCCGCCTCCTTGGCTGTCCCCTTTCCAATTAGCCTCTGAACCCTCTAAGGCACTGGTTGCTCGACCACTAAAAACCAAGCAACCAACTGCCCCCTCCCATCCTGTTCTACCTGATAGCGGGGACCCACTGTTCACAGAACCCCCTCCGTACCCCTCCGGGCCCCAGGTTCCGGCCCCTCGGGCTGAGTCGCGGGAGAGAGCAGGCGGAGAGGAGGCGGCCGCCACTCACGGGCCTGCTGAAAGAGAAAGTAACTTTGAGGGGCCGGCGGGGCGGACGCGAGGGCGCACTTTGCGGACTAGCCCCCCCCAGCCGCCTGACTCCACGGTGGCTTTACCCCTCCGGGAAATAGGACCCCCAGATGACACAGGAATCCCCAGGCTCCAGTACTGGCCATTCTCCACCAGTGATCTGTATAACTGGAAGACTCAGAGTGCTCGGTTTTCAGACAACCCCAAAGATTTACTGTCTTTACTGGATAGTGTCATGTTCACCCACCAGCCCACTTGGGACGATTGTCAGCAGCTCCTCCGAATCTTGTTTACCACGGAAGAGCGAGAGAGAATACAGGTAGAAGCTAGAAAGCTGGTCCCGGGGGACGACGGTCAACCGACTGCCAACCCCGACCTCATAAACGCGACCTTTCCTCTGACCAGGCCGGCATGGGACTACAATACGGCAGAAGGTAGGGGACGGCTACGCCTTTATCGCCAGACTCTAATGGCAGGTCTCCGGGCAGCTGCTCGCAAGCCCACTAATTTGGCTAAAGTATATTCTATTCTGCAAGAAAAGACAGAGAGCCCAGCCACCTACTTAGAAAGATTAATGGAAGCTTTTAGACAGTACACCCCCATAGATCCAGAGGCTCCAGGAAGTCAGGCAGCTATTGTAATGTCATTCGTAAATCAGGCAGCCCCAGATATTAAAAGAAAACTCCAGAAATTAGAAGACTTGGAAGGAAAGCGGATTCAGGACCTCCTTCAGATAGCCCAGCGGGTTTACAATAACAGAGATACTCCAGAAGAAAGGCAATTTAAGGCCACTGAAAAAATGACCAAGGTCCTGGCAGCAGTAGTACAGAAAGAGCATCTACAGCCAGAGTACACCCAACCCAGGCGGCCCCCCAGGCATGATAATCTGAAAAAAGACCAATGTGCCTACTGCAAGGAGGCTGGCCACTGGGTAAGAGACTGCCCCAAAAAGAAACAACGAGGACAGGGACCTCCTAGGTCTACACCCGTACTAGTCACTCAAAATGAAGACTAGGGAAGACGGGGTTCGGATCCCCTCCCCGAACCTAGGGTAACTTTGCAAGTGGAGGGGTCCCCAGTCCAGTTCTTGGTCGATACGGGAGCACAGCACTCAGTCTTAGTTAAAACTAATGGAAAATTATCCTCCAAGTCCTCGTGGGTACAAGGGGCCACAGGAGTTAAGAAATACCCATGGACAACACAAAGAACAGTAAACCTCGGAGCCAAGAATGTAACCCATTCTTTCCTGGTTATCCCTGAGAGCCCCTGTCCCCTATTAGGGAGAGACCTGCTAACTAAAATGGGAGCACAGATCCATTTCCTCCCTGAGGGGCCCATCGTGACCAACTCCCACAATCAACCCGTGTCCGTCCTAACTATAACCCTAGAAGATGAGTACCGGCTCCACCAGGAGCAACCGGCCCCTGACCAGGACATAGCAACCTGGCTCCAGCAATATCCAGAAGCTTGGGCGGAAACGGGGGGCTTAGGACTAGCAAAACACCGTCCTGCTTTATTTGTTGAACTTAAACCTGGGGCAGACCCCGTGCGGGTACGCCAATACCCGATGCCCCTAGAGGCCAAGAAAGGAATTGCCCCGCATATCCGCCGGCTCCTTGACCAAGGAATCCTCTGCTCATGTCACTCACCCTGGAATACTCCATTGTTGCCGGTACGAAAACCTAATAGTGGAGAATACAGACCTGTACAAGACTTAAGAGAAATCAATAAGAGGGTTGTGGACATACATCCAACTGTGCCTAACCCATATACCCTCCTAAGCACCCTAAACCCTAAACATCAATGGTACACTGTTTTAGATTTAAAAGATGCTTTCTTCAGTTTGCCTTTAGCCCCTCAGAGCCAAAAGCTCTTCGCCTTCGAGTGGAATGACCCTGATAGAGGCATAAGTGGCCAACTGACATGGACCAGACTGCCGCAAGGATTCAAAAACTCTCCTACCCTGTTCGATGAGGCCCTCCATGAAGACCTGGGTGAGTACCGACGCAAACACCCTGAAATAACCTTACTACAGTATGTTGATGACCTCCTGATTGCTGCTGAGACCCAAGAAGCTTGCATCCAAGGGACCAAAGGTCTCTTACAAGCTCTGGGAAATCTAGGATACCGAGCCTCAGCAAAGAAAGCTCAAATCTGTAAATCAGAGGTAACATACCTAGGATACCTGCTTAAAGAAGGGCAGCGCTGGTTAACAGACGCCCGAAAACAAACTGTTCTGCAGATCCCCAGGCCGCAATCCACCCGACAAGTGAGGGAATTCCTGGGGTCAGCGGGGTTTTGCAGACTATGGATACTTGGGTTCGCAGAACTGGCTAAACCCCTATATCAGGCAACACGGGGGCAGCAGCCATTTAAGTGGACAGACGAAGCCGAGTCGGCTTTCCAACAGATTAAAACTGCCCTACTCTCCGCGCCTGCACTGGGACTACCTGATGTTACCAAGCCCTTCCACTTATACATAGATGAAAATAAAGGTATCGCTAAGGCAGTAATAACTCAAAACTTAGGCCCCTGGCGGAGGCCAGTTGCCTACCTGTCAAAGAAGTTAGACCCAGTGGCTGCCGGGTGGCCCCCTTGTCTCCGAATGATTGCAGCCACGGCTCTGATGGTGCAGGATGCTGATAAGCTTGTCATGGGGCAAGAATTGCGGGTCGTTACCCCACATGCCATCGAGGGTGTACTCAAACAGCCACCCAATCGATGGATGAGTAACGCCCGACTCACCCACTACCAAGGATTACTACTAAATCCTCTCAGGATAACTTTCCTGCCCCCAACGACCTTAAACCCTGCCTCGCTGCTGCCCAACCCGGACCTGGACGCCCCACTCCATGACTGCACCGAGATACTAGCTCAGGTGCACGGAGTTCGAGAAGACCTGCAGGATCGCCCACTTCCTGACGCCGACCTCGTCTGGTTCACTGATGGGAGCAGCTTCATGCATCAGGGCCAGAGGTACGCTGGAGCGGCAGTGACTTCAGAGACTAAGGTAATCTGGGCGGAACCCCTGCCCCCGGGGACATCGGCCCAGAAGGCCGAATTAATAGCGCTCACCCAAGCTCTTACCTTAGGGGCGGGGAAAAAGCTGACGGTATATACAGACAGCCGATATGCTTTTGCAACAGCGCATATACATGGGGCCATTTACAGGGAGCGGGGGTTACTAACGGCTGAAGGAAAAGAAATAAAAAACAAGCAAGAAATCCTAGCCCTGCTAACAGCCCTATGGAGGCCAGAAAAGTTAGCCATTGTGCATTGCCCAGGGCATCAGAAACTAACTACTCCAACTGCTCAAGGCAACTTTCTAGCGGACCAAACTGCAAGAAAGGTGGCGAAGGCTCCCAGCCAACTCCTTGCACTCCAGCTCCCTGACCCGGGCCCCCGGGACTTGCCATATTTCCCTGATTATTCAGAACAAGATCTCCAGTGGATTGACAAGCTTCCCCTGAAACAGATCCAGAATGGGTGGTGGACTGATACTAATGACCAAACCATCCTACCAGAAAAATTAGGACAACAAGTGTTAGAACACATCCACCGAACCACCCACCTGGGTGCTCGGCGGATGATAGACCTGATCAGACGCTCTAAGCTCAAATTCAGACATACAGCCGAGATGGCCAGCAACATCGTGACAAGTTGCAAAGTCTGCCAGCTTAACAACGCCTACCCCCAATCCCAGGCTGCAACGGGAACAAGGCTCAGGGGAACCAGGCCCGGTATCTACTGGGAAGTAGATTTTACTGAGATAAAGCCAGGAAAATACGGGTATCGGTACTTACTTGTCTTTGTAGACACTTTTTCAGGGTGGACTGAAGCATTCCCCACCAAGAAAGAGACTGCTCAGGTTGTAGCAAAGAAAATCCTGGAAGATATCCTCCCCAGGTATGGCTTCCCCGTCCAGATAGGGTCAGATAATGGGCCGGCCTTCGTCGCTAAGGTAAGTCAGGATTTGGCTTCCATCCTTGGGGCAAATTGGAAACTACATTGCGCTTACAGGCCCCAGAGTTCAGGACAGGTAGAGAGAATGAATCGGACCTTAAAAGAGACCTTAACTAAATTGACTATGGAGACTGGCGCTAATTGGGTGGTCCTTCTCCCCTACGCTCTGTTCCGGGCCCGTAACACCCCTTATAGACTAGGCCTTACTCCTTATGAAATTATGTATGGCAGACCCCCACCCTTAGTTCCCGGCCTAAAAGATGATCTGCTCAAGTCCGAAACAGAAAATGTCTCTGAACTCTTGTTTTCCCTACAAGCCTTGCAGAAAATTCATCAAGAAATCTGGCCCAAGCTGAAAGAACTATATGAGACCGGTCCCCCGCCGACACCCCATCCGTACCAGCCGGGAGACTGGGTCCTGGTCAAGCGACACCGACAAGAGACCCTAGAACCCAGGTGGAAAGGACCACTCCAGGTACTCCTAACCACACCCACCGCCCTGAAAATAGAAGGCATCGCATCGTGGATCCACTACACCCACGTCAAGCCAGTGGACCCAACCTCTGATCTTCTGGGACCAATCACGGCGGCGGCTGAAGCACCGGACACGTGGACTGTGGACAGAGCTAAGAACAACCCCTTAAAACTCACCCTGCGCCGACAACATAGCTCACTGCAAACATGCGGTTAGATAGTCTAACCCTAATGTTAGTCGCCCTAGTGGCCGCTGGAGAAATCACAAAACCAGCTCATAATCCCTTTGTCTGGAGATTCTGGCTTTATGAAAACCGAACCCACCCTGGGCAACCTCATAAGCCCGGAAAATTATTGGCCAGTGCTGATTGCCCTTCCTCAGGGTGCAACAGCCCAATTCTACTAAATTTTACCGGTTTTCAAATAGCCAAACCTATGACACCAATAATATGCTTTGAGTTTGATCAGACTAAATACAATTGTAAACACTATTGGTGGCACCAAAATGCTGGCTGTCCTTATAACTATTGTAACATCCACAGGCCCCGTTATTGGGGAGAGAGAAAACAGTTAGACCCTAAATGGCCCTTCTATCGTAGACGGGATAAAGACTTTCCATATACATGGATAGTTAGAGACCCCTGGAACTCCCGCTGGACCACACCTCAACATGGGGCTGTATACTACTCCCCCTCCTCCACATGGCCTAGCAGTCACCTCTATCTGTGGCGAGGCCTAGTGCAAGTACTGCCCCTGGTCCACGGGAATATCCAACGACAGGAAAACAGACTAACACAAGACTTACGTCCTTTCTCCTGGTTAAAGTTATTACAAGAAGGACTAGAACTTGCTAACCTTACAGGACTTCATAGCCTGTCTGGCTGCTTCCTGTGCGCCACTCTAGGGCGTCCACCGCTAACAGCTGTCCCTCTGCCATGGGGACCCTCTACCTTTGCCCAAGCTAACAACCTCCGAAACCACTCGTATGCTCCTATCCTGAACGTGCCCCTATACCTAAACCCCAGTCAGGAGAAGTTTCCCTACTGTTTCTCAGGAACCAATTCCAGCCTCTGCAGCATCACTGCAACGCCCCCTAATATTACCTTAAGAGCTCCATCAGGCATATTCTTCTGGTGTAATGGAACCTTATCTAAGAACCTACCTAGTCCTTCTGTTAATAACCTACTATGTCTCCCTGTCACATTAGTTCCCCGGTTGACTCTACTAACTGCTGGCGAGTTCTTAGGGTATACCGGTAACTGGACTAGTGCTGTTATTCACCCAGACCCTAGACCAAGACCTGCACGAGCCATATTTCTCCCCCTCATTGCAGGAATCTCCCTCACCGCATCCTTCATTGCGGCCGGACTGGCGGGGGGAGCCCTAGGTCACACCCTCATAGAAAGTAACAGGTTATACCAACAATTTGCCGTTGCTATGGAAGAGTCGGCTGAGTCCCTTGCCTCCCTTCAGCGGCAGCTCACGTCCCTAGCTCAGGTAACCTTGCAAAACCGGAGGGCCCTAGACCTACTCACTGCAGAAAAAGGTGGTACATGTATATTTCTAAAAGAAGACTGTTGTTTCTACATAAATGAATCAGGACTTGTAGAGGACCGGGTCCAACAGTTACGCAAGTTAAGCACTGAAGTAAAAACACGGCAGTTTGCTTCAGCTGCAGACCAATGGTGGAATTCCTCTATGTTTTCTCTGTTAGCCCCCTTCCTTGGACCCCTGCTAAGTCTACTATTTCTGCTTACCGTAGGACCTTGTGCTGTTAACAGAATTTTACAATTTATTAGGGAGAGATTTGACACCATACAACTCATGGTCCTCAGAGCCCAATACCAACCTGTAAACGCTGAAACAGAATCAGACTTATGAGACCCAAGATTGGCTCTGAAGATACCTGAAAAGAAGGGGGGAATGAAAGGAGCTGGGCACATTCCTCAGCCCCGGGCTCAAAACTCCCTGAGCCTAGCACAAACACATCCCATCCTCCCATCCCACCACCATATATCTCTCAAACTCCCTGAGCTCAGTACAAACACCACCTGGAAAGTCTCCGATAAGGAGACAGCCGTACAAGGTTACTGAAAGCGCAGGAATTTCTTTGTTCCCCTACAACTTTCGGGCTATAAAAAGCAAACGCTCGCATTGTTCGGGGCCCTCTTGTATACTGTGTAAAGGAGGGACCAAGTTCGAACTTGTAGTAAAGATCCTTGCCGCTTGGCTTTGACTCTGGACTCTGGTGGTCTTCTTTGGGGAACAAACAGTCTGGGCATAACAGCATCCAGCTCTTCAAATGACGCTTTCTCATAATTGAACAGCCTTCAGCCTATGAACGATAATTTAGTATTTGTAAAGGATAAAAGATATGTCTTTTTATAAATTTGTTGAAACGTAAGGTTTACTTTTTTCTCATTCCCTTCTTTTCCTTCCATCTCTTCTTGATTATTATTTTTTGAGGTTACTTTAATCCAGGATTAAACACAGTAATTAGAAAATAACATGCATTAAATCTTACAGAATATTAGAGAAAATAGTAAAAATTAATAAAAGCAGAAAGTCCTCTTTTGTAAAGAAAAAAATGAAGAAACTAATAGTCTAGAAATATGCATATGCATTTAGTGCATAAACATGGAAAATGGAGGGTAATTCCGTGCAAGCTGGACAGCTGTATTTGAATAAGTAATGAAAAAGGGCCAACCTATTTTATTTTATTTTAAGGTGAGGATTCAGGGGGACTGGAGGGCTGTGGGCACCTGTGTCTTCCAGAGGCAACCCCTGAATGAGTTTGTTTCCATTTCTTGCAGCAGCCGGCTTAGCTAACCACAAAGTCTGAAAGATGCCTGAAGTTAGTTAAACAGTCCTCACCCATTCAGCCATAATTCACCCAGTTAGGTGACAGGTCCAACCTGAAGGACCTGGAGAGGCTCTCGCAGTCATCACATCTTCTTTTTGGCGAGTTGAGAACTGGCTCCGACTTGGAGGCTTGGGGGGCCCTGCACAGACCCAGGGGAGCTGCTGGGATGGAGCCCACCTCAGGGGTCTGAGACATCGCCTCAGACTCGCCTTTCAGTGGAACATGCTGGGCTGACAGCCTTGTGGTCTGCCTGACTTTGAATCGGGTCTGTTTGGCATATTTGCTTAGAGACCTAGTCTTGAAGAGTTCGATGGTTTGGCTTCAGAAATTGTTTTAGAATATTTTAGAACAGGACGTAGTGATCAAGGGATAAATGCTGGATAGGAAACACTACCATGTAAACATGGAAACTTTTAAAGAGCTAAAATATTAAAGTACTGAAACAATATGAAGATGTTTGATTTACTTATTTTCACACACACGAGATGTGTGTGTCTGTGAGTATATGTGTATCTATGTGCATTCCTGTGTGTGTGCATCTGGGTGTGCACACCTGTGTGCCTCTAAGCACTGTTTTCGCTGTGGGAAACAGCAGTGAACAATAGTCTTTGCCCTCCTAAAGGGAGAGAGAAATAGGAGAAACAGGTAAGGAGCCTGGTACGAGTCCAGTGATAAACGCCGTGGAGGTGAGTGAAGCAGAGGGGCCAGGTTCCTGGGACCCCAGGCAGGGTCCAGCACTGAGGTTTTAAATTTAGGGGATCGGGAGGGTCATTTTGGTCAAACAGGAGGGGAACTGCAGGAGATGCTGTGCTCTGGACGAGAAGTGAGGCTGGCAGGCCTGGCCGGGGCATCCAGCTCTGTGGACCTGAAGCTTCCATGACTGTGGCACTCATTTAGGGATGACAAGCCTAGAGCCCCAAAGGTGGAGGTGAGTCCGAGACCAGGCTGAGCAGAGCCCCATTGGCCACGAGGCTTCCCAGAGAGCAGGGGGCCTGGAGGACACAGGAGCACAAGGGCAGGAGCGCCGAGAGCGAGGGGCCGTGCTGGCGGGCGAAGATGCGACTGATTGTCTAGGAAGGGAGGCCAGTGCTGGGTGACGGTGTGAACCCGCGTGCCCTTACATTTTGTGGTAGTCATATTTAGAAAAACAAAACAGTAACCAGTGAAATTCCCGCTGCTGATGTATTTTACTGAACTCAGTATATCAGAACAACTATCAATTCACCCTGAAATCAACACAACACATCTTTGGACATTTGAGACTCTATTCCACATACTAAGTCTCTAAAATCCAACTTGAATTTTACGTCTGTAGCCCCCCCACCCCATGCAATCCAGGGCAGCATTGGAGTGCCGTGTCCCCAAGTCCACACAGCAGCACTGCAGCCCCCGCCCCACATTGAAGTGCTGCGGCCAGTGGCCCCCAGCAGCCCGCGTTGGAGCCTGGGTGCTGACGTCCTGGCAGAAGGAACTGGAGGCACCAAAAGGAAATGCCTTCTTCAGTAGGGGAGCGTCCCCCGCCCCACTGCTCTGGGAACAGCTGCAGGCAGGTGTCCTCTCTCCAAGCACTCTCAGACAGTGCTGTGATGAGGCCCATGTCATGGGTATTTGCGGGGACTCTGTGTCTTCTAGGAAAGGCTCCCAGGTCGTAGTCTCCCTGCCAAGTGTCCTGCACTGTGCAGGTTGCTCTCCTGATCCTCAAATGTGCCCTGGAGCTTCCCCTGGACCCTGGATAGCCCAGCACGTGGGTGAGCCGATGTCCAGTGCAGGCCGAACACAAAGTGCATCCACAGTGTGGGCCAGTGGTCATCCTGGTCAGGGCCAGCCTGCAGTTACCACTGCCTGGTGAATAAGACATGGAGTTCGGGAGGGCTGGTCGCCTGCTCCTGGTCATGTCATGGAACATTCTGGAACTGAGGCTCTATGTCGAGAACCAGTGCCTGCTGGTGTCCCTGTGAACTTGGAGGCCCATCTTCCAGGCCAGTCCTTGGTTCCGGCATAATCATTATGATACTGCCTTTCTTCTTCATAATTTTATAGAAGCTAACTTCATTTTCATTTCTCTAGTATATTTTTAAAAAACGAAAAGCAAAGTAGAAAGAATAATGTAAGACAAATACCATTTGTTTTCTACCCAATAATATTCTAAAATAATTGTAACTCTGTTTTAACAAAATAAAAAACATGAACTGTTGCAGGCAACCCTTCTGTCACCCTCCACTGTCTTTGCTATTTCTGATCTTTGCCAGAATTATCTTTTAAAATTTTATTAGTGGTGAAATAGGAAAGTTTCCCACCTAAGATCGGAAGCAGCAGAGGGCTGCCTGCGCTCGCAACTGCCGTTCACGATGGTGCTGGGAATCCTAGTCGGCTCACTCAGACAAAAAACACATCACGTTTGGAAAGAAAAGAGTGAGATTATCATTATTCACAGAGGGCATCATCGTCTGTAGAAAATTCTGCATAACATGTAAACCAAAAATAAATTCTAAACCTCTCAACAATCTGAACAGACCCCTCCCCTTGGCCAAGGGCATTCCAGAGTTAACCTGAAAACTAGCTCAGCCCACGATGGGAATGGGGTTGGATGAGCCTCATCATTCCCTCTCCCGTTCGAATTCAGGAAAAGCCGACCAGCATTAACATCAACACAGATCTCTTCAGTCTGAGAAGAAACATTTACAGTCTATACCTGGAGGCTTCATTTGCATGATAAAACCTTGGTCTCTACAATCCCCTATCACAACCCAGATGCTCCCTTCTATTGAAAATAACCAACTGCCAATCAGAAAATCTTTAAATCTTAAATGACCGGGAAGCCCCCACTTGGAGTTGTCCCCCCTTCCAGATGAAACCAACGTACATCTCACATGTGTCTCCCTAAAATGTGTAAAACCGAGCTGCCCCTGGGCCCACCTGGGGCACATGTTCTCGGCATCTCCTGAGGCTGCGTCACAGGACATTGGCCACTCTCATTTGGCTCAGAATCAGTCTCTTCAAATACTTTACAGAGGTTGACTCTTTTCATTCACATAAAAAAAATGACTAGAACTAAGAGTGAAGTTACCAAGGCTGAGAATACACAGAACAACTGTTTCTATAAATGTGCAATGAACAATTGAGAATTTACATTTAAGTATCATTTATAAAGTCATCAAAGTATGGAACATTTTGAGAAATGTTTGACAAATATTTTTAAGACTTGCAAAATGAAAACTAGAAAATATTGCTGAGTTTTAAAAGACCTAACTAAACAGAGAGGAAAAGCATGTTCATGGACCAGATGACTGGATATTTGGATGATGTCTCTCTCCTTAAATTAATCTATTCAAAGCAATCCCAATCACATCTCAGTAGGTTTTTTGTAGTAATTAACATTAATTTTCAGCTGCTTCTTAAATTCATATAAAATAGCCAACAGGCTGAACAAGACCAGAAGGCTTACCCCATCTGATTTCAAGACTTCCTGTAAAGCAACCACGTTTGGTACTGTGGTATTGGCCTCAGATAGACACTCAGATCAAAGAGACAGAACAGAGCTCGGAAACAGGCCCACAGGTCCCACAGGTGTGGAACTGACTTTTCAGCTGAGATGCCAGTGACTCGTGAGAGCATGCTTGTGTGTGTTTTGTTTTTGCTCCTGGGATATTTCCTTTATTTCCTCTAAGCCTGGAAATGAAAAACACAATCAGGATCTAGTTAATCCATAGCAGGAAGTTTCTTAGAATATCCGGTCTAAAGGTGCAGAAAATCTGCATGTTTACTCATTCCTGAGTGTCTGCAGAGCTCTGGGCGTTCAGCCAGGTGCTTCGCATGCATCTTCCATTGAATCCTCCCAACAACTCTGTGAGGACATTTCTGCAACCAGTCCTTTTACAGGAGCCCAGAGACTTGAGCAGCTCGTCCTCCATCACATCCCAAACCTGTGTCAGAGCAGAGAATTGGTGTCAGGCCTGTGACCTCTCCGTAGCCCCAAATGGACTCATTTCAATGATTGACAAGTTCAAAGAATCCCAGACAGGAGATCAGCTACTAGAATCTCGACAATTAACACCCTCACCTGGGTGCTTCACTTAAATGTTAATAGCCTTGCAGTAAAGCTGCACAGGAAGGCAGGGCAAAATCGAGCCTGCCAAAGGCATAATTTAAAAAAAGACCCCAGGAGATGTGCTTGAGGCTGACAGATTCTTCTGTGCACCCACATCTCCTGTGAGCCCGTCATTTCCCGATCTCCACGGCGTGAAGGGAGGCCTGCTCTTCCTAGATGCTTCAACAAGAGACTGGTGAAGGAAGATTAGGCGTGGAAATGGATCCTGTATCTCGGTGGCCTTGCATATTTGAGTTGAAAACAAAATAAAACAAAAGGAGAAGGCTCCTCTCAGCATCCCCATCTTCCTTTTCTTACCCGGGATGAAGGTTGTGATGGGCATTAACAAGAAAAATGAGGACTCCCCCTTACAGACGCACCCAGGTGGGGAGTGCAGTACGAAGGTGCCATGAGGACCGTCCCCAGACGCACCCAGGTGGGGGTGCAGTACCAGGGTGCGTGGCTCATTCATTTATATTAATCCGTTCAGGGCATTGTACCAGTGCCTTGGCCATACCAGAATTTAGGAGATGATTTTTTCTTGTGAATGAGCCCATCCGTCTTTCAACAGTGATGATACCTTCATGGAGAGAAAAAAAATGCAAACAAGCCCCCAGCACAAACACACCGGCATGGGAAGGGGGTGACGTCAGGATGATGTCTTCTGTGCATGCAGAGCTTTACAATTTGCTCCATGGAACTCGAAAATATGTTTTTTCCAAAGAGGATAAGTTTCTCATAATTTCTGCCTGTTATCCAAACATCACTCATTCTGTTTGTTTTCAAATGTTTCTCTTACCAGGCGGTTAAGCACCTTATTTAAAGAATGGTCTGCTCCATTTGAGAATCTAGTTTTTACTTCTTAAATGTGTGTGTGTGTGTGTGTGTGATGGAGTCTCACTCTGTCGCCCAGGCTGTAGTGCAATGGTGGGATTCTGCAACCTCTGCCTCCTGGGTTCAAGCAATTCTCCTGCTTCAGCCTCCTGAAATGCTGAGATTACAGGCTTGCACCACCATGGCCAGCCAATTTTTATTTTGTAATTTTAGTAGAGACAGGGTTTCACCATGCTGATCTCAAACACCTAACCTCAGATGATCCACCCACCTTGGCCTCCCAGAGTGCTGGGATTACATAGGTATGAGCCACTGAACCCGGCCTCATTTCTTAAATTGTTTAGTTATGATTTTTCTAACACATTCAGCCTCATATGATGTCCTAAGGCAATGTGCACCAGATAATGTATTGATTGGAAAATGTAGTAAAATGTTTTACTATATTTCAGAATAAGTAGATTCACAATGATAAAGTAAAAATATCAGAAATAGTCAATATTTATTTCACTAAACATTTTCTAGGAAATAATATCTTGCAATTTGTGAACCTCAAATGTCTGAGACAGGTCTCAGTCCATTTAGAGAGTTTATTTTAGGCCAGGCGCAGTGGCTCACGCCTGTAATCCCAGCACTTTGGGAGGCCGAGACGGGTGGATCACGAGGTCAGGAGATCGAGACCATCCTGGCTAACACGGTGAAACCCCGTCTCTACTAAAAATACAAAAAAAATTAGCTGGGCGAGGTGACGGGTGCCTGCAGTCCCAGCTACTGGGGAGGCTGAGGCAGGAGAATGGCGTGAACCTGGGAGGCAAAGCTTGCAGTGAGCCGAGATCACACCACTGCACTCCAGCCGGGGATACACAGCGAGATAAATAAATAAAAAATAAAAAAATTTAAAAAACAGAGTTTATTTTGCTGTGATTGAGGACACGTGCCTGTGACCCAGCCTCAGGAGGTCCTGACGACGTGTGCACAAGGTGGTCAGGGCACAGCTTGGTTTTGTACATTTTAGTGAGACAGGAGACATCAATTCATATATGTAAGATGTACATTGGTTCCATCCATAAAGGCAGGAAAACTTGAAGCAGTGAGGGGACTTCCAGGTCACAGGAAGGTAAGAGACAAATGGTTATATTCTTTCGAGTTTCTGATTGGCCTTTGCAAAGGAAGCAATCAGATACGCATTTATCTCAGTGAGCAGAAGGATGACGTTGAATGGAATGGGAGGCAGGTTTGCCCTGAGCAATTCCCAGCTTGACTTTTCCCTTTAGCTTAGTGATCTTGTGGCCCCCAAATTTATTTTCTGTTCACAAATTGATACTATCGTTGACCAAAAAAAAAGCCCCCCCAAACTCTATAAAATATGTGAAGAGGTTTCTTCTGAGCCAATATGAGTGACCATGGCCTGGGCAACAGTCTCAAGAGGTCCTGAGAAAGTGTGGCCAGGCAGTTGGGTCACTGCTTGGTCTTATACATTTTAGGGAGACAGAAGTTACAGGCAAAGACATAAATCAATACATGGAAGGTGTACATTGGTTCGGCCTGAAGATGTGGGACATCTCCAGGTGGGGGCGCTTGCAGGTCGCAGGTGGATACAAAGATTTTCTGATTGGCAGTTGGTTTAAAGAGCTAAGCTTTGTCTAAAGACTTGAAGTCAGTAGAAAGAAAGGCTCCGGTTAAGATAAGGGGGTTGTGGAGACCAGGGTTCTTGTTATGCAGATGAAGCCTCCCAGGCCACAGTCTTCAGAGAGAATAGAAGGTGAATGTCTCTTTTCAGACTTTGAAAGTGTCAGACTCTCCTTTAATCTCCCTTAGATCCGGGGAAGGCCTAGAAAGGAAGGCCGGGCTGCATTAATGGAGATTCTCTACAGATGCAAATTTCTCCCACAAAAGATGGCTTTGCAGGGCCCTCTCAAAATAGGTCAAATAAATATGGTTTGGAGTGAAATATTTTGCTTTCCTTCAGGGTCTTCCATCTGTCCTGTGGTGCTAACGGCAGGCTGGAATTTGGTGTCTCACTGCCACGAAGAGTCTGCTCTGTCAGTCTCATGATCTCTTCTTTAACGTTAATGCTGCTCAGCTGTGCCTAAATCCAAACAGGAGGGAGGATGACTAAGGCGACGTGTCCGACTCGCCTTCCTATTGTGACTGGGAACTCTGTTTTTCAGGTTTCTCTGGAGTCCTCTTGGCTAAGAGGGGATCTGTTCAGTCAGTTTGAGGACTTAGGATTTTAGTTTTGATTTACACTATTGATATAAACATGAACCTCTAGAATCTGTCACTGAGGTGAGAATTGAGTGACAGTGCCTCTGCAGAACTCAAGTCCTCTAAAATGTGCCTGCCCAAGTGTCTCCACGTCACGTTACTCAGATAGGCTGACATAACACTAGTTCATTAAAAAACATGAACTATGTGATTTATATTCTGGGAATCATGAAAATAAGAGAAAAACTGCCTAGGGACCCTTTCATAACACAGGCGTCATCACCTGCAGCCTCACACTCCAACCAGGTCCTCAGCTCTGCCTTGCAGGGGCTCCTGCAGGTGGGCGGGGCTGGGCCTGCAGCGGAGCAGGGACCCTTGGGCCTCCCACCCTCCACCTTGGCCCCTCACAGAGCCAAGCATCATCCCAGAACCTCCCAGCATCCAAGGCAGAGCTGCAGAGGATGAGAATTGAGCCTCCTCTGACTAGACCTGGATAAAATGTCAGTGCAGCGTATGAAACACCTGCAGCCAGTGCCTTCGCGGTGGAGGGGGTGGAGGGACAGAGGGACTGGCCTGTTGGGACCACATGTGCCCCAGCAGAGGGAGCCCAGGTCAGCCCAGCACAGCTCAGGAGCTCATCCTCATGAGAACAAAGCTACCACGCAAGTGTCACAGGTGCAACTGACAGGGCCAGTGTCACGAGTGGTAAAAGAATGTACCAAGACTGTTTTGGGTAAGGAACGGCAGATTTGTTAAAGTATAAAGATGTGTTGTAAAAAGTAATGGGCAGCACAGCAGAGAAGGAGCTGTCTGCGGAGAGGGAGGGGCTCGGGGAAGTTGTAGAGGGTCTGCCGCGGTGGCTCGGGGGAGGTGTATAGGGTCGTGCCGCTGGGGCTATGTGGGGATAGGGTCGTGCTGCTGGTGCTATGTGAAGAATGAGGTGTTTGGGAACCGGATGTTGAGCCAGCCAGTTTTCTGTAATTAGTCATCTCAGAGCAATTGTTCTCCCCGACCTGGGGCCCCTCCCAAGGCTCAGCTGGGAGGACACCAAGCATGAGCACCTCCAGGGCAGCCCTGAGGACCCACCATGGAGGCCGCACAGCCCAGCCCCTACCCCTTTTTGGAAAGTCATGTTATAGGTAGTAGTATGGTTGTGGGGATAATTATTTTTAGCATTGAAGCAGGCTTAGGTTGTGAATATAATCTAGTCCATATGTATTGGAGATTGAGATTAGTAAGGCAAGACCTACTGCTGCTTCGCAGGCGGCGAATACTAGCAAAATAATGGGTATAATATTGATTAGTGGGAAGTGTATGTTCGAGGCAATGAGGGCGGTTATAATAAAGAGCGATATCATTATTCCCTCAAGGCAGAGGAGAGAAGCTATTACCCTCTACAGGAACCCCGGCCTGGGCCCAGCCTCATGGCCCACAGGCAGGTCCTGAGGACACCCACAGCATTGCCTTGAGCTACTTCCTGCACAGCACCCGGGCAGGGTCAGGACACAGCGTGCTCGAGCCCCCACCCTGAAAACCCCATTCTTCCCAGAGCCCAGAGGCCAGGGCAGGTCCCCAGCTGTGCACAGCACTGTTCAGCCCAGGCCCTTGCTCTTTGCACCTGGCCTCCGGGAGAGTTTAACACAGAAAAGGCCCTGCCCTGGCCTCCTAAGATGGAAATCTAGTTGGGGAGGGGGGAGCACAACTGTAATTAAACACCTGTGAGCAAAGCACTGTTGTGGACAGATTTGTGGGGAATCCATTGACACCCTACCCTTTCCACACAGAGAAACACAAACATACTCATGCACACTCACACACATGCACAGTCACACATGCATGCACACTCACATGCATACACACACATGTTCACTCACATGCACACACATGTTCACAGTCACGCATACATACACATGTTCACACACACACATGCACACACACCCATATGCACCCATGCACACACTGACACAGGTTGAAATGCACCCACACCTGCATACACACAATCATGCATACTTACAAGTACACACATATGCACACACATTTGCATGCACACACATTTGCCTACACACAGTTGCACACAGAGAGCTTCACACATGCACACACACACAGGCATTCACAAGCTGTCCCACACATGCACATACACACACACTGACACTCTCAGACACACATGCACACAACACAAGCCACATGAGCAGGAGCCAAGAAGCACATGGGGTCAGTTGCGCCCTCCCTCAGCTCTGACCCAGCCAGGCGGCATCCTGCATTTTAAATACATCGTGTCCCCCCCAGCCCTTCAGGTCTTCTTCTCACCGATCAAGTGTGTGTTCACGCGTGTGTTCCTGACATCCCCTTTGGCATGGGGCTGTGCTTCCAGCCTGCAGAATCTGCACGTGGCGGGTGGGAGCGATCCCAGGGGACATTGCCAGGAGGCCTCCTGCAGCCGGGAAGCAGAGCTGAGGCATAGGAGGGAGCTTCTCTGGGGTGGACGGATTAACTGAAACTGTTAGGCATGCTCTCAAACGATCACGCAAATCCCTGTTTTAAATCACAATATCCCTGACTTCAGAATTTTTATCTTGTTTTCAGGTAAAAATCATCTTGTTCTGCTGAAAGGCAAAAGCAGCCCCTATTGTTGTTTTTTAAATAACTCTCTGGTTAAGACCAAACAATTCTGTAGACTCTTCCATAGGAAATATATTCATGAGGCTGATGCTTATAGAAAGTTTTATCTTGTGAGTTATTAAATAAAAATGCATTCAAATTTCAAGAACTGTTTATTGGGCCAAAGCATATTTAATATTGTCAAATATTGAAGACGTTTTAAAATTGCACATGCTGGGTTCACGTTGCTGTTCCACTGATCCACAGGAGTTTACACAGTGGCTTTGTCATGCGGCGTTCACAACGCGAGTGTATTTTTTCATTTCAGGTATTCAGGGACACACGACTGGATCTTGGAGCTTATTCTTTAGATGAAATTTATATATTTAATATGAGGTTGAGTTCAATAATCCAGAATGCTCATGGAGAAAGCCTTCTTTTCTATTAGTGAGATATTGGAGACTTTTGACTCTGGAAATGCATGTCTTGCCTATGGACCCAAAAGTGGGCTAATTCACCCAAGTGTTTCCCAGAAGTTCTTATCAAACTCCCTCATGCAAGGTGGAGGATTTAATGATTATAGCTGGAAGAGGTGATTTCATGGGTGACTAAAAAGTCTTTGATTTCTACTGTCTCATATCTAAAATGTCATTACAGCTTAAATGATTCCCTAGAAAACTTTTGTCCCCAGGGCGAGCATCTCTTCAGAAGTTCTTAGTCATTTATTCCTGCAATCTCAGCCTCGGGCCGATGGTGGAAGGCAGTGAAAAGCCTGCTGACCACTGGCAGAAAGGTTTAGGGCTTCACATCAGCGTTCCGATTTGAGTTTACATTTTATGTGTTTTGTTGTTGTTGTTGTTGTTTTTTAAAAAGCCTTCAAATCGAAACAAAACAAATAAAAATATTAGACACCCATGTACATTTCTAATTCCTTACAAAAAAAATGCATGTTGTGGACTGAGAGGCTGGAGAAGCAACGGCAAGAATCACCCCTTCTGGCAGGTTCTGAAGTTTCTTCATCAAGCAGGACCTTCCATTTGCCATTTTTCAGTAGTTCCACCACATGGTGCTTGGCCCATCCCCTCTTCCTCCTCCAGGAGAGGTGGTTTCTGAATTCTGAGACCCCCCCTCCGAGTGCGAGTCCCATCCCTTCTCCATACTGCAGAGCCAGAGTGCTACACTCTTTTTAAGCATTTGATTCCCTGTGGACATCATGGCTCACGTCTGCCTTGCTGCGGCCATCTGCCCTGTCTCATTAAAGCTGACCAAGACCCACTAGTCCCCTGTGGGGAGTTTTGGAATCACCCTTGTGACTACAGTGAAAGTCGGTATTTTTCCCTCAGCTGTCACTTGCCACCTGAGTCATGCAGAATTGAATGGGAAATGGGAATTTGGTCCAATCCTGGGCTTAGCCACTGACCACGCAGTGGCATTGTCTATATGAATGTCGGTGATATATTTGACAATTTTCAACGTTTAGCCATTTTGGTGCTTCTGTTAAAATTAGAGACTGCACAGTCTTGGCCAAGGCAGTGAG
Organism: Macaca fascicularis; assembly: GCF_037993035.2. Lineage (NCBI taxonomy): Eukaryota > Metazoa > Chordata > Mammalia > Primates > Cercopithecidae > Macaca > Macaca fascicularis. The sequence continues at coordinate 138,052,790 of NC_088386.1, forward strand.
CTCTCTGGCAGGATGCGTCGGAGGAGTCTCCAGGGCAGCGGCGCCTCCCGTCTCGTGTTGTTGCAGCTTCAGGTGGTTGGAGTTAAGCTGACTTGCACAGGAGGCCCAGGGGCCGGGTGAGAACCCAGGTGGAGTTGGATACCCTCTGCAGCTCTCCTCCGGGGCGGGAATCTGCCTTGGAGGTTACAGCTGGAACAGCCTCTATGGCCATCTCCAGGAAAGCCAGGGTTTCTGTGACACCAAGAAACTGCCCTGGGAAGCCTGTGTCCCTTTCCACGTGAGCCACTTGTAGGGACATGGCTCTGGGCTTGGCCCACTCTGAGCTGAGCCCATGCGTCTGCTGACACCCACGCCAGGGCGCCTGGACCTGGTAATGTCGCTTCCTAGGAAATAACGAACATTCTCCTTACCTTCCTTTCTCTCGGTTTTCCTTCCAGCCTTAAGTTTCCCGGGGACTATCATGTGGAAGTGAGTGATCTGGATGAAACTGAGGCAGCATTTCCTGCAGAACGGGGACAGCGGGCGCCACCCACACCCACACTCGACCAGCAGAATGGGGACAGTGGGCGCCACCCACACCCACACTTGACCAGCACACGTTCACTCTTCCAGGACATCTTCTCAGGAAGAGGGAAGATGCACACCACTGCGTCAATTCCGGGAAACTCCTGGAACACCATTCGGTTTGTTTCTGAAGGCTGCCTTAAGCACCACAGACCGAGCAGCTAAAACAACAGACACTTATTTTCTCAGCCCTGGGTGCTGGAAGCCCGAGGTCAAGGTGCCTGGGTTGGTTCCTTCTGAGGCTTCTCTCCCTGGCTCACCCTGGGCGTCTCCTCCCAATGTGATGTCCTCACATGGGGTCACTCTGAGTGTGTCTGTGTCCTAGTCTCCTCTCCTTATGAAGACACCAGTCAGATTGGGTCAGGGCCACCCTAGCAACCTCATTTTAACTTGATTACCTCTTTAAATACTCTGCCTCCAAATACAGTTACATTCTGAGTTTCTGGGGGTTAGAACCTCAACATATGAATTTTAGGGGGACACAGTTCAGCCACAACATCCTGTGTCCACCCTTCCTAACGATTATATCATGATCCTTAATCCAAATCCAAACCAGGCCCCCTCCACTGGGTGCCTCTGCATTGAAAGACGCATGTAAACCAGACCACAAAACTGCAAACACCCAACACCACTGAGGCCGGGCTGGGCTTTTCTCCGCTGCATGAAGCCAGCCGCTCAGCTTTGTCTTAGCATAGGGTGACTGCGCCGGCGTCCGGGGGCAGGGTATGTCGCTGATATTTTGGGGAGTCAGCCGTGGATGACGTGTGAGTCCCATGCACTCTGCCAGCCAATGTCTATGTTTATGAACCCCCCAGGCTTCCCCACAGAAGTGGGTGTGAGGAATGATTTGGGAACTCTGGGGTGCTTTTTCCCGGGAAGTTCACCCTCCCAGCAATAATGAAAATAAAAATAAAATGGCAAAAGATCTCGGTGTTGTCTTGACCATTCCATGTTGTAGATGAAGCAGCTTTGTAAATGCTCCCACTTTTCTTGGAGAATAATTTCTTATCTAAAGATTTGAGAAACCTGTCTCACCACATGAGCACTCCAAAGCAATGAGATTGGTTCACACACGTGCCAGTCTGTAGCATGAAATGACAAATAAATCAGGTGGAGAGTAATTCAAACGTTTAATCTCTCTGTGAATTTCGAAGTGTGGAAAGGCAGAAGGTGCATTTTCCGATTAGGTTAAATGTCATTCACCCGACTCTCAGAGGCCCGTGAGCGCCTGGCAGCTCCGCCGCCTGCAAAGCACAAAACACCTTTTCCAGGCACACCTCTGAGAATCCAAAAAGCCCGTCCCAAAGCTATTGTAATTAGAAGAGAATTTGTCAACAGAAGAAACGTGGAGCTAGTTACAGGGAGGCTGTAAAGATTCCCCTGGGGCTTCCTAGGCAAACAGAATTGATTTCTGTAAAGCAGAAACGACTGCCCTCAGCAGAAAGCTAGGTTGGCGCTGAAGCAGGCAGGTTCCTGTAGGACCCTCTTGATCTGCGATGGCAGGAGGTAAACAGGTTTGGACCCTCACAGCTTTGGGTAGAAACTCAACCGGGTGTCCTCCCACATGGCTGGGGAGTCAGTGACAATGAGAAACCGTGGGGGGAGACCAGCTTCCGCGTGGGGCTGGGTCCAAGCAGGCCTGGGGTGTCTCCTTACAGCCTGGATCTCACAGGAGGGGAGCAAGGAGAGCCCTGTCCAGTGGGGAGGACGACCACCAGTGAGTCCTCTGCTTTCACCCTTTGACGAGCTCAGCAGACAGGCAGGCGGGGAAGGCCCACCCGTTTTTTGCCTGTTTGTTTTATTCTGAATGAATGAAAGATAAACAAGGAGAGCGATGGGAACAGAATGTGCTCGGCTTGGTTGGAGGGACTGGACGAAGGTCGTCTTGGCAAATCCAGGTAAATGGGTGGATGACGTAACACAAACAGTCAGACAGAGACAGAGAAACAGAGAGAGATGGAGAGACAGAGAGACAGAGACAAACAGAGAGAGACAGAGAGATACAGGGACTCAGGGAGAGATAGAGGCCCAGAGAGACACAGAGACAGAGACAGGGAGAGACAGCGCATCCACTCTCTGTCTGGTGTCTGTTTTCTATTTGTTGCACTCTTTGTGGTGTTGGTTTCCTGTGAGGGTGATGCGGGGCAGGTGAGCCCCAAAGTGGGGCTTAGCCTAGAGGGTTCCTGGCTTTGCTCAGGAAAGAGTTCACAGGCAGCCAGGAGGTGGAAGGAAACAGCTTTACTGAAGCAGCAGCATCACAGCTCCCTGATGGCTCGTGCAGAGCAGGGCTACCCCACAGGCTGAGAGCAGCAGCTCAGGGCAGGGCTGCAGTCATGTTTATTCCCAATTTTAACTGCATGCAAATTAAGGGGCAGGCTATGCAGACATTTCTAGTGAAAGGGGAGTAATCATTGGGTCGTTGCCGTGGCAACGGGCGGTAGCTTCCACATTGCCATGGCAACGGTAAATTGACATGCCACACTGGTGGGCGTGTCTGATTGAAAGCTGCTTTCTCCTGGCCCTGGTTTAGCTAGTCCTCTATCTGGTCTGGTGTTCGAGTCCCATGCCTGGAGTCAAGTCCTGCCTCCTACCTCAAGGGCACAGTGGCTGCCCGAATGTATCGACTTTTATCAGACATTGCCTGCTTCTCCTTGAATTAGCACTCATTATCATCATTATCGTTATCACTATTCTCCTTGAATTAGCGCTGAACATTATCCTGAAGGGCCTGAAGACTGAGAACATGCAAATCACCCCTAATATGTTGAACACAGAATTGCCATGTGTTTTCCAAATTTTTTCAATGCATAGCAGTACTTGATCCCAGAACCACCTGGGGCAGGGGCTGTGACTGTCCCCATTGCACAACTGAGGAAAGTTGGGCATAAAGAAGTGAGTGAGGCCCAGGGACACACGGCAGTGGGCGTCTGAGAGGGAACCACAAATCCAGGGAGTCAGCTTTGGAGCTCACGTGCTGGCCCACTCCCCACAGGGCAGCGGCCGCCTTCACGGGGCTCATCCCAGAAGGCCCAGGGGACCCTTCGTCAGGGCGAGGCTGGACCAGGATCCAGGAGCTTTGCAGTCGTCTCTCCTTGCATGTGCACCACACCTGCACCCCTCTGCATCCATCTGGTCACGTGCTCCCCCCAACTCTGCTCAGAGGATGGTGTTACAGGTGAGTGGTGATTATCTGGGGCTGGTGGCGTGAAGGTAAGGAGAAATCACCAAGACAGTTGTAGGTAAATAAAGACAGATAAATCTAATAAATTAGAACAAGTATAAAAATACATTGCAAGGGAGCAATGGGCAGGCCAGCAAAAAGGAGCTGACCACAGGGAGACGAAGGCTTGCTGGGGACTTTATAGGATGGTGCTTGTGCTGTGTACTGATAACGCCAAGGCCGCAGTGAGCTAGCCTGCAGGCGTCTGGTGATACCTGGTGATATCTCGGCACAGGAAAATTCCGAGTTATTTGCACAGGAGGGTTATTTGGCCTGGACCATGAAGAGAGGCAGACTTAGATGTTATCTGCTTTCTCGTTTTGCTTTCCCTTCGTCCTGTCAGCCTGACTCCTACTCCCTAATTAAGACTCCATAGACAGGGTCCACTCTCTAAACCTCCAGCTACCCCCGACCCCTCCAGGCTGGGAAGTCATCCAGCGTCTGCACCTCCTGGGATTCACTGCTCTGGCTCCATCACCGACGTCAACCCTCCTCAACAAGACCTGTGATTTTCCTTTCCTTCCAGGCACATGAACCCACATGTACCTAAGGCACAGGGGAAATGAGCCTTTGCTCTTATAAATGACTAGGATGGGGGATTGTCGTTATGACAGCAAAACTTCACTGAACCTGAGATGTTTTCCCCAACAGCTGCAATTCTTCTTAGCTCTTACTTGTACAGAGGAGGTAACTTAAAAGTAAATACAGGCTAAATTCAAATATAGCTTCACATATTACGATACAGTGTTATTTGTTTATTCAACCAGGGATTACTACCTGAAAAGAGCAATACTTATTTAATGATGAAATTTCATTTATCATTGACCAACCCATGGCAAGGGGTGGAGGAGATTTACAGAGAAATATAAAGGTAGGGCACGATTTCCATGTCACTTTCACATCGCAGCACATCAGTGCATGGAAAAACCCTCCTCTCTCCTGGCAAATGTCCCCAGAGAGTGATGAAGACAGACTTAATTTTTACTAAGGGCAGTTCAAGAAGAAACATGAAAAAGTAGGTCACGATTGTCATTGACCAGCCAGGTGTGTTAGTGAGCTGATCTGATGAACGACCGATGGGGCTGCCAGTGTGCAGTTCAGTTCTTATTCCCGCACCAGGAGCTGGTCTGATGAACGACCGATGGGGCTGCCAGTGTGCAGTTCAGTTCTTATTCCCGCACCGAGCTGGTCTGATGAACGACTGATGGGGCTGCCAGTGTGCAGTTCAGTTCTTATTCCCGCACCAGGAGCTGGTCTGATGAACGACCGATGGGGCTGCCAGTGTGCAGTTCAGTTCTTATTCCCGCACCGAGCTGGTCTGATGAACGACTGATGGGGCTGCCAGTGTGCAGTTCAGTTCTTATTCCCGCACCGAGCTGGTCTGATGAACGACTGATGGGGCTGCCAGTGTGCAGTTCAGTTCTTATCCCCGCACCAGGAGCTGGGGGGGAGCGTGCATGCTGGGAGATGGAGGGTTTTCCTCCATGTCTGTGAACTGCAGTTTGGTCTGTGTCTGTCTCTGACCCAAGTGTGACGCACACAGGTGAAGAAGGCTGCGTGGAATCTGTCAGTAGAGTTATGATGCTCCAGAAAGATTAGGAAACTTCGGAACACTTTAGATTGAAAGTGTTTAAAGTAAATCAATGAAACACATCCATTTAATATGTAGTAAATTGATTATCGCGCCATGAGGGTATTTATTAATAATTAGTAATTACCATCACCAGAGAATGTATTGGTATTTCTATATTAATTGATTGGTATTTATATATTAATATATCTGTCTACTATATTGTAGAATTTATTGATGTACATGCATATGTATATTACGATCCCCATAACCGCCCTGGGGTGGGGCAGGTGCTGTGGCCTTTCCCATCACACAGCTGAGGTCCCCATAACCACCTGGTGCAGGGGCAGGTGCTGTGGCCTTTCCCATCACACAGCTGAGGAAAGTTGAGCACTGAGAAGTGGGTGACGCCCGGGGACACACAGCTGTGAGTGTGTGAGAGGGCGTCACACATCTGGAGAGTCGTCCTGGATTTGTTGGCCAGGATATCTGAGACTTGTCAAAAATCAATTTATTGTTAAAATAAAAACTACTCAAGTAAAATTAACTGAAAAAAATAAGAGGTAGTATGTTGTTCAGTTTTCAATAGTCAAAGCATTTTCTGCTGATGAAAACAAACAGCAAAACAAAAGCTCCAAAATAATCATGTTGTGAAGGTTTAAGCAGCTGCAAGAAGGGCATAATTTCTAGTGAAAAATAATAATAAACTATGAAAAGAAGCAGAAATTAAGAAAGAATATATGAGTTTCAAGCTAAGTATACTGACATTATGGATAACAATATGCTTCTCTAAAAATATATAGTATCTACTAATAGTTCTTTATATAAATGAATATTTTAAACTAAAATATATACTGTAAATATATATAACATATATATTTTATAATACTATAAAATACATATATTTAAACTAAAACACATAGGTAAATTTAATTAAGAATGAAAAGCTCAGAACCAACAGAACAACAGAGGGAAACATGCCTGAGAAAAACGAAAATAGATGTTCAGGGACATATGAAACCATTATAAGAGATTTATATTTTTATTATTGAAGTTCTAGAAGGAGAGAAAAGAGAAGGAAACATTTTAAAAATGCATTTGAAGGGATAAAAAACTGTAAACTTCCCAAATTTGGAAAAGATATAAAATCATCAGATTCAGGAAGCTGACCAAACTCTAAACAAGACACACCCAAAGAAAGCCATGTAAAGAAAATTCTTAATTAAATGCTGAAAACCAAAGACAAATCTAAAAGCAGCCAGAGAAAATGGACACCTTGGCCGGGCGCGGTGGCTCACGCCTGTAATCCCAGCACTTTGGGAGGCCGAGGCGGGCGGATCACAAGGTCAGGAGATCGAGACCACGGTGAAACCCCGTCTCTACTAAAAATACAAAAAATTAGCCAGGCGCGGTGGCGGGCGCCTGTAGTCCCAGCTACTCAGGAGGCTGAGGCAGGAGAATGGCGTAAACCCAGGAGGCGGAGCTTGCAGTGAGCCGAGATCGCGCCACTGCACTCCAGCCTGGGCGACAGAGCGAGACTCCGTCTCAAAAAAAAAAAAAAAAAAAAAAGAAAATGGACACCTTATTTGTAGGGAAATATATTTGAATAATGCTGAATTACTCATCAGAAACTAGAGGCCAGAAGGAAACAATATTTTGGAAAGTGATGGATGAAAAACGTTGTCAACTCAGAACCCTACATGTGTGAAAATGTCCTTCAGGAATGGAGAAGTCAAGATACTCTCATGTGAATAAAATAAAGACAGTTTATCACCAGCAGACTTATCTTAAAAGAACAGCTCAAGGAAGTTAAGTTCTCTATATAGGGATAAAACAATAAAAGAAAAAATCTCACACAATAAGAAGAAAAAAGCACACAATAAACAAAAACATGAGTAAATACAACATGTTTTCTTCTCTTCCTGAGTTTTCTAAATTATATTTGGTGGTTGAAGCAAAATTGTTGCATTGTTTGGTGTGAGAAGACATTAAAGACAATTATAAATGGGGAAAGAAAAGAGATATAAAAATAGGTTGTATTTTTATACTCAAACTGGTAAATGACAATGGATGGAGAATATAAGTAATGTCTACATAATGTGCAATTAAAATACTATAGAAAAATCAAAATGAAATTCTGAAAGTGTCCAAGTAACCCATGGAAAGATTTAAAAAACAAAACAAAAACAGAAAAATGGCAAACTGATAGAACAAATGCAAAACAGAAAATAAAATACCACATTTATACTCTAATGTTTAAATAGCTACATTCAATTTAAATGGTTTAAGTATGTCAATTTAAACACAAGAATTGCCAACAGAAGTAAAAAACATGGCCCAACCAAATGCTGTTTACAATAAAAATCACTTTAATGCCATAGGCAGGTTAAAGGAATGGGACTAGGCAAGTCAATCATGCAAACATTAATTTTTTAAAAAGTGGATGTGGCTATATTAACATCAGACAAAGTAGACTGCAGAACAAGAAAATTAGAGACAGACATTATATAATAATAAAAAAGTCAATTCATCAAGAAGACGTAGTAATTCTAAATGTGGATGCACAAAATAGCTGAGAAATACATGAAGCAAAAGCTGAGAGAACTGAAAGAAAAAGTAGATAAATTTATAATTAGAGTTGGAGACTTTAACGTGTCTCTCTCCGGAATTGATAGAACAACTATACCAAAAAAGTCAACAAACAGAAAACTAGAAATAATTAAACAGCACCATCAACCCACAGGACCTGCTTCATGTTTACATACGCATTTATTGAGGTGCCACGGAAAGAGAAATGGGCCGAATCCTGGGCCATGCAGTAAACTTCAACAAATCGCAAATTATCAAAATCATACAGATAAATGAAATCAATGCAGAAATCCACCACAGAAAGGTAACACTGAATTCTCCAAACCCTTGGGAACTGACACACATCTACCCCAAAGAAACGCAGGCTTACATTCACACAAAAACCTGTTCATGAGCGTTTATTGCAGCCTTGCTCATAGCAGCCTCAAACTGGAAACAACTTGGTTTCCTTCAGCTGGTGAAACACACTCTGGCAAGCCTGGACCGCGGAATGCTATTGAGCAGGAAAAAGGAGGCAATATTATCACACTCACCAACCTGGAAAAATCTCTGGAGGATTATGTTGAGTGAAAAAAGCCAATACAAAAGGTTCATACTACACAATTCCATGGGATATCATTCTTGAAATGGCATAATTATAGAAAAGCAGAACAGGTTGGTGGTTGCCAGATGTCAAGGCACGGATGGGGAGAGTGAGCGGGATCCTTGGTGAATGGGGGTCCGTATCTCAACCCTATCAATGTCCACATCGTGGCTGTGACATTGTCCTATCATTTTGCAAGATGTTACAGTTGGATGAAGGGTACATGGGTTCTCTCTCTACTATTTCCTACGTCAACATTGTGACTCTACAGTTATCTCAAAGTAAAGAGTTAAAAACAAAGATTGATAACAGCAGTGAATCAAAGGATATGAGTGCTATTTGAGCTCCTGAGTTAAGATGCTAAAAGTGCTTTGGGCTTTAATGTCATAAAAGAATTGAACACTTTTTTTAGTTTAGGAATTATTTCTCAGAAACGTCTAATAGTAATATTGTTTCTCTTTTTATAGGCATCCCACCTAATACAGAAGAAAATATTGAATTTCAAAATCATCATTTTGCAACTTCTAGGGAAATAATCTAGACTTTGATCATCAATAATGTCTAAACCTACCGAATTAATGTCATGGGGTTAAATTTACAATGGACGGGGCATCCGGATATAGAGAATGCACTGATTCATCTAAACTTTACCAGAGGGGGAGGATCAGACACTGGGTGGGCTCTGATGAGATGCAAGGGGTCCGTCCACGCCCCCAGTGTCAGCCTCTTGCCCAAACCACACTTGAATCTGATCACACTGCTGTCAGCTTATAGGAATGTCCCAGAAGACAAAGGATATGGAGATTGCAATCAGCAAATCCTATAAGCCAAATAACACAGATTGTCCAACAAGTAAATGGAAATAAGATGGGGGCTGCACATTCGACGAGACCAAAGAGACACCAGACAAGTGCAGAGCTTGGAGGCTCCTTGGATCCTGATATGAACAAGGCAACCCCAAAACGCTTATGAGACAACTAAGAGAATTTCAACACAGGCTGGATACTGATGATGGCAAGAAATTGTGAGTGTACTGCAGCTGTGCGGTGGCATTTTGATGTGGTAAAGCAGTACTTGGCTTTCAGGTGTCTTCCCTGAGACATCCATGAGTGACACAGTGTGAGCCCCAGCAGTCAGTAAGCTGAAGTTGGGTCATCGGGGTGTTGACAGTGGTTGAATCTGGGTGATGGCTGCAGGGGTTCACTGGTTTATCTCCTCTACTTGTACGCATGTTTGAAATTTTCATAATAAAAAGTTAAAAATCCTTTCCTGGAGCCCTTAATTGATGGAGAGCAAGTTTATAAGAACAAGGTGGAATTGTCAGGGCCCCAAGACTCAGCAGGACCATCTCGTGGCATTCACGGGCTCAGTTGCCAAGGCTGAGAGACTGTCATCCGTCTCTGCTCTGCTCCTCCTTTGCAGGCTCATGTGTGGCTGTCCCAGGTTCCATCTCAGACCATCCACGGGGGCCCGAGGAGGATTCCCAAGGCCTCTCTAAGGCTTTATCATCTTCTCTTGCCTGAAACTGAAAGATGCTGTTATACAAGAACATGGCTTTCATTCTGTTCAACCTAATGGACCTTGAAATTAAAACACATGCAATCTACAGCAAAATAAATAATGCATTACTCAAATACTGAGAAGAGTGGTTAACAATTTCCAAACTTGAAAAAAAATATTCTCGAGAAAGATTTCTTAGGGAACATAAGTAAATAGATAAGGACATTTCTGGATTATGCTTGTGGAATACGAGTGATGCCCCATGGATTCCATGTTGCAGGACCCCTGGACTCCCTCATTTCTTCAGTTTCCAACTTTTCACATCTGTGCTACGTGCAGTTGGGCACAGATGCTGAGTGAGCTCAGTATGGCCCTGCTCCAAAGCATCTCAGGGTGTTAGGTGGAAGGCGTCCAGCCGTGTGAGAGAAAGTGAAAAATGGGTTAGGAACCATGAGTCCTAACCCATTTGTGCAATGTTAGTAGCTGAGGGGTGAGCCCTGTTTGACCACATGAGGATGGGCCTGGGCCCAGGACACCTGCTGACCGAGAGAGGAAGCCTCGCACCCTGGGCCGGGCCCACCACCACCTGCCTTCTCTGTCCTGGACTCGGTGCGGCCCCTTTGCCCTCCTGGAGAGCAGGTGTCACGCGGGCCTCAGGCAGTCCCTGCTTCTGCATTTCAGACCCCGCTGGGGAGGGGTCAGAGCCCTTTGCCTGCAGCATGTGCTGGGCTCCTGGACACCGTCGCCCGTATGGGCTTTGGGACAAGACACCCAGGTGGCTATGGGCTCTTCCTCTGCCTCCCCCATGTGAGTGACGCGGTGCCCAGCAGGACATGTGGGAATCGTGTCTTCCGTGGTGAACCCAAGGCCTCTGTGTCCCCCACACGCCAGCCTGCGGCCGTGGACATCCAGAAGGGCTTCCCGTGACTGTTGCAACACGGCAGGAATGGACCCCACAGTGAGGCACACACCCTTGTCCAGGGACCCCCTGAGCCTAGGTGTGGCTTCTGGAAATGCAGGTCCAAGGCCATGTTCCCACCTGGAGGAGCCCCGCAGGGCTGCTGGGCCCTGGACCCGACTGCGAGCTCTACCTCGGCTTTCCCCGGTGGCCACACTGTCAGAGGCTTGTGAACCAGAGCAGGTCCACTTTGAATAGGAGCTGAGTAAAACGCGGCTGAGAGCTACTGGGCTGCATTCCCAGACAGTCAGGAGTTCTGAGTCACAGGGTGAGAGAGGTCAGCACAGATACAGGTCATAAAGACCTTGCTGATAAAACAGGTTAAAGAAGCGACCAAATTCCACCAAGTCCAAGATGGCGAGAAGAGTGACCTCCGGGCGTCCTCTCTGCACACTCCCACCAGCAGGGTGACAGTTTACAAAGCCATGGCAACGCCAGAAAGTTCCCTATAGGGTCTAAAAAGAGGCGGCATGAATGATCGCCCCCACCCCTTGTTTAGCATCATTAAGAAATAACCAGAAAAATGAGCAATCAGCAGCCCTCGGGGCTGCTCTGTTTTCGGAGTAGCTACTCTCTTGTTCCTCCACCTTCTAAATAAATTTGCGCTCACTTTGCTTTATGGCCTCGCCCTGAATTCTTCCTAGTGCGAGATCCAAGAACCCTGTCTTATGGGACCCCTTTCCTGTCACAGCACCACGACCCCCTGGGCGGGTGCAGCCGTGTAGACCTCGCCTCTGCCCAGAGGCGCTCCCGGGGGGCCACGGCCTCCCCCTCCCCACCTCGGAGCTCGCCCTGCCCGGCCCGTCCCGGCCTCCCTCCCTCCCCAGGCCCCCTAGAAACTCCTCCCACCCTCCCTGGACCCCCAGAAACTCCGCCCTCCCGTGGAGGAAGGCGGCGCAGGCGCCCAGGCCGAGAGCTCCGGGAGCGGGGACGGCACGGGCGAGGAGGCCGCAGGGCTGAGGGCGCGGCAGGTCCCGGGGCAGCCGCAGGGACCCCAGACCAGACCGGGAGCTGCGTCTCCCCGAAGGCCCCGCAGGCGGAGGCGGAGCCCAGGAGCGCGGCTGCCCAGGGAGAGGCCCGAGCGCGCGGGAGGAGGCGGAGCCGCGGAGGGAGGCGGTTCCCTCCAGGGGGCGCGGGCGGCGATCCCGGGGCTTTTCTGCTGGGCCTTCCCCGCCTCGGGTCCGCATTGTTTCAGGATGAAATCTCCACACGCTGCAGAGCTCGCCCAGCTGCACACAAGGCTGGGTTCCTGGAGACAGGTCGCTCCCCTGGGGCGACTTCCCCGGATCCCGTGAACTCAGGGGGCTGTCCCCGTGTGAGCGGGAGACCCTGGGGGCAGGGACGGCGCTCGGCGGCTCCTGCAGCCTCGGGCCACACCGCACGGAGCCCGTGTGTGGAGCCCAAGCTGGTGTCTCAGCTCAGGGCCAGGTTCCTAAATCAAACCGTGATTCTACTTCCCCTTGTCTGATCCTAAGTAATCCAAATCCTTCAGAGCACACAGGAATCAATCATCTAAATTTCACGCGTGCAACTTAGATCTACAAGAGAGAGTCAAGGCCAGGTGCAGTGACTCACGCCTGTAATCCCAGCACTTTCGGAGGCCCAGGCCGGCAGATCTCTTGAGGTCGGGAGTTCGAGACCAGCCTGGCCAACATGGTGAAACCCCGTCTTTACTAAAAATCCAAAAAATTAGCTGGGAATGGTGATACAATGCTTGTAATCCCAGCTACTCGGGCAGCTGAGGCAGGAGAATCGCTTGAACCCAGCAGGCAGAGGTTGCAATGAGCTGAGATCGTGCCAATGCACTCCAGCCTGGGTGACAAGAGCAAAACTCCGTCTCAAAAAAAAAAAAAAAAAAAGAGTCAAGATCCCACATTTTATAGTCAGGGCCCTCGTGTGTCTAACCTGCTGTGTGTTTAGATATTCTCTGTCTTCCCTGGCATCATCTGTTTTATTTAGATGCTGTATTTAGAGATGGTCTCCGGAAATATCATTCTTAAGAGTATATTCCGTATATTTTTTAACTAATAAAAAAGTTCATTAATTCTGAAATTCAAGGAATTCTAAGGGTGTCTTTAAACCAAATGTTGTGGCAATCACAGAGTTACATTTAAAAATGAAAGATTTAAAGTCGAAAGTACTTTTTGGTTATATTATCCTTTTTTTTTTTTTCCTTTTTTTTTGAGACGGAGTCTTGCTCTGTCACCCAGGCTGGAGTGCAGTGGCCGGATCTCAGCTCACTGCAAGCTCCGCCTCCCTGGTTCACGCCACTCTCCTGCCTCAGCCTCCCAAGTAGCTGGGACTACAGGCGCCCACCACCTCACCCGGCTAGTTTTTTGTATTTTTTAGTAGAGACGGGGTTTCACCGGGTTAGCCAGGATGGTCTCGATCTCCTGACCTCGTGATCCACCCGTCTCGGCCTCCCAAAGTGCTGGGATTACAGGCTTGAGCCACCGCGCCCAGCCGGTTACATTATCCTTAAAAGAAGACAGTAGGGTGTGCTGGGAAAGATGGAGCTTGGTGTCATCACTGCCTGGAGATGTGCTGAGGTCAGTGGAAGCTGAATCTCCTGCCCGACTTCACGGGGTCACCCCAGAGAAGAGAGCTCCTTCCTTAACCTGCTCCAGCCTCAGAGTGCCTTTTTCACCAGCAAGCACCTGAGAGATGGAGGGTGAACAAGTCCCCACTTGTCAGCTACTGGATTTGGAAGAAGAGGCCAAATACACGAAATGAAAACTTCACTTCCAAGTAATCACCTAGAAACGTTTAGTCAGCATGACCTTTGCAACACTGGATACAAGTTCAATACTAGGTACAAATTCAACATCGTGGCAGTTTGAGGTTGTCGTTACGAGATGCACAGGGACTCAGACACACCTGGCTCCTTCCAGTTAGGTCCTGGCTTCCTCCGCAGCTCCTTGCCTCTGAGAAGTCTTGTTCGCAGGTAGCCTGTGGGGAAATGAGTCTGTGCTGCCTCGAGGGCCTCTGTGTTTCTGTTGCTTCGTGCAGAGTCTGCAGGTGCCCGTGAGGGGTGAGCTTGTTGGCGTGCGCACCTGGTGGTGGAGACGCAGAGGTGGTGCTGTGTGGGTCCTACAACACTGCCTCGGAGGCTTGCAGGTTTGTGGCCACAATTGCTCACCCCTCCTACCCTCAAAGTCTCCGCTTCTCTCCCAGAGCAAATGAGATGGAATTTATGTCAGAGAGGAGTGGTGATCATCCCGTTTCAGGGCAATGGAAACTGCTTCACCCTCTGTGAATAGACGTTTAACACCAAACAGTTGTTACTGTTCTCTGTTTTTAATGCTAATGGCTATTAAGCAGCCCCTAGATCCCCAATGCTTTGATACTTCAACTTTTATATAAGTTGACTGTTATTGCTGCTGGTAAAAATGCCAATTGTTCTTAAACACAGTGACTACACTTAACACTGCAGCTCCTGTAAATCTTTGCTGGCTGGTTATGTGCTGTGTGTGAAGACAGTTTATTTAATTTGTTCAATATTATTCAGCTATTAGCTTTATATAATGACTTCTAATTTCTCAATTTTGGCTTCATGGAACACAATCAGGTTTTTGTGTTAGAAGATAGTCTTCAAATGGTAAATCAGTTAGCCTTTATATAGAAGGTTAATGTGTGTTGACTTTCAGTGCTAGAAATGTGTAGAGCCCTCAAAGGATTCACCACCATCACCACCACCACCATCATCATCACTGTCATCACCATCACCACCATCTCCTCCACCATCACCTCCACCATCACCACCATCACCACCATCACCACTACCATCACCACTACCACCGTTACCACCATCATCACCACCATCCTTACCATCACTACCATCCTCACCATCACCACCATCACCATCACCACCACCATCATCACCATCATCACCATCACTACCATCACCATCATCACCATCACCACCATCACCACCACCACCATGTTTCTATTGCAAGTGAGGCCACGCTTTAAGCACTTTACGTATTGTTTCATGTGATTTTCAAAAAAAGTTTGAAATATTATTATTGATAATAATGAAATGAAGGTCGAGTGAGATACAGTGATAATATGCAAGGGTAATGTGATGGAACTGGTTATTTCTGAGACCTGAGACCTGAGGTCAAAGAAGACTTACACAGAAAGAACTGCCCAGAGCAGAGGTTGTATTTGATATATATACATATTTATTTTAGACAGATCTCACTATGTTGCCCAGGCTGGTCTCAAGCTCCTGGGCTCAGTGATCCTTCTGCCTCAGTCTCCTGTCTTAAAATCAATTTTAAATAAGATATAATTCACATACAACAGGATATGGCTATTTCCTCTACAATTAAAATTTACATTTAGCATTTTTGTAACAGAGATTGGCTAGTGTTAGATTATTTTGGGGTTTCCTTGTCTAAATATGTATTAATTTTGATTTAATGTTTAAGAATATTTTTACTAGCTATATAGTTTGTTTTTGCTGTCTCCCATTTCTCTTCAGCACTTTAAAAATGTACCCCTGTCTTCTGGGTTACAGTGTTTCTGATAAGAATTGTTTGATCTTTATCTTAGTTCTTTTACATGTAATTTCCCCCTACCTACTCTTAAGGTATTTTTACCATTTTAATACTGTGACTACTAAGCAATACCCTGTGGCCTGAAACTTTGTCACCATCTCTGGTTTTCAGGGATTTGACCACAACGGGCCTGGTTTCTTTGTGCTTATTCTTCTCGGGGTTTATTGGTCTTTTAGTTCTGTGGGTTTGCATTTTTCTTCAAATTTGGAAAATTATCAACAATTATATATTCAGCTTTTTTCCATGTTCCTTCTTGTCTTGTGGATCTCCCTTTACGTATTTACTGAACGCTTGAGACTTTCCCAGGGGCCACTGCAATTTTCCCCGTGTTGTCCTCCATCTCCTTCCTCTCTCTGTTTTCTTTTAGATTGTTCCTAGTGCTGTGTCTTCAGATTTCCTGACTGGTTCGGCAGCGTCTAGTATGTAACTAATTCCATGCAGTGAGTTTTCATCGCACAAGGTGCTTTCTCGTGATCGCAGGCTCTTGATTTTAGGTTTCATTTCTAATCATTGTTTTTAGCTTTTTCTTTAATTTTTATCATGTTTACAATGGATGCCTTAAAGTTCCTGGCTGATGGTTTTATCATTTCGGTCTTTTGGGGGAAACTCTCTCAAGGCTGGTATCTCCCCTGTGGGGTCTGTGCCCTTATTTTTCACGTCTTGGTCATTCTGCTTGGCTCCCTGATGTGACGGGTTTCACTTGGCTGTGGGTGGGTTTTGCTGCCCTCCTTGAATGAACGTCATACCTCCTGGCAGGCACCTTGGTGACCAGCAGATCCGTGCTATCACTTCCGGGTGTGGGATCCATGGCGACCTCCAAGTCTAGTGATTGGCCCAGGGACCTTCAGGACTCAGCAGCAGGTTGTGCACCACGGAGGTTTATTACAAAGAGGATACGGAGCAAAGGCAGCAGGAGAAAGACAGGCATCGGGCTGAGTCCAGGAAGGCCGAGTGCAGGCCCTGCCCAGGCCCCAGGAGCAGCAAATTCAAGGTCATCTCCACCCCAATGCCTGTGCCAGCCTTCGGGTCTGAGGCTTCTCCAGACAGCTGTCCCGTGGACGCGTTCTCCTGCACAACCTGCTGTGCCAGCTCCAACTTAGGCCCCTGGCAACGAGAGCCCAGCTCAGTCTTGCCAAGCAATCCTGACAGGTCCTGAGGAGCTGGTGCAGCCCGCGGTGGCTCTGAACGGAGCCAGCCAGTCAGGCTTCCTCCCTAGAGCAGCCCAAGGCCCCGTTCCCGGAGCTGGGCCAGGCACAGCACAGGTCCCGGTGCCTCTGGATGCTGGAAAGGGCTCAGGTCAGCCCCTCCCTCACAGGGACCTGGGAGCGCTGCCTGGGCGGTGAGCAGCATGGGTTTCCAAGTCTGTTCCAAGCAACGGTTTACAACCCACTTTCCTGCGTGGGGGGCTGTGAAGAGGCTGCCCAGGCGCTCTTTGCTCGTGGGTTCCCTGCCACCTGGCACTTCAGGGAAATCTTCCCGCCCTGTGTGGGGGTTCCTGTTTTCCCCAAGACCCTGAGTCCCTCTTGACGGTGGCCTCCATCCTCTGTGCCAGGCGTTGGTGGATTTTTTCACCTCCTCGCCGTGCACTCTGCTGAGGCTTCAGTGGGTCACCAGCTCCATCTCCATCTGCGTTTCTGTCCTTTAAAAGGTTGTTCCATCTCTATAGTCATAGATGGGGCTCCACGTCTTACCCCAAGTTAATGCCAGATTCTCTTGTTTTCCATTTTTTCTTTTTTCCCCGAACTTATTTCTTCTCTCTTTTTACTTCACAATTTTTTAGTACAAAAAAATTAGAGTTTCATGACTATGTAGTCATGAAGATATTAGTATCTTTTCATAAATGCAAGAATGTGTAGCTCTGATTTGCTATGTAAATTATGAAAACTGCTTCTGGAACCACACGAGAATTTGCATTCACTTTAACCACCTGGAAGAGAGGTGCCTTTGACACAGGATTTTCTATGAAGGAAATACATCTGCATTGTTTAGTGTTTTTGGATTAGTGAACTGTAATATAGTTACAGATTCAGCCATTTCTAATCCTTATTTTCCAAAACCAGCCAAACTTGTGAATATAATAGTTATTTATTTTAAAATAAAAACTAAATATTAACCGTTCTCTGGCCTTCCTGAGAAATATTCTTTATGAAAACAAAACCTCTGTGCTCAGGCTTCACTCCTTATAGAGAGCAGGCGAATTGCAGGGCCGTGGGTCTGTGGTACCCAGTGAAAGGCCACGGCGTGTGGCCCCAGCCCTTTCCCAGAGCTAGGAGACCAGGATGTTGTGACATGACCAGTCTAAAAATTGTAATGTCATTGTCCATGAATGGAGCTTCCCTGGGATGCAACCTTGTCTGTCTTGCTTTCCAGCCGCAACAACAGAGTTAGGAATTTGCAAAAGAAACCATGTGGTTCAAATGCCAAGGGTATTTACCCTCTGGCCCTTTGAAGAAAGGTTTGCTGATGCTTGATTTAAATGGGCAGCCAAAAGTATGCAACAGATTTAGCTCTCATTCGTGATGACAACTCACAGCAATCTACCAATAGAAGGGACTCTCCTCAGCCTGATAAACAGCATCAGTGAAAACCCTGAAGCTCACCCCATGCCCAGTGGTGAACAAGGCCCCCTAAGATCAGGAACAAGGGCATCCCCATCTCTTCTTAGAGAAAAATGCAACTTTCACAGGGTGTCTCACCATGTTTCTTGGCCAGTTTGTAAGAAGTGCCTTTCCGGAGGCTGAGGGAAAAGGATCACTTGAGGCCAGGCGTTTGAGACCAGCCTAGGTAACATAGCAAGACCCCATCTCTGTAAAAATAAATTAACAAGTTAGCTGAGCATGGCGGCCCGCAGCTGTACTCCCTCGGATACTCAGGAGGTCCAGGCGGGAGAATTGCTTGAGCCTGGGAAGTCCAGGCTGCAGTGAGCTGAGATCGCTCCACTGCACTCCAGCCTGGGTGACAGAGAGACCAAAACAATCGTGTGTTTGATAAATGTTGTTCAATTTTATTTTAAAATATACCTTAAAATTAGAGAATTTGGAATGATTATAACTCTTTGAAAAATAATGTGAACAACCACCTCTTTTTGTGGATGACTAGGATGCATACCTGGGAACACTCACGTACAATAATTAAAGAAAGCTGTTAGTGATCAAAGATGTGGCCAGGTACGCAACACACAACATATACATTGTTACACATCGTTAAATGTTGAGTGTAGTATCAATGTATTATTACAAACAGGATATGGAAATAGTGAAAATAGCCAAAAAACAAAAACTTCATAATACTTAGGAACTGACTTCATAAGAAAGGCACAAACAAACACACCAAGGAAATGGCAAAAGTTTTAGTGATCAATAGAAATGAAGACTTGAGTAAGTGGATAAAGGTAGCCTTTTAAACAGGAAGATGGTAAAAATTCAGATACTTCCCTAGTTAATATGTGAATATAATGCATTTTAAATAGAATGCTAATAGAAATAAGTTGGAGCTTCACAAAATGATTTAAATTTTAAATTAAAGAATTAATGTGGATGCATATCCTGGAAAATGTTATAAAATGATACTTGGTGGTGCTGAAAATGGCAAGATATTAAAGAGTTTTATAAAGCTGTGTTTTAAATGGCTTTGTATTTATTCAGAAAAGGAAAACATAGACTTATGGAACTAAATCAAATCAAGAAACTTATCAAGAAGCAGATCTAGGCACATATGCAGTGCTTACATATGACAGTAACACAAATTATTAATGTAGTAGATACGGCACCAATGGCCAGCCTTCTTCTGTGAGAAACAATGTTAGGACCCTCGGACATAAATATAAATAACTTCTAGAAGAATATATAGAGGTACATTATAGTTCAAGGAATGTTTCTTAGGATGAAAATGCCCAAATGAGAAAAATATTAGGTACATATATTTTTATTTTTATTATTGAGACAGGTCTCGCTGTGCTCCCCAGGCCAGCATGCAGTGGTAAGATAGCTCACTGCAATGTCCAAATCCTGGGCTCAAACCATCCTTGCACCTCAGCATCCTGAGTAGCTGGGACTACAGGTGTGCCCACTACACCTGACTATTTATTTTTATTTTTTGTAGAGATAGGGTCTCACTATGCTGCCCAGGCTACTCTTAAACTCTTGACCTCAAGTGATCCTCCTGCCTTGGCCTCCCAAAGCACTGGGATTACAGGCAGGAGTCACCACCCTCAGCCTACATAAATATTTGTAAATATCTATTAAACATGTAGTTATAAAATTACTAAATAACAAAAGAGAAAACAAATCTATTTAGATATGTGAAATGTTTGGGCCCCACAGGGCAGCTCACATCTGTAATCCCATTGCTTTGGGAGCAAGGCAAAAGAGCCTGGGAAACAGAGCGAGACTATCTCCAAAAAAAAAAAAAATTTATAAATTTATTGCACATGTAAACAAGGTAAAAATAAAATTGACAGCATAGAAAAATATTTAGAATAATATGCAAGACAAAATTTACCTTAGCTAATAAAAAGCCTCTGTATACTGACAAGATTTTTTAAAAAAATACAATAAAAATTGGGCAAATATAAAACAGTTACTTATAGAAAAATAAGTGTGAATGTCTAAAAACATTATAAGGTATGCTCAAGCTTATTAGTACTCAGGGAATACAAAATAAAGTAACAATAATATAGCAATTTAAATGGGTTAGTTTGATAAGCATTGAAGTGATCATTTAATATGTTCTGGGAGTGTGAATTGTCACGATTTATATTTAGAAAAAAAAATCTGGAAATTGTTACTGATGTTAATTTTATTCCAACTTATTAAATCTATTCAGAAGAAACAAAATATCAATGTATTCTGCTAAATGTGCAAGAATGTTCATGGAAGCATTCTTTTATAGTGACAACGAACAAACCACACCGGCAAGCGAAAAGTTCACCAACCAGTAAATGATGGGATAAAGCACATTTCATTTAAACTGTGGAACCATATGGGAAAATGAAGTCAACCAGTCTGTATGGATGCAGCAGGCTTGTGTGGTCGGTTGCTACATAAAACAGTTGCAAAGTATTATACACACTGTCACCCTGTTTCTGTCAAAAAGAGATTAGAAAAAGAATAGGGTAACATATAAAATAATTAATAATGAGATAACACGACAATGTTAATATACTTTTTTACTTTTCCCTGGATACTATTATATTATAAATAAACGATTTAAGAAAAAGTTAAAAATAACATTCCAACGATTATAGGTAGAGTTTATTCCTGTAGATAACCCTTCTACACATAAAAGTATAGACTACTTGGCTGCAGCCACAGAAGTAAATCCCTTGCTGGAAGCCTTGACCTGTGCACATGGGCACAGAGCCAGCAAAGAGCTCCCAGGGGAGGGAAGGGCATTGGGATTGCACCAAATGCTCAAAATTCAGCACCTTTCACGGTCTGCGGTCGATGTTGATACAGCAATGGGCAGGCGCCTCATTCAATTATCGAGAGTTGTTGTTGTTGTTGTTTGTTTGTTTGTTTTGAGATGGAGTCTCGCTCTGTCACCCAGGCTGGAGTGTAGTGGTGTGATCTTGACTCGCTGCAACCTCCACCTCCTGGGCTCAAGCGATTCGCCTGCCTCAGCCTCCTGAGTAGCTAGGACTACAGGCATGTGTTACCATGCCCTGCTAATAATTATCAAGAGTTTTAAAAGAAGCTCTGAAATTATGGACAGAGGGGATGGACTGTGCCTGGGGCAGACAGGGTAGGAGTAAGTGAGGGCAACTTTCCTTGCCCTTCAGATTCCCTCTCTTGTGCTTAAATGGTTAATGTACACGTTCAGTCTCATGTGAAAAGGTAGAAAATCTCACTAGCAGGGTACTCATTAGATAGATTGCCTTACATTGGTAACGTGGAATGCACTAAGGGCATTAAAACATGACCAAGGAAAATTCTATATCTATTGAGATAGCTAGCCACAAATATTGTTAATAAAAAAAATTAATTTTTGGAAAATGCAGACACTGTGGCTCTGTGGGGGGTGAAACATGACACTTCTGCTTATGTATGCTCATACTTTTTATGTACATGGAGTACACATGTTTAAATTTTTACTCTTTTATACTGAAGGCATTTTGAACAACAAAATCTTTTTATTCAGTAATAAATTCATATATATACACTTACACATAGATTTATATATGTGAGAGTTAACGAGATGTATATGTGTGGGTGCATATGTACCGCAGTATCCGTAAGAAACAAATGTGAAGGGACCACACCCGCTCTTGCTGAGTTTGCACCCTATCACCTGGGAGAAACCACACAAAACATGGAGAATACCCAGTGTGGAGGCTGGGAGACCCGAGAGGAAGTTTATTGCCCCGCTTCACCTGTGTGTTTCGAATCAGTCCAGCCAACCTCGGCGTTACCAGTAAAGCAGAAACAATGCCTTGTAGAGAAGCTTTGTAGCACATGGTAGAAATCAAGGGGAGTGCAGATAATTTTAACATTCTAGATGACTGCTCTCCTCACTCAGCATGCTATTAAAAATCACACTTTTAGATACGGCTATATAAAATTCCTTAAGTAATCATTCCATACATTAGTTTACAATCAGAGCACATTCCCCAATTTGGCTTAAGCAAAATGAATTTGCATTTTTACTGATATGTTTAAAACTAGGTTTTATCATAAAATGTTCCCAATTAAACAGTTTGGGATTAAATTTATACTTTTTTGATGAGGTAACCATTTTTTAATCAAAAAGCTTAAGTCAGGGGTTTAGTCTGTTTTGAAATCCATGTAGAGCTTCTATTGATAAGGACATCATGTTTCATTTATATTACACAGACTTTTAACCTTTGGTTACTGTTGTGATGATTTCTCTTATGCTTGCAGAATATGCTTTCATGTAAATCCGTCCACGTCATCAGGATGGGTATGACCTTGACAAAGAAGGATTGAAGGTCTCTGTCTTCTCCTTCCTGGGAAAAGCTCTGTTTTTTGAACTGAGGTGACTTTGCTTCCTAAGTCAGCCGCCTACCCCAGCACGGACGAAGAAGCCTCGTACACTGTAGTGGGAATGTGAATCTGCAGCCGCGGAGGAAAACGGGACAGTAGCTCCTCGAAAAACTCAACATGGAACCACTGTAGGATCCAGCAAAACCACTCCTGGGTTTATGTCCCAAGGAAACAAAATCAGTACATCAAAGAGACACCTGATTTCCATGTTCAGTGCTGCACTGCTCACAATAACCACGGCACGTTCACTGCTGCACTGCTCACAATACACACGGCACGTTCACTGCAGCACTGCTCACAATAACCACGGCACATTCACTGCAGCACTGCTCACAATAGACACGGCACAGTCACTGCTGCACTGCTCACAATAACCACGGCACGTTCACTGCAGCACTGCTCACAATAGACACGGCACAGTCACTGCTGCACTGCTCACAATACACATGGCATTCTTATTTAAAAAGAAGGAAGCATGTGACACGGTGGGTGAGCCTGGGGGAGGCTGCTCAGCGAGGTAAGCCAGACACAGACAGACACATTCTGTGTGATCTCCCTTCCATGTGGAATCTAAAAAAGCCAAACTCAGAGAAGCAGGGGTTAGAAGGCTGGTGCCCAGGGACTGGGAGGGGAGGTGGTGCTGAGATGTTGGTCAGTGTGCACCAGCTTTCCATTGTAAGTGGAATAAGGGCTGGGGTGGTGATGGATGTGTTGGTCAATTTTATCATAGTAATCAGTGCAAAATGTATCATAATCACCTCACCATATTGTACACCTTGAATGTATTCAACCTTTATTTTAAATGAAATGCTTTTCTTTTCAAATCAGAACACAACTTTTTAAAAAAGTCACTTGCCCATTGCAGGTGATTACATTTTTATTGTCACCCAACCAAGGTCCTTCCTAGCAAAGCTCCCGTAGCTCTGACCTGGGGAGGATCAGCCTCTTTCCTTACCCTGAAATAAAGGAGACCTCGATGTGCCATGGAACCCACCTACGCTCGCACTTCCCCTAACACTAAATCATGACCGTTTGACATCTGACTGAAACGGCTACCCGCTTTATCCCACTACCATTCTTCAAGAGGATGTGAACTCACATCCTGCCTCCACCTTTTCAGAACCTAAATACTCCCACAATAACACCAACGCCAAATGCAGTAAACGTTGAATCAGGGATCCTTTTCCAGACGAACCACATGAATGATGATCTGAAATAAGTCTTTTATGTTTTAAAAAAGTAATTACTGAGGTCTCTGAAGCTGCAGATGCGTATGGTCTCATCC
This sequence comes from Macaca fascicularis, assembly GCF_037993035.2. NCBI lineage: Eukaryota > Metazoa > Chordata > Mammalia > Primates > Cercopithecidae > Macaca > Macaca fascicularis. The sequence continues at coordinate 138,076,622 of NC_088386.1, forward strand.
TGGGATTCAGGTAATATCACAGTAACAGGAAGCGCAAAGAGCTGGGACCGGAGAAACCAGGAGATTTCTTAGTGGAGCTTTTCACCCACCTTATTTTCTGTTTGCTTGCGGAAGCTTACCCTAGTGTGTTATTGAAACAGACTCATAACAATAAGTAGAGATTTTTGAATTATTATGTGATGAAGCCCTGGGCACTATTTCCAGTTCCGTATTGGGTGGACCTCAGCCAAAAGAGCAATCACAGTCGTAGAAACTGATCTGACGCTTGTTTTGTCTATTCCATCTCTAAGTCCCGCTGCACCTTGAACAAAACCGTTTTTATTAGTTTCCACAAATGTTGGTCACAGCATCACACAATCTGAGATTATGCTGCTTCCTTATCTATCTCATTTCTTTGTGATATGCATAAAATAGGTAGACTTAAATGAAAAAAATTACATTTTCATTTTTATCTTGACAAAACGGAGAAAGAATGTCTATTAACATTTTCAAGTTTTAAAGTCATCATATTAAGAAAAGTCTTACACACGTTTTCTTTTTCCTTTTACTGACACGTAACCGTACAGCCCCAGGAGTTTTGACAAAGTCTGCAGCCACATAACAGTGCTCCAACCAAGGACAGAACCTCGCCGGCATCCTGGAATCACCCTCTGCTCCCAGTGACGGCCGCTCTTCTGATTTCCACCCTGCCTTGCATGGGCTGCCGTTCATGGACTTCGTACAGGCGGGTGGTGCTAGAGGTACTGTTCTCACCTGGCATGTTTGGCTCAAGGTTGTGGGAGTCTCATTACCTGCAGCACACAGCTGGTTCACGTTGGGGCCTGGTGGTATTGCTTTGTATGGATAGTCTACCATTGTTTATCAATCTTCCTATCGATCGATAATTAGGTTTCTCCACATTTTTCCCATTATGAATAAAGCTGCAATGAAGAGTACCGTAAAGACAGTTTGCAGACAATTATTTTCATTTCTTTACAAATACCTAAGTGTGAAAGAGCTGGATCCTATGGTAGTATATATTTTGTTTTCTGTGGAAATGCCAGTTTTCCCAAGTGGTTGCACCACTGCATGCTCTGACCAGCAGTAGATGAGAGTTCCAGTGGCTCCTTTCCTTGCCAACATTCGGTACTATCATTAAAAAAAGATTGGCTATGTTAATGGGTGCTTAATGGTACTTTGTTGTGGTTTTAATTTGCATTTGCCTAATGGATAAGGATGTGAGCCATTTTTCATATTTATTATCCCATGTGGTTTCTATCTTTATTTACATGCTCTGTATCCGAGTTCTTTGCTCTTTTCGTTTGGTTGTTTGTATTTTTAATGTTAATTTTCAGAGAATATCTATGTATTCCATCTGTGAGTTCCTCGTGTAATGTGAATATTTTCACCAGTGTCTGGCTTATTTTTTTATGTCCTTAAACATTTTTTAAAAAAATAAACTGAAGTCATCAATTTTGATGAAGTCATGTGTATAAAACATTTTAATTTTTATACCTAGTGCTTTGTTTTCAGATTCTAAGAGATTTTGTCTATCCAGATCTTGCAAAATTTCCCCTTAAGTTTTCTTCTCCTGGGGTGTTTCAAGGGTCAGCTTTGACACTTTCATCTCCATTCCACCTCCAGCTCATTTGTATGGATTCCTTAAGCAGAAGTCAGATCCCAGGTACATTTTAGTATGAGACTGTCAGTTTATGTGAAACAGGATGGCTGAGATTTTGACTGGAATGCCACTGAATCTATCTGACAATTACAGGAGAAGTGATCTTTCCAATATTGAGTCCTCCAACCTGTGAGCACAGCACCTGTTTCTACTGATTTACATCTTCATTAACTTTTCTTGGAAATGCTTTGTAGTTTTTATTGTAGGGAATTTATACATCTTCCAGTAAATGTATTCCTATGTGTTGTATGGTTTTGATGCTATTTTAAATTGTTGATTTTAAAATGTAAGCTACCAAATGTTTTTAACTATCATACATGTAGAAATATAATTTTTAATAGACCATGTATTCTGTAGCCTTTTTTTTTTGTTTTTGAGACTTTTTTTTTTTTTTGAGATGGAGTCTCACTCTATCACCCAGGCTGGAGTGCAGTGACATGATCTCGCTCACTGCGACCTCTGCCTCCCGGGTTCAAGTGATTCTTGTGCCTCAGCCTCCCAAGTTGCTGGGATTACAGGCACACACCACTACACCTGTCTATTTTTTGTATTTTTAGTAGACCCGCACCTGGCTAATTTTTGTATTTTTCGTATTTCACCATGTTGTCCAGGCTGGTCTTGAACTCCTGACCTCAGGTGATCCACCTGCCTTGGCCTCCCAAAGTGCTGAGATCTATTTTTAGGTTTAGTTCCTGAGGCCTTGGACTTTTTAGATGTGCAACCTGAGTCCTCCTCTGCAATTAGAGAGGGGCTTGCATGGGTGTAATAAGCAGGTTCCATCTGTATTGACAAACTTTATGCTAACGTCAGATTGAAATGGTGAACATGAACATTCTTCTGCACCTCCATGGGAAAGAGGTGATGATTTCATTATTGAGTCTGATGCTAGCTGTGGCTTTTTATGGTGCCCTTTATCAGCCTGAGGATGTTTTCTTCTTTTCTTACTTTGCTGAGAATGTTTTTCTCTACAAACATGTTTTGAATTTTAATTCTATTTTATTCTATATCACCCTATTACATCTCTTCTTTATTCTACTAATATGAGGGGTTGATTTTCAAATATTAATGCTGCCTTGAATTTCTCTAGTAAAGTACTTTTTAATATGACTAGATTTTATGTGATAATAATGTGAGAAGAGTTTTTACACCCATATTCACAGAGGATGATCATCTATGCTTTCCTTTACTCTAACACCATTGTCAGATTTGGGACTAGGGCTCTTCTGGCCTTGTGAAAGGAGCGGGAGGACCCTCCTCTTTGTACTCTAGAGGGTTTCGTGTAGGGTAGGATGATTTCTTTCTTTCTTTTTTTAAAATTATACTTTAAGTTCTGGGATACATGTGCAGAATGTGTAGGTTTGTTACATAGGTATACATGTGCCATGGTGGTTTGCTGCTCCCATCAACCTATCATCTACATTAGGTATTTCTCCTAATGCTCTCCCTCCCCTTCTCCTCCACCCTCCGACAGGCACTGGTGTGTGATATTCCCCTCCCTGTGCCCATATGTTCTCATTGTTCAACTCCCACTTATGAGTGAGAACATGAGGTGTTTGGTTTTCTGGTCCTGTGTTATTTTGCTGAGGATGATGGTTTCCAGCTTCATCCATGTCCCTGCAAAGGACATGAACTCATTTTTTTTATGGCTGCATAGTGTTCCAGGGTGTATATTTTCCACATTTTCTTTATCCAGTCTATCATTGATGGGCATTTGGGTTGGTTCCAAGTCTTTGCTATTGTGAATAGTGCCACGATAAACATACGTGTGCATGTGTCTTTTTGTAGAATGATTTATAATCCTCTGGGTATATACTCAGTAATGGGATTGCTGGGTCAAATGGTATTTCTGGTTCTAGATCCTGGAGAAATCGCCACACTGTCTTCCACAATGGTTGAACTGATTTACACTCCCACCAACAGTGTAAGAGTGTTCCTATTTCTCCACATTCTCTCCAGCATCTGTTGTTTCCTGACTTTTTAATGATCACCATTCTAACTGGTGTGAAGTGGTATCTCACTGTGGTTTTGATTTGCATTTCTCTAATAATTAGTGATGAGCTTTTTTTTTTCATGTTTGTTGGCCACATAAATGTCTTCTTTTGAGAAGTGTCTGTTCATATCCTTCACTCACTTTTTGATGGGGTTGTTTTTTTCTTGTAAATTTGTTTAAGTTCCTTGTAGATTCTGGATATTAGACCTTTGTCAGATGGATAGATTGCAAAAATTTTCTTCATTTTTTAGGTTGCTTGTTCACTCTGATGATAGTTTCTTTTGCTGTCCAGAAGCTCTTTAGTTTAATTAGATCTTATTTGTCAATTTTTTTGTTGCAATTGTTTTTGGTGTTTTAATCATGAAGTCTTTGCCCATGCCTATGTCCTGAATGGTATTGCCTAGGTTTTCTTCTAGGGTTTTTATGGTTTTAGATCTTACATTTAAGTCTTTAATCCACCTTGAGTTAATTTTTGTATGAGGTGTAAGGAAGGGGTCCAGTTTCAGTTTTCTGCATACGGCTGGCCAGTTTTCCCAGCACCATTTATTGAATAGGGAATCCTTTTCCCATTGCTTGTTTTTGTCAGGTTTGTCAAAGATCAGATGGTTGTAGATGTTTGCTGTTATTTCTGAGGCCTTTGTTCTGTTTCATTGGTCTATATATCTGTTTTGGTACCAGTACCATGCTGTTTCAGTTACTGTAGCCTTGTAGTATAGTTTGAAGACAGGTAGCGTGATACCTCCAGGTTTGTTCCTTTTGCTTAGGATTTTCTTGGCTATATGGGCTCTTTTTGGTTCCATATGAAATTTAAAGTAGTTTTTTCTTATTCTTTGAAAGAAGTCAATGGTAGCTTGATGGGAATAGCATTGAATCTATAAATTACTTTAGGCAGTATGGCCATTTTCATGATATTGATTCTTCCTATCCATGACCATGGAATGTTTTTCCATTTGTTTGTGTCCTCTCTTATTTCCTTGAGCAGTGGTTTGTAGTTCTCCTTGAAGAGATCCTTCACATCCCTTGTAAGTTGTATTCCTAGGTATTTTGTTTATTTATTTATTTTAAAATTATACAGGCAAAAGTTTTAATAATGCCACAGTTAAGAAACCCTGCATTACATCAAATTCTATCATCACACAGTTAAACAATAAAAATCCCAAAAGAATTTTTGGTGGGAAAACAAAACGTCTTTATACAAATTTTAATAATATAATTTTTGTCCAAAATTCTACTTAATTTATCGCTGAATGTGAAATACTGGGCACTTTTTCCTTATAAAAATTGTATTACCCTTTTTCCTTAAATATTTATTTAATGAGCATACTTATTATGCAGATTTTTAACCATTTTGTCAAGTAGTGTCTTTTCAGGTTTGAAAACAGAGACATAGGAAGAAAAATCCAACAGAAAACTCACAGAAATGATAAGTTTTCACTAGGCAGAAAAACTGAAATTGGGGCAATTCCTTAATTTTGCATATTTTAGAAACATGAGTGATTGTAACATTTTATACTCAAATATTTTATCCACTTTTACTCCAGCCTGAGTTCTATACCTCTGTCTACACTATTCCTATTTTATCTCCTTTACAAATACACAGCAAAGATTCTGTTAAATTCAATTGTATTTGGCCAGCTATAACTTTCAGAAAGGCAAGTCCACTATTTTTATTTCTAAGGAATTACAACGTATCATGGGAAGGGAGTGTGACCTGCATCTAAGGACAGTGATTGGTTGAGATTTCAAAGTATAGTTTTGAAGATAGCATATACTTTTTGCTCACTTGGTTTTCAAGCCCAGTCATGCTGTCTCCTCTTCCCTACACTCTGAGACTTGTGCCAGAGTCCTGGGGAGAGGACCTATCACAAAAACCATTGTCTTTCCAGCATAAGAAAGTCCCATTGATATTTTATTCTCTTTGTAGCAATTGTGAATGGGAGTTCACTCATGATTTGGCTCTCTGTCTATTATTGGTGTATAGGAATGACTGTGAGTTTTGCACATTGATTTTGTATCCTGAGACTTTGCTGAAGTTGCTTATCAGCTTAAGGAGTTTTGGGGCTGAGACAATGGGGTTTTCTAAATATACTATCATGTCATCTGCAAACAGAGACAAGTTGACTTCCTTTTTTCCTATTTGAATATTCATTATTTCTTGCTGTTGCCTGATTGCCTGGATAGAACTTCCAATACTATGTTATTTACTCAGTAGTCATTCAGGGTCAGGTTGTTCAGTTTCCATGTATTTGTGTGGTTTTGAGTGTGTTTTTTAATCCTGAGTTCTAATTTGACTGGACTGTGGTCTGAGAGACTGTTTGTTATAATCTCCGTTGTTTTCCATTTGCTGAGGAGTGTTTTACTTCCAATTATGTGGTCAATTTTACAATAAGTGCTATGTGGTGCTGAGAAGAATGTAGATTCTGTTGGTTTGGGGTGGAGAGTTCTGCAGCTGTCTATTAGGTCCACTTGGTCCAGAGCTAAGTTCAAGTCCTGAATATCCTTGTTAATTCTGTCTTGTTGATCTGTCTAATATTGACAGTGGGGTGTTAAAGTCTCCCACTATTACTGTGTGGGAGTCTAAGTCTATCCCTGCCCGCGGGATAGTCGAAGCAGGCCCTGGAGGAGGGGGTGGGAATTTGGGGAACAAGAGATACGAGAAATGGAGACAAGACAGTGCTCTGATCAAGTCTCTTTTAATGGCGGTAATGCAGTGCCTTATATACACTTGGAGGGGAAGGGGTTGGGCCAAGGCGAAAATGATCTCATAGTGGAGGCGTGGCCAGATAGGTATTGGTTTCTCTGGTCGAACGTCATGTTGCACCTGCGCTGTCAGGTAGCAATTTTCGCAGGCGCGGGAAAAATGGGTGAAGAAGAAGCAGGAAGAGCGCCATCTTTTATGAGGTATTAATACAGGGAAAAAAGGCAAAGACAGGGAGAAGGTGTGGGGTGGAAATGAATATAGCTCAGGCGTTTTTAATCGTCAGTTATTATTCGCTATGGCCGGGGCATGCAGCTCCGGACATAAGTCTCTTTGTAGGTCTCTAAGATCTTGCTTTATGAATCTGGGTGTTCCTGTATTGGGTACATATATATTTAGGATAGTTAGCTCTTCTTGTTGCATTGATCCCTTTACCATTATATAATACCCTTCTTTGTCTTTGTTGGTTTAAAGTCTCTTTATCAGAGACTAGGATTGCAACTCCTGCTTTTTTATGCTTTCCATTTGCTCGGTAAATATTCCTCCATCCCTTTATTTTGAGCCTATGTGTGTCTTTGCACATGAGATGAGTCTCCTAAATATAGCACACCAATGGGTCCTGACTCTTTATTCAATTTGTCAGTTTGTGTCTTTTACTTGGGGCATTTAGCCCATTTACATTTAAGGTTAATATTATTATGTATGAATTTGATCCTGTCATTATGATGCTAGCTGGTTATTTTGCCCATTAGTTGATGCAGTTTATTCATAGTGCCGATGGTCTTTACAATTTGACATGTTTTTGCAGTGGCTGGTACTGATTATTCCTTTCCATGTTTAGTGCTTGTTTCAGGAGCTCTTGTAAGGCAGGCTTGATGGTGACAAAAATCCCTCAGCATTTGCTTGTCTGTAAAGGGTTTCATTTCTCCTTCACTCATGAAGCTTAGTTTAGCTGGATACGAAATTCTGGGTAGAAAATTCTTTTCTTTAAGAATGTTGAATATTGGCCACTCTCTTCTGGCTTGTAGGGTTTCTACAGAGAGATCCACTGTTAGTCTGATGGGCTTCCCTTTGTGGGTAACCTGACCTTTCTTTCTGACTGCCCTTAACATTTTTTCCTTCATTTCACCCTTGGTGAATCTGACCATTATGTGTCTTGGGGTTGCTCTTCTCAAGGAGAATCTTTGTGGTGTTCTTTGTATTTCCTGAATTTGAATGTTGGTCTGTCTTTCTAGGTTGGGGAAGTTCTCCTGGATAATATCCTGAAGTATGTTTTCCAACTTGGTTCCATTCTCCCCATCACTTTCAGGTACACCAGTGAAACGTAGGTTTGATCTTTTCACATAGTCCCATATTTCTTGGAGGCTTTGTTTGTTCCTTTTCATTGTTTTTTCTCTAATCTTGTCTTCACACTTTATTTCATTAAGTTGATCTTCAGTCTCTGATATCTTTTCTTCTGCTTGATCAGTTCAGCTATTGATACTTGTGTATGCTTCAAGAAGTTCTTGTGCTGTGTTTTTCAGTTCCATCAGGTCATTTATGTTCTTCTCTAAACTGGTTATTCTAGTTAGCAGTTCCTGTAACCTTTTACAAGGTTCTTAGCTTCCTTGCTTTGGGTTAGAACAAGCTCCTTTAGTTCGGAGGAGTTTGTTATTACCCACCTTCTGAAGCTTACTTCTATCAGTTCATCAAACTCATTCTCCATCCAGTTTTGTTCCCTTGCTGGTGAGGAGTTGTGATCCTTTGGAGGAGAAGAGGCATTCTAATTTTTGGAAGTTTCAGCCTTTTTGCATGAGTTTTTCCTCATATTCATGTATTTATCTACCTTTGTTCTTTGATATTGGTAACCTTTGGATGGGGTTTTTGTGTGGGCATCCTTTTGGTTGATGTTGATGCTATTGCTTTCTGTTTGTTAGTTTTACTTCTAACAGTCAGGCTACTTTGCTGTGGGTCTGCTGGAGTTTGCTGGGGGTCCACTCCAGACCCTGTTTGCCTGAGTATCACAAGTAGAGGCTGCAGAACAGCAAAGATTGCTGCCTGCTCCTTCCTCTGGAAGCTTCATCCCAGAGGGGCACCCACCAGATGCCATCTGGAGCTCTCCTGTACAAGGTGTCTGTCAACCCCTGCTGAGAGATGTCTCCCAGTCAGGAGGCACAGGGGTCAGGGACCCACTTGAGGAGGCAGTCTGTCCCTTAGCAGAGCTTGAGCACTGTGCTGGGAGATCCTCTGCTCTCTTCAGAGCCAGCAGGCAGGAAGGTTTAAGTCTGCTGAAGCTGCGCCCACAGCCAACCCTTCCCCCAGGTGCTCTGTCCCAGGGAGATGGGAGTTTTATCTATAAGCCTCTGCCTGGGGCTGCTGCCTTTCTTTCAGAGATGTCCTGTCCAGGGAGCAGGAATCTAGAGAGACAGTCTGGCTACAGTGGCTTTGCCAGGCTGCAGTGGGTTCCGTACCCAGTTCACACTTCCTGGTGGCTTTGTTCACACTGTGAGGGGAAAACTACCTACTCAGGCCTCAGTAATGGCTATGCCTCTCCCTCACCAAGCTCGAGCTTCCCAGGTCAACTTCAGACTGCTGTGCTGGCAGCAAGAATTTCAAGTCATTGGATCTTAGCTTGCTGGGTTCTGTGGGAGTGGGATCCATTGAGCAAGACCACTCAGTTCCCTGGCTTCAGCCCCCTTTCCAGGGGAGTGAACGGTTCTGTCTTGCTGGGGTTCCAGGTGCCACTGGGGTATGAAAAAAAAAATCCTGCAGCTAGCTTGGTGTCTGCCCAAATGGCCACCCAGTTTTGTGGTTGAAACCCAGGGCCCTGGTGGTGTAGGCACCTGAGGGAGTCTCCTGGTCTGTGGGTTGTGAAGACCATGGGAAAAAGCATATTGTCTGGGCCAGAGTGCACGGTTCCTCACGGCACAGTCCCTCATGGCTTCCCTTGGCTAGGGGAGGGAGTTCCCCAACCCCTTGCACTTTCCGGGTGAGGCAACCCCCCACCCTGCTTCTGCTCTCCCTCTGTGGGCTGCACCCACTGTCTAGCCAGTCCCAGTGAGATGAGCTGGTACCTCAGTTGGAAATGCAGAAATCACCCGCCTTCTGTGCTGGTCTTGCTGGGAGCTGCAGACCAGAGCTGTTCCTATTTGGCCATCCTGCCAGCCCCCACAACTGCTTTCTTCAATGTTGGGTAAAATTTACTCAGGAAGCCACCTAGGCTGGTTTTCCGTTATTGCTATAGACACGGTGGCTGTGTATTGCCTGTGATGCCTGCAGTGTGTCTGCTGTTTGTTTTTTCCTTGCTTCCTCTCTGTGTTGCATTTTGGTGCCTCTCTCATGAACAGAACGTAGCTGGGTCGTTTTTCTCCATCCATCCTGACAGTCTCTGCCTTTCAGCTGCAACACTGAGACCAGCGTATTCTTGATGTACTTGGGCCTAGTATCATCTTGTTGCTTCATTTTCCATCCCCCACTCCACTATTTCTTTGGCATTTAATCCTTTTCTCCTGACCTCTTTGGAATGAAGTGAATATGTGTTTAGTTATGATGCTACATCTACTGGCCTATTATCCTTAACACAGTCCATACAAATTAATATTGCACCTCTTCAAGTTTAAAACAGAAAAATTCCATGTGAATCCTGAATAATTCCGTGTGAATTCTAAGACAGCATAGAACCAGCAATCCCTCTTCTGGGTATAGGTCGAGAGGAAACTAAATCTGTCTCATGGAGAGATGCCCGCACCTGCGTTCACTTCGGCATCATCCACAACAGCCACGATGTGGAAACCACCTCAGTGTCTGTCAGCAGGTGAATGGAGTAAAGAATGTGGTACCTATAGACAATAGAATGTTTTTTACCCTCTAACAAAGGAGATTGCTGTCATTTTTGACAACATGGATGAACCTGGAGGACACTGTGTTAAGTGAAATAAGCCAGACACAGAAAGACAAATACGACCCGATTTCACTTTAAAAAGTTGAATATATAGAAACGATGGTTGTTACCAGGGCTGGGGTGGGTGTGAAATGAGGACACGTTGATCGAAGGTACAAAGTTGCAGTCATGTAGGATGGAAATGTCTAGAGGTTTAATTTCAGCATGAGGACTGTAGTCAATATTGTTCCATATACTGAAAATCTGCTAAGAGAGATTTTAGGTGCTCTTACCACCAGAAAAAGTACCCATGTGAGGAGCTGGATGGGTTAATTTGCTGTTTTATAGTAATAATTTCACAATATAAATGTGTATCAAAATATCCTGTAGTACACCTTAAATATGGACAGTAAAAAAACCCAGAATAATTCCATTCACTTCTCATCTTCTGTGCTCCTGTTTTAATAAGTTTCATTCAATATAATGATGTTGCTTTTGCTAGATATAGTCAAAATTATAATTTCTAAAAATATTTACCCAGTTAGTTGCCATTTTGGGGCATCTCGCCATCTTTCCTGTAGACTTCAGTTTCTGACTGGCATCATTTTATGTCTGGCAATAACAAAAAATAAAAATAAAAATAACTTCTACAATTATTTTAATGCAGTTGCTGGCAACGAATACTGTGTGTGTGCATGTGTGTGTGTGCATGTGTGTGTGCGCATGTGTGTGTGCATTTGTGTGTGTGCATGTGTGCGTGCACATGTGTGTGTGCGTGCACATGTGTGCGTGCACGTGTGCATGTGTGTGCGCATGTGTGTGCACATGTGTGCGTGCATGTGTGTGTGTGCATGTGTGTGTGCATTTGTGTGCATGCATGTGTGTGTGTTTTCAGCTTGGCTTCATTTTCAAAAAATACTTTTACTGGATACACAAGATCTTTCTTTTCTCTCTCTCTTTTTCTTCTTTTTTTTTTTGAGACAGAGTCTCGCTTTGTTGCCTAGACTGGAGTGCAATGGGGCGATCTCAGCTCACTGCAACCTCTGCCTCCTGGGTTCAAGCGGATTCTCCTGCCTCAGCCTCCCGAAAGTTTTCTTTCTTTCTTCCTTTGAACATACACATCTTCCAATGTCCTCTGTCACATACACGTCTGGTATCCGTTTGATTTCTTGGTTCATTTTTTGTGTTTTTCCTGTGTATGGTTTGCTGAGCTTCCGGGCTCGGGGGACTGACTTTTCTCTGTATTCTTCTTGCTGCTCTGCTCTCTTTCCACGCAGCCTCCAAGTCCACGTTTGCTGCATCTCTTGATGCTTCCCTTGCTGCTCGCCGAATTGTTCAGTCATTGCCTGAGTTTTATTTTATATTATCTCTAGTGACATTTCTCCAAATTCTGTAACTCTTCTGCAGGGTTTGTCTTGTAATTAAGCCTATCCAATATATTGATTTTTTAAATCAACAAATTGTATTTCTAGTTCTAGAATTTTTTGATTAGTTTTAATGTTTTAAGAAAGTCTCCACTTTTCTATCCAATTCTTCGTCATCTCTGCATTTACTGCATTCATCTTTTCCTGGAAGTCCTCTAATATTTACAGTGGATTTTTAGAAGTCCTTCTCTGGCAGTTCTGACACATTGATCATTTGTACGTTTGTGCCTGTCACACTTCTTTCCTCTTCTTGTTCTTTCCGATGGCTTGTGAATATTTATCAAAGACTTTATTGTATATTTTACTATAAAAATAAAAAGCAATGGATGCTAAGGAAGCAGTAAGTGTTAACATTATTCCGATATCTCCGTCCAATGCATCTGCAGTGGGGCTATGGTATCAGGAAGACGAGGTCACCTGCTGGGTACATGGAGCCCACCCTCCCAGGCTGCCCCTTCACAGTGCTCTGACCAGCCTTGGGTGGGGTGGGGGTGGGGCCACGAAATCCCCTGGTGGCTCCTTCCTGCTGGAGCCTTGCAGTCCTTGGCCCAGGAGCCTCAGGGAGGGGCTTCTTCAGTCACACGGAGTGGGTGGGAAGAGCTGTCAGGTGGAAGTCATGGTTTTGCTGACTGGCCTTCCAGCTTTCAGCCCACACCCTTACCAACATCTCTCCTGGCCTCCTCCTGAGCCAGTGAGTCACCTTGGACTGTGACGGGCAATGTTCACCTCCCACTCAAGCCCAGGGTGGTGTTCACCTCCCACCCATAGTCAGAGCCATGTTCACCTTCTGCCCATGGCCAGAGCCATGTTCACCTCCCGCCCAGACCCACGGCCGTGTTCACCTCCCGCCCACACCCACGGCCATGTTCACCTCCCGCCCAGACCCACGGCCATGTTCACTTCCCGCCCATAGCCAGAGCCATGTTCACCTCCCGCCCAGACCCACGGCCGTGTTCACCTCCCGCCCAGACCCACGGCCGTGTTCACCTCCCGCCCATAACCAGAGCCATGTTCACCTCCCGCCCAGACCCACGGCCATGTTCACCTCCCGCCCACACCCACGGCCATGTTCAAGGCTCCTCATACCCCTGGGATTCCTAAACAGGAGGATCATTTTCATGTTATTGGGATTTCTCTTGGCACTGACATAAAGACAAAGGTCTTTTGCATCCTTTGACATTCCTTCCAGAAGTAGAACTTTCCACATAGGCTTTTCACTTGTGCTCTATGAGATGAGCTAACGTAAAATGGGCCAGGTTTGTAAAAGTGGGTGGAATGCATTTCAGAAACACAAACTATGCAAACGCGGAAGATGTCACGTGCTGGTCGTTTTACTATGAGCTTCTCTAGGATGTTTCCACAGAACATCCTTGGCCATTTCACTTCAGACAGATTCCTCAGCTCATTAAATGTCATTTTCCTGTTTCTGTTTTCATTCCCAGGCACATCAGGATAAACACAAATAGAATAACTCATTAAACTTGCTTCAGGAAACCAAACAAAGGAAAAGCACTTTTCTTGGCTGATTCATCCCTTTTGAGGGACGTAGTCTGCCAAACCTGTATTTATTTTAGCTACAAAACATAAATTTTGGCAAAGTCTAAATTTAAGATCAAAGTCTTTGGGTGAGACAGTGATATTTTCCAGTCTGTAGCCTAATTAAATCAGCATTATCCTACACCGAGGAAAGGCTCCCTGAAGCATCAATAAACCATGATTTAAATGTGGCCTCTGGTGTCCTGATGTTTCCTTCTGTGATTGGAGACTCGGTGGGGTGAGCATTGATAACGGCCCAGTCACCACACCTGGCATGGGCTGGAGGCTCAGCCGGTTCCTGACTATCTGCCTTCCACATATGAAAGGCAAAAGCACGCATTCCAGTGAGTGTGAGGACCCAGATACAAGGAGTTTGCATCATCTGAGGCACTAGGTTTGTCAAAGTAAAATGCCCACGAGCTCAGGTCCAAATGCTCCCTACATCTCTGGAGCATGAAATCGCACTGCAGACCCAACTTAATTTCTGCCTGAACACTGATGTCTGTTTCTCAAATCCCAGCCTTTCTACCATCACCCCACCCTTGCACAACCGGGACTGTTTTTCCCAAAACATGCACATGGGGAAGACCTGAGCACCACGTCCCATGAAGGTCCTGAGGGCACTGAGGCCCGGCACTGGGATGGGGGAGAGAGTCTGGGCCTGACTGCCCCCCTGATTTGCCCCCAGATGCTGCAATGAGACGGCCAATGGGGGCTCCTCCCTGATGTCTCCCTCCTTTCTTTGTTGCTTAACAACAGACTTGAGTGTTGGGAGAAGCGTGTCCTCACATACAGCAGGAGCCAATACCATATCTGCCCGTTTAGTTTTTCCCAGGATTCGGATTCTGGGTAGAGCACCCTCAGCGAATAGTCAAGATGTCACAGGCTTCCAGGCATCTGAGCTGTGAGGAGAGCAGCCTGGCAGAGGACACCCCACAGGAGGATGGTGTGCGGGGTGGACACACAAGCAGACAGCCCAGTCAGAGCTGTCATGATCAAGATAATCACCAATCTCTATTTAGCGTGGTAGAGAATGCTACTGCCTGGAGCCTCATCACTTTTAAAGTCCTAGAAAGAAGCAGACGGAGCCAGGGAGAAGCGTGCTGAACAGATCCGTCTGTGGTCATGAGGCTTGACCACCAGGAGCCACCGGAATGTGAGGAGGGCATGATGCCTTTTGGGTTTGTGTTTTCAGAGGCTCCGCGAAGCCTGGGGCAGCTCTGACTATGGTCTGGAGATCCTTCCCCCAGGAGGCACAGCACCCTGTTGGTCCTGTTGTAGCTGGAAAGGCAAATGACAAACCTGCCACCCCTGAAACCCTTTACGGGATTAGTGAAGCCACGGTGCAGAAGTCATGGGGGAGCCCCCGGGACAGAGGCTTTTCCCAGGACACCCTGCAATGCAAGCATTTCTGGAGAGCTGATGGGATTTGTCTTTGTAAGTCCCCAGTGCCAATTTTAAAAAAAAAGCCTGGGGAACGGTGGCTCATGCCTGTAATCCCAGCACTTTGGGAGGCCAAGGCGGGAGGATCTAGAGGTCAGGAGAGCGAGACCATCCTGGCCAACACGGTGAAACCCCATCTCTACTAAAAATTCAAAAATTAGCTGGACGTGGTGGTGGGCGCCTGTAGTCCCAGCTACTGGGGAGGCTGAGGCAGGAGAATGGCGTGAACCTGGGAGGCGGAGATTGCAGTGAGCCGAGATCGCACCACTGCACTCCAGCCTGGGCGACAGAGCAAGACTCTGTCTCAAAAAAAAAAAAAAAAAAAGACTCGAAGGCCACGAAGGATGTAGCTAATAGAACAATTAATGAGCTGGATGAATAGACACACATGGGCCTATTGTTCAAGATGCTCTCCTAGAGCAGCTCTCAGACGTTCTCCCTGCTGCTTTAACATCGAGTCCCAAAACTCAAAGACTGCATAGCACAGGCAAAAATAAAACAGGCCCAGTGGCAACCACCGGGTGCAGGTCATGCTATGGGGGTCTTGAAGATGGTACTTTGGCACCAAGGTCTCCAGTATTAAAGATAAACACAAAGTTCCCAGGTTCCCCTCCGTGGTCCCATGCACGCACAGCCCACCTGGAAAACAGGCTTGGCTCACAGACCAGGCTTGACCTCTAGCCCACCTTAGACTACTTAACTCGAGTGCACACGTATGAATCCATGCAGAGCCTGGCTGTAAGCAGTGTGGACTGTGGGGACCTCACTGGCGTTTGCTTGGTGTGGAACACTGTGCGGGTCCAGGCCCTGCTGGAGCTGTGGGCTCATCACCCACTGAGGCCGTGGACTTTCGACTCGCCAGTTTCTCAGCGAGACACGCTGGCCCAGGCCACTGCCAGCCCCGCCTTCCCTGGGCCCCGCCTTCCCAAGGATCTGCCTCCCACCAGCCCCACCTCTCCTAGGCCCCCGGAATCCCCACAGGCTCCACCTCTCCACAGGCCCGACTTCGCATCAGCCCTGCCATCCCTGGGCCACGCCTCCCCGAGGCCCTGCCTCCCCACAGACCCCACCTCCCATGAACCTTGCCTCCCAACAACCCCACCCCGTCAATCCAACCTCCCCTGAGCCCCATCTCCCCTAGGCCCCTTCTCCCCTAAGCCCCACCTCCAAAGAACCCCACCTCCCATCATCCCCACCCTCTCAGCCCCACCTTCCCTAGTACCCACTTCCCCTAGGCCCCACTTCGCCTAGGCCCCACCTCCAAAGAACCCTGCCTCCCCTCAGCCCCACCCCCTCAGCTCCACCTCCCACCCCCATGTCCCAGGCTCTGTGCAGCAAGTCACTCATAACCACAGTTAAAAAGTTTAGGTGGCTCACGCCTATAATCCCAGCACTTTGGGAGGCCGAGGCGGGTGGATGACCTGAGGTCAGGAGTTCGAGACCAGCCTGACCAACATGGCAAACCCCCCCCTATCACTACTAAAAATACAAAAATTAGCTGGGCTGGTGGCGGGCGCCTATAATCCCAGCTACCCAGGAGGCTGAGGCAGGAGAATCGCTTGAACCCGGGAGGCGGAGGTTGCAGTGAGCCGAGATCGCGCCATTGCACTCCAGCCTGGGAGACAGTGAGACTGTCTCAAAAACAAAAAAAGTTTAGAAAAACTGAATTCAACAGAGCTCAATATAGCAAAGAAGAACTCTCCATGGAGAGCCCTAGATCCAGTTTCAGAGCCACCAGGGCTGCCCCAGGGCCGGGAGCCTGGATGGTGGAAAGGAGGTGGCCTCAGGAAGCAGAGAGGACGGTGGGCGCGAGGGCCCTGGTAGCGCTAGAGCCGGGACCTTGCCATTGGCTGAGGCTCAGTGACTGCGATTGGGTCAGACCCAGCTGCTGTGATTGGCCCAGACACAGCCTCTGTGATTGGCTGAGATTCAGCTGCTATGATTGGCTGAGATTCAGCTGCTGTGACTGGCTGACACCTGGATGCTGTGATTGGCTGCGACTGGGCGTGTTGTCCTGAGAGCATGCGCAGTTCTCTGCAGCTGGCTCTCCCTGGGTCGGGCGCTCTGCGCCCACGTGAAGGCTGAGCTTTTCCTCTGGCTCCTTGAGCCGCGACATCAGGCTCCTCCTGCCCTCGGACACCGGAGCTCCTGGTTTTCGGGCCTTTGGACTCGGGCTGAATGACTCCTCAGGCTCCCCCAGCTCTCCAGCTTGCAGAGGGGTCTCCATGGTGATGTGGATCGGCTCCCGTCAGCACCGCCTCATGCCTGCACCGCCTGTGCTTGCCGTCCTCTGAGGAGCCCTGGCTGGTACCCGGGGCCTGCTGGGCCCTCTGCGTCCCTCTCTTCCCTGGACCTGGTCCCCAGCCCTTTCCCCTCCCCGCCACAGCCCCTCCCTGCAGACCTCAGAGGCCTGGGCTTAGGCCTCAGCCAAGGCTGCTCCCAATCCAGAGGCGATTTTCAGCCTAGCCTTCGGGACAGGATCTCCTCAGCTGCCGCCATCGAGAGTCCACGTGTTGAAACCCAGCCTGGACTCCTCCCCTCCAGGGGCAGAGGCGGCTCCATCGCTCCTGGCAGACCTTGGGCACTTTCTTGGCTTCTCTGATGCTCACCTCCTACCTGCTGGTTTTATCTTCACAATTTACTAGCCCGGCCAGGCCCCCGCGCTCCCTGGGCCGCCAGCGTGGCCCAGCCTAGTCCAATCCATGCCTCCCTGGCGGGTGGCAGTGGTGGCCTCTGAGGTTCTCCCTGGTCCCACCTGGCCTTGCTCTGGAGTCCGTGTCTGCTTTCAATTGAGCCGTGAGGGATCCGGTTACTCCATAGATCAGAGCCCTGAGCGACTCCTGGTTCAGCCGGAGAAAGAGCCACGCTCTTCCTGTGGCCCCCGCTCTGCTTGTCCCTCCAGACGCCTCACCCTGACCTTCCGGCGTAAGCTCAGGTCTCTGCCCCTCACGGAAACCTTCCTACCCCACCGCCCCCATTTGGTAATGAAGCTTCATCCTGAGCCAAGGCGTCCTGGCCCCTGTAACCTGCTCTGCTTTCCGTGCCTGTAGCACCCATCACCTGACTTTTACTTTTCATGTCATTGTTGACTGTTAAGCTCCCAAGGCAGAGGTGAGCTCTGATTTTCTTTAGGGACATATGCCAGGCTCCTGGAAGAGGTCCTGGCAGGTTGCAGCTTTGACAAATTTGGATGGAACTGAGGAAGCTGGCGGAGAGGACAGAGATGCTCAGTTGCTCGAAAAATTGTGGGTCAAGCACTATTGGATTCCAACATGTCAGCAATCAATCAATCAATCACCTTTCTTTAAAGTGTGAATTCCTTGACTCCAGTTTCCTAAAAGAGCAAGTAAAAAGTAAGGGAAAATACAAATTAAAAGTAAGTGGTGTAATTCTTCCTGTATTATTAACAAGAGAGAGCCCTGGAACCTTTTCTCAGAGCATTTACTGTAAAACTTGTAATTGAAAGTTCTTTGTCTCTTTGAAATGTGTACAACTCTTTTAAAAAGCTAAATAAGCTTCGTGACAGTTTTACAGCCCAGGAATGTCTTTCTCAAGGACTTGGGAGCCATCCATTTGAAACAGTCGTCCAGGAAGGCAGCTCCAGGTTCCCTGGGAGGTTTGGGCCTAGAGTCAGCTGGCAGGGCCTCAAAGTTGCAAACCCACCTCCTGTTGTAAAGGTAAGAGTTTATTTTTCCTTCCAGATAAAACCAGTTAACTAATGATGGCCATCCCAATTGCCAGACAAATCTGGGGTGAGCTATGAGTGGCAAGTGGTGGCGTGGTGTCCTCTCACCTGAGTCCGAGTTCTCGCCCATCTGAGAATGAGTGTGGTGGCTGCACCTGCTGGCCATGTGAAGGTGACGTTTCTTGTCTCTGCAATCTCTTAGCAAGTCACCTGTGATGCATGTCGTATTCTGGTTTAGTGTTTATTCTAACATAAAACTGTCTTCTTTTTCTTCTACCATTGTGGAGATTGTCCCAGTTTGTCAGAAGATCCCAGTGTTAATTATATTCCCCTGAAAAAAGTCGCAAAGATGCAGTTGTCTTTGCAAGACCCTTGGCACATGGGGCTTCTGTTTCTCGTGGTGGGAACTTCCAAAGAATACGCTTTGTGGAAGGGCAGTGACAGCCAGGACTTGGCTTTTTTCCACAGCCATGAAGGGATGCCCTCGAGTCGCTAATGTCACTGCCCAGCGGGTTCCCCCTGCCCTCTGCCTAGACAGAGCCGATTTATCAAGGCAGAAGAGTTGCAATAGAGAAAGAATAATTCACACAGAGCCGGCTGTGCAGGAGACCAGGGTTTTATTATTACTCAAATTAGTTTCCCCTGAAACGTGGGGAAGGGTCAGAGTTTTTAAGGATAATTTGGTGGGTGAGGCTTGGGAAGTGGGGAGTGCCGATTGGTCAGGCTGGAGATGGAATCATAAGGGCTGGAAGTGGGTTCTTCTTGCTGTCTTCTGTTCCTGGGTGGGATCACAGAACTGGTTGAGCCAGATTCGCGGTGTGGGTGGCGTTAGCTGGTGTCTGCATGGGAACCCAGGGTCTGCAAAACCTCTCTGATCTTAGGTTTCACAGCAGTGATGTTATTCCCAGGAGCAACTTGCAGAGATTCAGACCCTGCAGCCGGAGGCTCCATGGCCCCTAAATCGTAATTTCTCATCTTGCAGCTAATTTGTTAGTCCTGCAAAGGCAAACTGGTCCACAGGCAAGAAGGAGGTTTATTTTGGGAAAGAGCTGTTTTCATATTTGTTTCAAAGTTGAACTATAAATGTCTGCCTGAGGTTAGTTCAGCCTCTGCCAGGCATGAATAAGGACAGCTTAGAAGTTAGAAGCAAGAAAGGTCTGATCTCTTTCACTGTCGTCATTTCCTCAGTTATAGTTTTTGCAAAGGCAGTTTCAGTCATGCAGCCAGGGCGTCGTTGGCTCTGGGCAGGGGTCAGCCAACCATGGGCTGCAGGCCGCGTCTGGAAGCCCTGGTGTATTTGTCAGTAAAGTTTTATTTATGCAGCCATCCCTATGAGTTCACATGCTGGTTATGACTGCATTTGTACTAGGATGGCGGAGTTGAGTAGTTTTATTTCAATACGCTGGTTTGCTACTAGAAAAGAGAAAGTGTATTTCGTACATGATTACCTTGATGCTGGTGATGTTCACTTTGTCTTCTGTTTAGTGTGTTGTTATAGATTTTTTAGTCCAATCTGATCATTTCTATCTTGAACAGTAAGTTATCATTTGCATGTGTTTGTAATATCATTCATAGTTTTGAAGCAACTTTAGGCATATTATTTGACTTTTTAAAATCTTACTGTAGGCCGGGTGTGGTGGCTCACACCTGTAATCCCAGCTCTTTGGGAGGCTGAGGATGGATCATTTGAAGTCAGAGTTTAAGACCAGCCTGGCCAACATGGTGAAACCCTATCTCTACTAAAAGTACAAAAATTAGCCGGGCTTGGCGGCATGTGCCTGTAATCCTAGCTACTAGGGAGGCTGAGGCAGGGGAACCTGGGAGGTGGAGGTTACAGTGAACTAAGATCGTACCACTGTCCTCCAGCCTGGGCAACAGAGTGAGACCCTGTCAAACAAAACAAAACAAAACTGTGTGTGTGTGTGTGTGTGTTTACCTTGTAAAAGGTATTTTTTTGACTTTTTAAAAACTTTTTTTACTTTGTAAAATGTGCAGTGTATTTTTTAAATTATAGAAAACTTGAAATATAGATTAAATCATATATCTATGTCTACTGAACATCCATTTGACCAACAAACAAATAATTGGGTATCAACAGAGTCTCATTTGTTTCAGATCTCTAATTGTAAAGGAGCAGGGCATTAGAGACAGCCGAAACCTCAGCACCCACTCTTCCTCCCCACCCTGCATGGGTCTCCCCCGCCAGGTGTGTGTCCGCTGCTGGAACTCAGAAGGCCAGGCGGTGAGGGAAGGCTGTGGTGCCCAGCTGAGGAGCAGGTGTCCCTGAGAACCCACCAAGGAAAGCAGGGTCAAAGTGCGAATGCAGTCAGCAGAGCCAGAAAATTAGGTTTAAAGCAGCTTAGATATGGGAGGTGGCACGGCTCTCTAGGGCTGACCCACCACCGCCCAGGAGCGCCCCCATGTACATCCTAATAAATTCATCTAGCCGCCAAGCTGCACCTGTCTGAGTCATTCTTTAGTCACTTGGCTCCCTCCCAGTCTCGGGGGGACATTGCGGTCCCAAGGTTTTCAGGTTAACAGGTCACCTCTGACCTGAAGCTGGTATCAGCTGTCCCAACACGCACGTGTGCCCCAGTGCCCCCAGTGCACCTGTCCCTGCCCCTCCCCTCTCTCTCCCCGTCTGTTTCACTGTCTCTGTCTCTCTCTGTCCCCCTCTCTAACTCTGCCCCATCTTTATGAAAGCACAAAGCAGGTGTAAGATGAAGATATGCCTCTGTGCTCTGTGCTTTAAACATGCACAGACCACAGAGGCTGTGGCACACGAGTCCTCACGGAACTGCGGTGCCATTGGTGGCTTCTGTTTGGGAGACGCACCCATGCTGGTCAGTGTGGATCCCTTTATCAAATGTCACTCCACGTCCTGGTCTGAATGGTGGCCGGTTTGCATTCACAGATGTCAGGTGAAGTTTATCTTCCCTCGTTTTCATCTTACAGCAAATGAGCAGGAAAGACTTAAGAACAGACACCCACAGTTGAGCTGTGAGTTTGCTCGTGGGGTGAGCACATTCCCAGCTCATCTGCAGTCAGTCTGCACGGCCTCCGAGTCCGTGGCCCCGTCCTCGCCAGCACCCACCGTCTCTATTGTGGTGAGAAGCTGGCACCAGGCCTCGTGTTTCCCCATCACGTCAACCCTCCGCCTCCTCGTTCCCATGGGCCTGGGCATCCTTCCACGTCTTAATCGGCCATTCTGGGTTCTTTTCATGCAGATTACTCGTTTCTATTCTCCTTTCATTTCCTTCCAGGCAGCTTGTCCTGTTCCTCACTGAGGTGGGGGGTTTGTCTCTATAATTATGTTACACGAAGTGGGTCACGGATGTCTGTGTTGGAGGCAGGGGTTCAATTAGTTGTGGTGTCTTGTGTCACAGATTTTTTAAATTAAAATCTTTTCTGTTAAGCTTTGCACTTTTTGTGCTTTATTTCTTGCATTCCATTTGTGTTGTTCAGAGAGTCTGGATGTTTTCACAGTTTTCAGGTCCATGTTTACGCTGCTGACCCACCGGGGATTCACCTTTGTGTGACGGGCGAGTGGTGGCTCTGCTGCTTCTTGATGTTTCCATGTGGCTCAGCGCTGCTGATGGGCACCGGCCCCACTGGAACCTCCCCTGCGGTCGGGCTGTCGGCCGCCTGTGTCTCCAGCGGCGCTTCCCGTCTAGGGTCTTTCACTCTGGGAAACGGTTTCCGTCATCGCGGCGTTTCCTGCAGCCCCCGGTCACCTGTGAGATGCTCCCTGTTTGCCCTCCTTACCCTTTTGTTTCTTTGATATTCTTGGTGTTTCCACCCTCCATGTGAATTTTAGACCAAATTTATAAAGTTCTATGAAAAGTCACTTAGGGCTTTCATTAGAATTAGATACATTTTCCAGATAAATCTATCAGTTCAACATAATTAGATCTCTCTGTCTACGTATGGATTATATTACACATCACGTATTACATATGCAATTGATCTGTATGGTACATTCCTAAAATTATTACCACACGTGTATTGAAGCAGTTCATTGATTTTTTCTCTCTGGAGGTCATTACCGTCGCACCGTTGCTGTCCTGGTAGATGATGCCTTTCCTCATACCTTTCATGGTTGCTTTTCTTTGTTTCTTGTTTACCTCTCTCTTGCATCTGTCTGACTGAGGGATTTCTAATCTTTTTTTTTTTTTTTTCATTAATCAATTGGAAAGCTTTAGGTCATGTTTTTGTTCTGTTACTGCCTACCCATATAGTTTTAATTGCATATGTGACTACATAGTTCCCATGTAAATCTCAGCTATTTAACTTGTCCCAGGTAATCTTGTGCATCTAAGGTCAAGGGCACAGTGAGAGAACACAGGAGCCTTCGGTGTCCAGGGTGAGGGCTCCCGTGCTGTGTGCCGCAGACCAGCGTTCTGGTGGGCGGGTGTTTTAACGTCCCCACAGAGCTGAGCGTGGATGAGAGACTTCCCAGCATGTTGCCTTCTCATTGACTGTGGCGGGAACAGGTGTGGGAAAGAAGAGATTGTCTTAGAAATTAAGTTAAGGATAAAACCTTGTAAAAATTGTACTTCCTAAAAATACTAAAAATAAAGGCCAAAAATACACTTGGCAAGTACAGTTCACACAACATTTTTCCTGCTATTCAGAAGAGTGACTTTGGACTTGGTAACGAGAGGATTTCGTGTCCCTGCCTGTCTCCGCGTCTCGCCGTCTTCCTAGCGTGCTCCTCCACACTCACCGTGCAGACACAGGTGCACGCCCGCGGACCCACAGAGGCAGCACGTTCCAGGAGGAAGTGAAAGAATCCCACGTAAAGAAGATGAACGGTTTCATAGGTTTCACTTCTGATGTTGTTCGCTCAGTGAGAACATAATTAAATGGTACTCTTGGGCGAATCCATGAAGATTATCTTTTAAATATAGGCTATTTTGTTTGATTCCCAGTTACTTTGTTTGATTACCAATTACTTCAAAGTTTGTCTGAGAATTTAGTTGGGTCTGAGATTACCCTATCATATAGTTGTGTTTTATGATTTTCAAACACGTTTTTCTTCTGACTGATGACGTTAAATAGTGGACTTTGTTGCCATCTGATACTTGCTCATGCACCTACTCATAACTTTTCTTACCCCCGGCTGAGATGGGGACAGTCTGGAATCACTACTTACAGTGGAGTTTTGAAACAATGCATTCGATTGAAGAATAGTCCATCTTTACTAGATATTTTCTTCATAAGAAAATATATAAATGCCAGTGAAGCAGTCAAATCACACACATGGAAATTGTACATTGGGGGAACTAGTTTTGGGCATTTGACCCCAGCAGTGAGGGATCAATGACTTTGGAAAAACTGTAGCAATATTGTTCCTGGGCACATGTGAAGTATTTTATCCTCAGCTCGGAATCATCTCTCTTAACTGTTTGATGTGAATTCTGATCTAATAATCTACATTTTGATCTTTCCATGTCTTATCTTTTTTGAGAATATTTGTATTCAACCTGCCCTCGAGTTTATACCCAAGGGCCTGAAAGTCTGCAAAATGCATATTTGGTTGAAGTTTTATTATCACTCAAAGTTAAATTTTTCAAAGAAGTCCTGAATAAATTATTTAAGTTAAGCTGTAATGCATGAATATTTTAAATATATCTGTAATGAAGCTGCTGAAAACCGAGTATCAATCTACTGGTAGTTTGATGTGATAACATCATTTTCAAAAAACTATGAATTTTTGCTCAAACAACCCATGAAGTGTTGAAAGGTTGGAAAATGTTTGTCTCTACAACAGACGATTTCATTTCACCAGTCAACATTCCATGGTTCATATCTATGCGCTGAACACAGGCAAACACATAGGTTACAAACAAAATATAAAGCAAATGGCAAACATGGCCTATCAAGTTAAATGTTGTCGATCATGTTTAATATTTAAAAATTAAATTTTAAGGCTTAGAGCAATGTATGCCAGTGATTGAAATATTAATCTGGAAATGAATAAAATTTAATTTTAAAAAGTCTCCCAACCCCCACTCAATTGCTGATGCTTTCTCTCTAAAGTGATGTTACCAGATTCTTGTGTGCTCTGCCAGAATGAGAAGCCGGCCCACATTCAAACCAGGTCTGACCTGGCGTCCACACAGTCACTGCCCACGTGGCATGGCACTCGCGGCTCTGAGCCTGGAGGTGCCTTCACTTTTTGGTGTTTCCTATTAAACTCGCCAGGCCTGCTGGAGGGCAGGTGCAGTGCAGGCACCTCTGAGACCCCACACTCCTGCACACAGGCCATCTGCCCCCAGGCCAGTTGGAGCAGAGAGCCTGGGCCGTGGCTGGTTCTCCCTCTGCATGTCCTCCTGACAGGTGGCTTTCTGGGCGTCCCTGATGCCTGTTGGGAACAAATTAGCTAGTCAAATAGTTGATTAATTAATGAGTGGGTATCCGATAAACATGACTCCTGATTGACACTCCTGTTAGAGCCCATTTGAGAGGAGCAGATGGGCCTGTCAGATAGTATCAGTGAAAATCACAGGGGGCTGCAGGAGCAGGTCCTGATGTGCATGTGGCGTGGTGAGTAAAAGGAAACAAAATTTCCACCAGATTCTTTGTTTTCTGCCCTCCAGAGCCCACACTGCCTGGGTGTCCCAGTGAACCCAAAAGTCAGACACTCTGTGTTTTGTGGTTGATAGAAAGAAAAAATAAGTCAGTTATTTACTCTTAGTATGTTTCAAACTTTCAATTTTACCAGATGGAGAAGTCCTCACTGAGGGATTTTTAAGGATTGTTTGTGCTTGACAATGGGATCCGAGTGCTGGGGCCATCAGGAGCCAGGGGTGTTTCGGATGGGGCCCTAAGTGTCCTGCTGCCTTCAAAGTGACAGAGATGGACGAGCAATGTCCCCCGCTGTCCCCAGCGCCAGAGCAGTACAAGCTGTTTCCATCTGATCGCACGGGCAGGAAGGAAGCCCCCACTGTGACGACCGCCTTCCCATGGCCACCACGTGGTGTCTGCACACACCCTCGCCCACTCCCAGACCCAAGGGGTCCCCGCGTTAACCTTGAAAGGCGGCTGGGAGCTGTGTTTATCTTCTTTATTCGTAAGGATACATTTCTTCACTCTTTCTTACTGTTTCTCACAGGATCTGGCTATTTCTTCACAAAGCACATTCATTTTTAAGCACTCATATTTGTTCTTAAAATTTAGGAAAATATTATTGTTCTTTCATAACATTTCCTGAAGTGCAATATCAGGGCACTAGTTACAGTTAGAGGTAGTAAGTAGAAGGCGTTGTTTCATGCTAATAGACACATCACAGGCTTGTCGACCAGCATGGTTTGCTGGTAAGGCAGGTCACTTACCTGACCCGGGTTTTCTCAGACGTCGTGGCTCTCATTTCTCAAATCACCAGAGCTGTGATTAATGGGCACGGAAGCACCTAAGTTAAACGGAGGGCCACAGCTGAAGGCAGTGGTGCTTGGGCCAGCTCCATGTTTTAGCCACGAGGCTGAGCCCGCACAGGTGTGGTCTTTTCACCTTCACCGTCGTTGACTGCTGACCCTGCTGTGGAGACAGGAAAGAGAAATGCTGGGCAGTTTGTCAGAGTCACAGATCCTTCCCCCAAGAGGTGCATCTGTTCTACTGGAAGTCATACCCTGCCAGCCGGGTACAGAGGCTCACACCTGTAGTCCCAGCACTTTGGAAGGCTGAGGTGGGAGGATCGCTCAAGTCCAGGAGTTTGCAGCCTGGGCAACATAGTGAGTCCCCATCTCTGCTAAACATAAATAAATAACGTGGTGGCACGCACCTGTGGTCCCAGCTACTCAGGAGGCTGAGGTGGGAGGATTGCTTGAGCCCAGGAGGTTGAGGCTACAGTGAGCCTGCACTCCAGCCTAAGGGACAGAGAAAAGAGAAAAATCATATGCTATTTCTCTCACACACCAGTATATCCTTCAGAAGGAGCACGGCAGTTCAGGAGAGCGGGGACAATGCCCTTGGGCCCAGATGTCTGCTAAGGAAGTGAATTTTACATAAGGGGATACAGCCCAGCCATGACTGTGATGGACGAAGTGGGTCATGGGGCTGGGGCCCTGGGAAGGAGCTGCTCACTCTGGCAGGAAGGGCAGGTGCAAGGGGGGAGCCTGCTCTGGGAAGAAGCCAAGCTGTGTGGACAGCACAGAGCGCACAGGAGAGAGCGCCGTGCGAAGATGAGGGTGGAGACTGCAAGGTGGAGCTCCAGGGAGGAATCACCAGATCACGCTGCAGATCCGCAAAGCACCAGAGCCCAGGAGAGGGGAGCAGGTCCTCCCCCACAGCGTCAGAGGCACCCAACCTCGGCTCCCCGCACAGCATCAGAGGCACCCGGACCTCGGGCTTCTGCCTCCAGGGCTGTGGAAGAATTCCTTTGTGTGGCTATAAGCCGTCCAGGTTCCTGGTAACGTGCTGTGGCATCCCCAGGAGACGGGTGCAGGCTGGGAGCTGAGAGAGGGGGGCTACTGCAACAGACACCCAGCAGCGTGGACACGGCTTTGGAACTGGGCATTGGGTGCAGGGGGGATGAATTTTTAGAGGTGAGGTAGAGAAAATCTAGATCATCTTGAGGAGACTATTGGTAAAATACGGATGTTGAAGCTGTGGACCCTCAGGTGGAAATGAGGAACGAGCTATTGGAAACTGGAGCAATGGCCACCCTTCTTACAAAATGCAGAGAATTTGATTGAACTATGTTCTACTGTTGAAAGGAAGATGGAAATCACAAAAAATAAATGTGGGTGTTAAGCTGAGGAAATTTCCAAGCCAAATGTGAAAGGCATATCTTGATTTCCCCTTGCTTCTTGTACTAAAATGCAAGAAGAAAACTATAAAATGGAGGAAGGAACTGCTCACCAAAAAGGAGCCTCCATGATGACTTGGGAAATTCTCAGCCCGTCCAGAAAGTGTGCACAGGAAAAGGGGCCAAGCCTGTGGCCGGACAACTGTTTGCTAAAGAAATTAGGCATGAGATTCATGGCTCCTTCAGCCACCTCAGTGGAAATTAGGAATAGACATGGAGTTGTCCAGAAAGGATCTGTCGAGAACCCTCATGTTTAGTGGTGATAGCCCCAGTAGCTACATAGGAGACCTGTCAGGGCCTTGAGAATTGTATATCAGCAGAAACAATGCCAACTTGTTCTGCAGAGGAGAGCAATAAGATGGAATGAAGGAATAATGGACCTTAGGGCAGAGCTAGAGATGCAGTGAGCAGAGCAGGTGGATCGCTGCCCTGGAGGCCCATAGGACGGATGGAGACGCAGTGACCAGAACGGGTGGATCGCTGCCCTGGAGGCCCACGGGACGGATGGAGACGCAGTGACCAGAGTGGATGGATCGCTGCCCTGGAGGCCCACAGGACGGATGGAGATGCAGTGACCAGAGTGGATGGATCGCTGCCCTGGAGGCCCACAGGACGGATGGAGATGCAGTGACCAGAGTGGATGGATCGCTGCCCTGGAGGCCCACAGGACAGAGCGTGGTTCCACAGACAAGGATTCTCAGGCTGTAGAGTCTAAGGGAGGAACATTCCCTGCTGGGTTGCAAACTTCCCATAAACTGATGACCTCTCCATTTCTTTTCTTGAATATATTCCTTTTGAAATGGGAATATTTATCCTATTCCTGTCACTGTCTTGTATTTTACAAGGAGACAACTTGTTTCTTCGGTTCATGGGTCCACAGGTGGAGAGGCATTTTTCCCAGGAGGGACATATGTGGAGTGTCACCCGTACTGGATTTACATCATATTTAGGTGAGACTTTTGGATTTACAATCAATGCCAGAATGGGTAAGATTTGGGGGGATGTTTGGATGGGGTGAGTTTATTTTGCATATGGGACAGACATAAATTTGGGGGAGACAGTGGATTGTACTGGGCTGAAAAATGTTGCCTCCCCCAGAATGTATGTCTTTTCTGGAATGTCAGCATATGAATTTTTTTGGAAATAGTGTCTTTGCAAATGCAATTAAACACATTAAGATGAGGTCATTCTGGAGTAGAGTTGGGACTAATTTTGATATGACCAATGTCCCTATAAGAAGAGGAGAAGAGGCACAGACAGACGGGAGACGGCTGCCTGAGGGTGGAGGCGGGGCTGCCTGAGGGTGGAGGCAGGGACCGGGGCAATGTGAGCACAGCCAAGAGTAAAAGGATTGCCAGGAACCCCGGGAGCTGGAGGAGGCAAGGAAAGATTCTTCCCGGGATCCACCCCCATGATCCAAACACCTCCCACCAGGCCTCAGGTCCAACACTGGAGATCACATTTCAGCACAAGTTTTGAGGGCACAGACACCCAAACCATATCGTTTTTCCCCGGCCCCCCAGATCTCATGTCCTCACATTGCAAAGTGCAATCGTTCCCTGCCAACAGCCCCACAAAGTCTGAACTCACTCCAGCCTCAAGTGCAAAGTCCTAAGTCTCATTCAAGACTCATCTCCTTCTACCTATGAACCTGTAAAATCGAAACGAGTTATTTAGTCCCGAGGTACCATGGTGGTTTAGGCATTGAGTAACATTTCCGTTCCCAAAGGGAGAAATTGGCCCAAAGAAAGGGGCTACAGGGCTCATGAATTCTGAAAGCCAGCAGGGAAGGTATTAAACCTCCAAGGCCCAAAACACTCTCTTATGACTCCATGTCACGCATCCAGGGCCCAGTGCTGCAAGGGGTGGGCTCCCAGATCCTTGGGCAGCTCCATCCCTGTGGGTTTGCAGGGCGCAGTGCCCCAGCTGCTCTCATGGATGGGAGCTGACTACCTGCAGCTTTTCGAGGCGCTGGGTGCAAGCTCCTGGTGTATCTACCATTCTGGGGTCTGGAGGACAGTGACTCCCTTCTTAGTTCTGCTAGGTAGTTCCCCAGTGGAGACTCTGTTTGGGGGCTCCAATCCCAAATTTCCCCTCAGCGCTGCCCTGGTAGAGTCTCTCTGTGAAGGCTTTACCCCTGCAGCAGGCTTCCACCTGGGCACCCAGGCTTTCCCACCCATCCTCTGACATCCAGCTAGAGGCTGCCAAGCCTCCTTCTCACTTGCATTCTGTGTGCCTTAAGGCTTAGCACCAGGTGAAAGCTGCCACAGCTTATGACTTGCACCTTCCAGAGTGGTGGCCTGAGCTGTGTCTCAGGCCCTTTGAGCTGAGGCTGGAGCCGAAGCAGGGGCTTTGCAGGGAGCAGCCTCCTGAGGTGATACAGGGCATTGGTGCCCTGGGCATGGTCCATGACATCATTTTTCCCTCTTAGGCCTCTGGCTCTGTGATGGAAAGAGGCTCCCCCAGGATGTCTGAAGTGGCTTCAAGGCCTTTTTCCCATTTTCTTGGATATTAGCACTGGCTCCCTTTTAGTCAGGCTAGTCTCTCTAGAAAGTGGTTGCTCCACAAGCCACTTGAATTCCTCTTCTGAAAACACTTTTTCCTCTTCTGCCACATTACTAGGCTGCAAATTTTCCAACTTTTTATGCTCTGCTTTCCTTTTAAATATAAATTCCAACTTTAAGTCATTATTTGTTCCCACGTCTGACCATAGGTTATTAGAAGCAGCCAGGTCACATCCTGAACACTTTGCTGCTTGGAAATTTCTTCTACTAGATACCCCAGGTCATCACTCTTAAGTTCAACCTTCCATGGAGCCCTCAGGCACGGACACAGTGCAGCCAAGCTCTCTGCTAAGGCACAGAAAGGGTGACCTTTGCTCCAGTTCCTAGTAACTCCCTCATCTCCATCTGAGACCTGGCAGCCTGGTCCTCACTGTCCATTCCTCTATCAGCATTTTGATCACAACCATTTAACCAGTCTCCAGGAAGTTCCAAACATTCCCTCATCTTCCTGTCTCCTTCTGAGCCTTCCACACTCTCGAGCCTCTGCCTGTTACCCAGTCCCAAAGCTGCTTTCACATTGTCAGGCATCTTTTTAGCAATGCCTCACTCCTCAGCACCCATTTTCTGTGTTAGGCCCTTCTCACGCTGCTTTATAGAAATGACTGAGACTGGATCTTTTATAAAGAAAAGACATTTAATTGGCTCATGATTCTACAGACTGTACAATAGGTGTGGTACTGGCATCTGCTCCTGGGGAGGGCCTCAGGGAGCTTCCAATCATGGCGCAGGCAAAGGGGAAGTAAGGATGTCACATGGTGAGAGTGGGAACAAGAGAGAGAAGGGGCAGGTGCCAGACTTTTTAACAAATGGGTCTGGCATGAACTCAGAGGTGGAATTCAGGCATGACCCGAAGGGTGGCCCAAGCCGTTCACGAGGGATCCGCCCCCGTGCCCAAATGCTCCCACCAGGCCCCACCTCCAACATTGGGGATCACATTTCAACCTGAGATTTGGAGGAGACACATCCAAACCGTGTTGGGAGGGACTGTTGATTTGGAGATCAGGCTCCTCTGCAGCAGGTGAAGGTGTTGGGGGCAAGCAGCGAGCAGGGAGGAGAGCGGGGGGCTTGGCTTCAGATGCAGGAAGGTGGTCTTTCACAAGAGTGATGAGAATGATTTTGATTCTGCCTAGACAGGAGAGAACTGGGAGTGGAGAGAGGCCAGCCTCATCCCAGTTTAGGGAAGAATCTCGGAGGTCACAGCACACTGGGGTCTGCTCTCCGGGCGTGGAGACAGCGTGTCCTGGAGGACCTGGCACGGGGTTGCTTCTGAGGCTGCCTCGGGCGATCGTTACAAAAGAGCTCTGTCCGTTTGCTTTGGTCTTGTTCTCTGTGAATGTCGCTGTTTCTAGCGCTTCACTTAAACCTGCTGAGAAAGGTGCCGCCCTTTCTGATGGGCGCCTGGACCACGAGTGGATCCCTGCAGAGATGCTCATGGCGTGCCTGCCTCACAATCGGCTGATTTACATCGCAGATGATGCTATTTTAATCCTGAAACCTGGCTGCTTCTGGCAGGGGTCTCTCAGTTTGAGCCTCTCATTCACGTTTGTTACGGCTTCGTCGGGGATTTCCGGCGCCATTCCTGGGGGCCTGGCCTGCAGGTGCCCTTTCCCGCTGTCCGCCCTGGCATGCGATGTTCCGCAGCTCACAACAGGGTCCCAGGCACGCCGCCTCCTCTGCTTGGAGAGGTTGTAGCTTAGTTATTTTCTTCAACGAGTTCAGAAAATTCAGATATAAAATAGTATTCTCCTGTGTTTAATTTGTGTGTAGCTTTTTTGGAAAATGCCTGCATATCCTTCATAAGAATGAGCTTGTTTAAATTGCCTGTTTATGTACATTTTACACAACTCTTACGCCTGAGTTTCTGATTGCCGCAGCAGCCGAGCGCCGCGAGCGCAGGGGCTTCACACGCACATTTAGTATCTTACAGTTCTGGAGGCCGGAAGCCCCACGGCTGTCACTGGACCAACATTAAGGTATCCGCAGGGGCAGTCCTTTCTGGAGGCCCCGGGGAGAACTCATTTTCTTACCTTTTTGGTTTTTCATGGCCCCCTTCTCCATCTTCTAGGCCAGCGTGCCGCCTTCTCCCTGAACGCGGGTGCCCGTCCCTCTCGCTGTGAATTCAGGAAGATCCTGTGACCGTAGGGCCCTGGTGCTGACGCGGGTCCCACTGGGCTAACCCAGGGCAACTCCTCACTTCACGGCTCATTACTTGATCCCATCTGCCAAGTGCTCTTTCTTGTGTCAAGCAGCAGTTCCACAGGTCCTGGGGTTGGGATGCAGACGTTTCTGGGGGTCATTAGTCCACTGACCCTCCAGATAATGCATTTCTTCTCAGCCTGTGATTTTGAATCGGTTTTTAATTGGACGTGTTTTCATTTTTCTTTTTCTTTCTTAAAGGAGTGGTCAGGTGATTTTCCAAGCACACTTGCCTGCGTTCCGTGTTGCGTTCCATGTTGTGTTCCGTGTTGTGTTCCATGTTGTGTTCCGTGTTGTGTTCCGTGTTGTGTTCCGTGTTGCGTTCCATGTTGTATTCTGTGGACACATTTCCTAGATCCAACGTCAGGTTGGCTGTGTTGAGTTTACGCAGCTCTGTTCTCTGCACCAGCTGAACCGGTCCTGACTCACCTGCTTGAGTGCTCTGCTCTTCGCTGAAGCTGGAGACCATGGTGGTGCATGATGACCAGGGATGCGAGACCACCAGGGCACTCGAGGGGCCCCAAGTCCTCCATGCTGTGGGCTGACTTCTCAGGACTCCTCACGGCTGCAGGATCAAACGACAACACATGTCATAAACAGAGAGTAACCTTTTACTCACGTCGGACTTTGCACAGGCCAAAACCCTACAGCAAATCCTTGAGGAGACAACAAATTTTCCAGCTAATTTATCCTTGTGATCAGATATTTTTGTTTTATTTTGCATTTTCATTTTTAAAACATTCCCTTGATTGGTAGATCTGTCTCTTACACAAGCCTCACCTGTGGATACTCTGACCCCAAACACTAGTCACCCGTTCACCTCTATCTATATATAGATATATGGATATATAGAGATATATATAGATACATAAGATACATAAGATACATATCTATATAGAGAGAGGAGAAGAGAGTGCAAACAAAATCACATGTCTTGTGTTCCTTTAGAGCCTTGAAAATGAACAAACTTGTTGAGAACACATCTAAACTATTAAGTGGCACCAGCCACGCACGCTATAAGCTGACTCAGACTGACTCAAAATATCCTAGATGTTTCCAAAACAAACCCATGCAACAAGGCAACATGAAACTAAAACCTTTTATCCACTGGGGTTAAGTGAAATTCTCTGCCCAGAATCTCCAGATACCCAGTTCCACTGTTTAGCGGGGGGAGAAGCTGGCAGGGACCACGGGCACTTCCCCATACGGCGAGCAGCTTCTCTCCCTCATTCCGGGAAGATAACGGGTGAAGGATAGAACCAAGATGGTCCCAATCAGGACCTCAGGGAGAAAGGATCTACACACAGGAGCTCAGAACTGGCTTTAAGGCTGTCTACGTGAGGATCGCAGAGCAGTCCGGCGGAAGCCGCGCCAGGGAGAGGGGCGAGGGCCTCAGAGAAGGCAGCTTGCCCAGGTACCGTGAGACGCGGGCACTGAACCCAGAGGCTGAGGCCTCGCCCTCACTGTCATCCCCCAACCCCCAGCATCTTCACCAGCACCGCACAGTGTCGTCACCAGCAAGGCAGCCCCTGGCACGAGGCTCTCCTAAGCTCTCATTGCTAACACAGGAGCAAGCTGAGCTCTGAGGGTGTTGTGGACCCAGCCGAGCCCTCTGCAGTAAGTCCCTGAACCCTGCCACCATCCTGGGGCCCCCGAGCCCTCCGCAGTAAGTCCCTGAACCCTGCCACCATCCTGGGGCCCCCGAGCCCTCTGCAGTAAGTCCCTGAACCCTGCCACCATCCTGGGGTCCCCGCTGATTCACAAGTGGAGGCAGGCGGAGGACACGGGGGATGGCAGGTTTTTCTCATGGTCCCAAGCAATGGACTCAGAAGTAGGAGAAATTCCAGGGAGGTGCAGAAGATGCCTTAAGCCAAACTGATGAACTGGGGGCTTCTCGTGGTGGCCACAGGACGCACTTCCTTGGTGGTGACCGGGCAATGCCCGGGGCTGCTTAGTGGGGACGCTGGAACGTCCCTGCTGGTGGTGATAACAACACGGGCACGGCGTCTCCGCTCCAAGACAGACACGGTTTGTGCGTTCCGGTATCAAGGGTTTTAATTCTCAGAGAAACACAGTGCGGGTCGTCAGATGCCAGTGTCCTCATTTTAAAGGGAGGGAAATGACTTGAGTGAAATAGTTTGTCCACAGGCAAAAGCAGCGACTGAGAAGTGAGGTTCAGACGCGGACAACAGCAGCGACTGAGAAAAGTGAGGTTCAGCCTCGGGCATTGTGGCCCCAGCCCGGCTGCTAAACCCTGCACTGCAGCTCAGGCTCCCCCAGCGCGGGCAGCAATGGGCTCGGGCCCTTCCCACGGGGCCTGTGTGCACCTGAGTGTTCCCATCCCACCACCAGGGCTCAGGCTTGCCTGAACGTTGCACTGCAAGCCCCCGGGGGTCCCTGTAGAGAGGACCCTCCAGGCACCCTCGGGTCACGCTGTTTGAATAGCTCCTTGGCCCTGTGAATGATTTTTATCTTCCAATTTTAACTAAACCTCAGAAACTGGAGGAGAAAATAATCATTGATACTATTTTAATTTTCACACTGAGGATTAGTTTTCAGAGTTTCACAGTTTTTTGTTTATGTCACAAAGTGATTTTTCTCATTTCTAATGATCACATTAAAACAGGTGTGATGGAATGTGTCCTCCCAAAATCTCTGTGTTGAAGCCCTGACCCCAAATGTGATTGTATTTGAAGGCGGGAGCTTTGGGAGGTGATGAGGGTTAGATGGGGTCGTGAGTGCGGGAGCCCCGTGACGGAATCAGTGTCCTTGTGAGAACAGACCCCTGAGTGAGTTCGCATGCTCCCTCCCCCTCCCTCCCTCTCCTTCTCTCCTCTCCCTCTGCCCTGTGAGGGCGCGGTGAGCAGGTGGCCATCTGCAAGCCGGGAAGAGGGGCTCATCAGAGCCGATCACGACCACGTCTCGCCAGCACAGTGACCTTGGACTCCTGGGCTCCAGATGGTGAGAAATAAACATCTGTTATCTACGCTGCCCGGTCTACGTATTTTATTACGGCACCCTGAGCAGACAAGGATAAAAGTCAGTGTTTTCTAAAAATGACAATGCAGAAAATAAGGGAACCACTCATAAATAGTACCCAATTTTAAGTGAAGTGGCTTCAGCTTTGTCTCAATTTCTATAAGTACTCGCAGTTTAAATATCTCAGTGGAAAGCTTCATTTATAAAGAGTATTGGGATCCTGAAACCCTCATAAATCTTCATGAAATTGAGGCTTCTTTATAAACAGGTCATTAGCAAAAGACTCTGCCGTCTCCCTCCCCCCCTGTGTCTGTCCCCCCCACCGTGTCTCTCCCTCCCCCCACCGTGTCTCTCCCTCCCTCTGTGTCTATTTGTATCTTAGTGGGAAATACATAAATTTCCACCAATACACCAAGGTATATGGTCAGTAACTTTTACTTCCGGTGAAGAATTACAAAATGCCCCAGCAGACCAAAGCCCTTATTTTGTCTGAATTAATCCCCTTGGCATGTTCCATCTGAGGAGGCTTCTGCCGTGAGAACTCTGCCCTGCGGGAGCAGTGGGCGGGGTGGAGGGGACACAGTCCCACCTTGCTCCTTGTTTTCAAACTTGTCCTGGCCATTCTTGCATCTTTTCCCTTCTATGCAAGTTTCGAACGTCACAATTCCAAAATAAGCAAACACCAACACACAAGCAATACCCACACTTTATGCGTTTGGAGTCTCCGTGAATTTGGGGAGAATGAAAGCTTCATGTAAGGAGTTGTCCTATCCGTGAAAATAGTGTATCTCTCCACAGGTTACAGGCATCCAAATTATACACCTGGGGACTATGCAGAGGGAGGGGTTGCAGCTCCACTGGACACACCTGAGACCGTGACCCGAAACTCTCACCTCCCCAGTCTGACCAGCAGGATATGTGGGTGCTTTGGTGCCGTAGAAACCGTCAGCTCCAACACCACACCCCACACCTCTGGCCTGGACCGTGCCCACTCCAGCCTGAGGTTGCGTGGAGGAACTGTTGGGGCTCTCATTGTCTACACTTGCAGAGGCCTGGCACTGGCTTTTCACTGTCTACACTTGCAGAGGCCTGGCACTGGCTTTTCTTGGGTGGACAACAAGGGGCCTGAGGACTGTCCTGATCATGCTGCAGGTTCCAGGGTGCAGACAGGAGTGGAAACTCATCATACTGTGCATTTTGAGTAAACGCGGTTTAGTATAGTCAGTTGCACCTCAGTGAGGCTGTGGACAGAGAACCGGATATTTTATAAAACAGCACAAAAGGCCCATCTGCATCCCTCCTGCATTCCGCCCTCTCCAAGAAGACCCTGCCCTCCTCCCATCCAGGCCTGGAGTCCGCTCTTCACTCCTTGCCTCTGGACTGGCCAGTGGCTCACTTTGTCAGATCAAATGTGACTTTGTAACCGGCATCAGACCCCCTAAGAGGCCTGGCGAGTTTTCAAGGCCCCTGTTAGAAGCCTGCCCATCCTGGAGGGGAGCACGCCCACGGCAGCCTGCAGGATGCGAGCCGAGGCTCAGCCACTGGCCCTCTAGTCCACGGCCGGGCAGACACGGGCTCAAGGCCATTCTGGACCTGGCCAGCAAGCCCAGCCTCCTGCCAGCTCAGACCCATGAGCAGACCCTCGGCCGGATACGCAGAACCCTGCACACTCATCAGCCATCAGAAGCTAATGTTTAAGGTGTTGAGATGCAAGTGGTTATCTATGGAATGACGTCTACACTCCCCTGGACTTACACAGCTTGATTGCAGAAAAACAAGCAGCTTGTGCCCCAGACAAGATGAGCCTGGGGTCCTGGGCGTCTGCCTGGAGCTGCTCTGCCTGCCCGTGGGTTGTGAGATGCGGCCTGAGCCTGCAAGCTCCTGCTCAGACCTGTCTGCTGGGTGTGGTTTGTGACTTTCTTCCAGTTTGGAAAATTCTTGGTCATTTTTGCCTCCAATATTCCCTCTGCCCCATTCTCTCATCAGACCCTTTCATCATTAGACCTTCCGACTGCAGTTTAGGCATCTCTAACATGCCTCTACGCTGGCATCTTCTCTTCCCTACCTTCTTTTTTGTGGTGGGGCAGGGGGGAGCAGATTATTTATTTTGAGTTTTCCTCCAGTCCTTTGTGACCAAACTCCTGTCAAGCCTGTGGATTGAATTCTGAACTTCAGTTATTGCATCTCTGAGTTTTATAATCTTCATCTGATCCCTTTTTGAAATTTCCAGTTCTCTGCTGCTCTTCTCTATCTTGTCATTGTATTTGTAAGCATAAGTGATCACACTCATTTTAAATTCTTTTCAGCTCCAGTATCTGCCTCTCCCATCGATTTGTTTCCACTGCTCTGTGTTTCCTCTTGGTTGTTGACCAGGTCTTGTCTTCTTTCAGGCCTGGTTGTGGTATGTTATAGGGACAGCTGCATGCCACAGTGCCATCGTCCCCCTCTGGATGGTGTCTGTTCTTGTATCTACTGAGGGTTAAACTGAGGGCCAATTACTTCAGGGCCATCAGAATTGAGCTGCTCAGAGCTGGGCCAGTCCCTGCAAGGCTCGTGTTCTCCATTGATCTTTGGAAGGTCTCACCTGGTAGCCGAGTATTCTTACCGGAGTAGCTTCAATTGGGTGTTGAATGGTGGATTTCCCATCCCTGTGAGACTCTGGCTTATCTGTCGCAGTGGCAGCTCCTGAATCCCAGTGCTGCTCAGGGAACTGTGGTATCTCCCTGAGCGGTGCATCTCTGGGCTCCTCTCCACGCTATCTCAGCCCCAGGGCATCAAGCACTGGTGGCCTCGTGGTGCTTCCAGACATTTTCTAGATCAACCGTGCAAACGGCAGATGGTCTGGAATGAGTCAAACCCCAGGAGTGGGGTTTCTCTGCTTTGCCCAAGTGAGTTTGTTCCAGAATTCACCACAGATTTATCACCAGATAGCATTTTTGGAGCTGGATTCCATCACAGCCTAACAACCTCCCAAGAATGAAGGGAAGGTTCTAGCAAACGGGGTGAGATTTTCAGCCCTAATGGAAACACCAGGAGGAGCTTGTGGCCCCACAACCAGGACCAGAGAGTGGGTGCAGAGGGATGGGCTGTGATCTTCCCCTGAGCTCAGTCTCAAATGACCAAGGACTCAACACAACGTTCCTAAGCCAAGACGTGTGCATAGAGAAAAATGACGAGACAAGTCTCAATCATTTTAAGAGGTTTGTTTGTCAAAGACCCCAGGAGACAGGTCTATGCCCTTCTCTGAAGATGATTTTGAGGACTCCAAATTTAAAGGGGAAAGGGTGAGATATTGGGAAGTACACGATTTTCATGTAAGAGGCGGGTAGGGAAAAATAGTCATTCGTGCCTTTGGTTCAGTGAATCTGCATTTTTTTCACATAAGATGACATAGACGAAAATGGGGCAGGAAAGCAATCTGACATGTATTTTTGTCTCACAGGCAGGAGGGTGACGGCACCTGTAAAGATAAGCCACCAGTTTACATTCCATGGAGAAATTTTAACAGAAACACATTAAAAGACCTTGCAGCTCTAGGAATTTTCTTGTGGGCAAAATATGGGGGAGAATGGTGACTTTTCATCGTGTAGCCATGTTATTTAGGAACCAAAAGGGAGAGGCAGGTCTGCAGGACCCAGTTCCCAGCTTGACTTTTCCCTTTGGCTAAATGAGTTTGGGGTCCCAGAATTTAATTTCCTTTCACAGACTGAAAGATGCCGCCGTGCAGGAAGGGATGATAGATCCCAAGACGGCTCTTACTTCACTGTAAATCCCCACTTCTGAGCATTTTAAATGGCAGTGCTCATCCCAGTGAACAATGAATAAAGCAAAATAGTTTAGACTGCGGTCCCTTTGAACAGTCCTCAAGTTTAGGATTTCCCTCCTCAGTGGCCCCAATTGCTAATCCCATTTTGAAAACCAAATCTCTAATGTTGCTGTGTATGTTGATTTGTTAAGAAATGATACAGGAACAACACAAAACAAAAAGCCCACACGCCAAAACCCAGAACGAAAACAAAACCTCGGGGCGTGTTGACTACAGCTGCTTCGTGTAAGTGTCTTTCAGTGTGGAGGTTTTTGGTTTGCTTTTGTTTTCAGACGAGTCTTGCTCTGATGCCCAGGCTGGAGTGCAGTGGCGTCCTCTCAGTTCACTGCAACCTCTGCCTCCCGGGTTCAAACAATTCTCCTATCTTGAGTAGTTGGGATTACAGGCATGCGCTACCACGCCTGGCTAATTTTTGTATTTTTAGCAGAGACGAGTTTTACCATGTTGGCCAGGCTGGTCTCGAACTCCTGACCTCAGGTGATCCACCCACCTTGGCCTCCCAGAGTACTGGGGTTACAGGCATGAGCCACCGCACCCGGCCCTCAGTGTTGAGTTTTAAAGTAATTTTGCCATCTATGTATTTTGAATGTTTAACTCATTCTACAAATAATTACAAACCAAAGACCCGAAGAGGGAAATATTCGCTACACTAAAAAGAATGTTAGGTGACAGACTCACCCAGGTGGAGAGCTGGTCAGCGAATCTCCTTTGGCGATTCCAGCCTGCAGAGGTACCCAACAGACCCACACCAGGAGCTTGATCAAGGCCGTTCGCCAGCCTCGTACATGCGCCTCCTAGTGGGTCTCTAGACAGAAGTTGAATGGGATGACATTGTGTGTCTTTTTTTGGTTTTTGTTTTGAGACAGAGTCTCGCTCTGTCACCCAGGCTGGAGTGCAGTGGCACAATCTTGGCTCACTGCAACCTCCACCTCCCAGGTCCAAGCGATCCTCCTGCCTCAGCCTCCTGAGTAGCTGGGATTACAGACGCGCACCACCATGCCGGCTAATTTTTGTATCTTTAGTACAGATGGGGTTTCACCGTGTTGGCCAGGCTGGTCTCGAACTCCTGACCTCAGGTGATCCACCTGCCTCGGCCTCCCAAAGTGCTGGGGTTACAGGCATGAGCCACTGCGCCCGGCCAACATTGTGTTTTATAGCAGCAATCAGTTCATTCTCAGGGCAAATTTTTAACAGAAAAGTGTGCTTGCACTTTTAGAAAGAAAATCATTTTCAATTCCTGTGTAACCGAGGAAGTGGCGACCGCCTGGCTGCCAGCCGTCCACATACCCTGTGCCACCTGCTCTCACAGGCTCCTTTCTCTCTTTCTTTCTTTTTAATTTTTTCTGGCATCTCTGTTCAGCAGAAAAGTAACGATTTATTAATTAAGCACAAAACAAAGTTTCTTTGGTCTAATCTGCTGGCCTAGGAATGGTTATTGGGATGGGGACTCTCAGGTTGGTTTGTGGTTACAGCTCCAAGTAGCATTTGCTTAATTCCTGTCATTGTGGGACAGCAACTACTTAAAGCTTCCCTGCAGCTGCTCAGGGAGGGCTGGACCTGAGGGCCAGGAAAAGTCTCCGCAAAATTCTTCAGTGCTGTGGTCGGTAAGGTGGCGAAAGCCGTCGGTCTGGGAATGTCCGTGCCTTACGCCATGTAGCTGTGTTCACATGGAAGCCATAACGTCAGGTTCCATGTGTGAACCGGGCCCTTTCTCTGAGGCTTACGTGGAAGTCGCCCAAGAGAGGCACTGGCATTGGGGTCAGAGCCGGGGTCAGAGCCAGGGTCAGAAGGAGGCCCCTCCCTCACACCCACACCTGCGCTGTGTGTCTTCAGGGCCCGGCCCCTCCCTCACACCCGCACCTGCGCTGTGTGTCTTCAGGGCCCGGCCCCTCCCTCACACCCGCACCTGCCCTGTGTGTCTTCAGGGCCCGGCCCCTCCCTCACACCCGCACCTGCCCTGTGTGTCTTCAGGGCCCGGCCCCTCCCTCACACCCGCACCTGCCCTGTGTGTCTTCAGGGCCCGGCCCCTCCCTCACACCCACACCTGCCCTGTGTGTCTTCAGGGCCTGGCCCCTCCCTCGCGTGGGCAGTGGGGAGGTCAGTGGTCACTTTGGCACTGAACACACAGTGTGGGGTCTGGGGCTTCTGTGCAGTCGATCATCGAATCCCTCTAGGAGACAACTTCAAAGTACAACTGGAAAGTTTTAAACTTGAAAAAAGTAGCCATCATAGCTACTAGTACTGGGGAGGGGTTTGACTGACGGCCAGTCATTAGATGTGCATGAGGGCTTTGTGCATGAGGACACTGCGGCCCACACACGATTATCCCAGAAAGTCGAGGTGCTGGCAGGGGGAAGAGGCGTGAGCTTGGCGCGATTCCCAGACAAATGCGGGGACGAGCGGGAGGTGAATTGGGAAACCTGGAGAAGGGGCAGCAGCTTCCTTCCCTGAGTCTGACCTCATTGAGTTCAGGTGCGATTCCCATACAAATGCAGGGAGGAGCGGGAGGTGAATTGGGAAACCTGGAAAAGGGGCAGCAGCTTCCTTCCCTGAGTCTGACCTCATTGAGTTCAGGTGCGATTCCCATACAAATGCAGGGAGGAGCGGGAGGTGAATTGGGAAACCTGGAGAAGGGGCATCAGCTTCCTTCCCTGAGTCTGACCTCACTGAGTTCAGGTGCGATTCCCATACAAATGCAGGGAGGAGCGGGAGGTGAATCGGGAAACCTGGAGAAGGGGCAGCAGCCCCCATACCTGAGTCTGACCTCACTGAGTTCAGGTGCGATTCCCATACAAATGCAGGGAGGAGCGGGGGGTGAATCGGGAAACCTGGAGAAGGGGCGGCAGCCCCCATACCTGAGTCCAACCCCATCTGTGAGCTGCCCGTCAACACTTTCCCACAGGAAACAGGCCACAGCGCTGGCGGCATTTCAGATGCTTGGAAACAGATTGAGTTATTTGGGAGGGGAGGGGAAGGTCTTTCTAGACTGAGAGAGGAATTCTTGTTTTAATTCTTGTTTTAGATCCTCTCCTTCCCTATCCCTGTGGCCTCGCATCACACAGAAGGAGCTGGTATCCCAGGAGCGTTGGCCCAGGGCTTGGGCGTCCAGGGGAGCCCCTGCTTCCATCGCTGGGGTCGCCACACCCAGGAAGAAACGATGACGACGGGGTTGCTGGGAGGGAGACGCCGGGAGCATCATCGGATCTGCCGTCCTCCCTCCAGTGAGAAACAGAACGCAGGGAAAGTGCACTGTTAGCATCGTCCCTAACGCCTGTGTGTGGGATTTTCTACTGACTTAGCAAACAGGAGCTTCAATTCCGGTGAATGTCTATATGTGAAAGGCCCGTCTTGGTTGTGGCACCGAACTTTGCACTACACACACAACGGATGGTCTGCGGTTTCACGTTCACCCGAGTGTGTCTTCCAAATAGAAAGAGCTGGACCAATCTTAGCCTTTAGTTGGCAATTTATAATTCCCAGTTTTAGTACCTCTAGGAGTGGAGTTTGATTTTTGGCATTTAAATAACAGTATTTATTTTGCAAGTTAATGATGTCAGTTAAACCTCGTGGATTCGTAGCAGATGAACTTCCAGGCAGAGCTGATTTAGACGAGATTCAGCACAGGGTGTGCTCTGCCCGCAGCCCGGCTGTCTCCCCTGGACAGGAGCCTGGGAGGCCTGGGTGTGAACGTCCCCTCTGGGCTCCGGCGTCTGTGGGGCGGCGGCCTGGCTCCGTCTGCAATCCTGATGTGAACTTCCGGTGCTAGGAGCAGAGGACCTTCCCCTCGGTCAGGTTGGAAGGTTCCGTTTCCCCAGACGTCACTGCCATTTCTTCCTTCCGGCAAACGACCTGAGGGGCTGAGCAGAGCCTCTATCGGGAGGGGGTTTGCAGGCTCTTTCTCTGTCTGGTGGCTTTTCCTATGAACAAAATGTGGTGGAAGAGCCTTGCAGGGAGAGCCCCTCATGCCCTTCCCACCATTTAACCAGCGTGGATGCCAGAGCGGAGGACAGGCCACACCGAGGGCACAGGAGCTCATGTAGCTGGTCCAGGGGTCGTCAGAGATCAGCCGCACAGACACACGGGGGACACATGTGCAGGCCAGGGACAGTGGGCTGCTCCTCACACACCTGCGTGGGGACCGGATGTCCTGGACCTGGGCCCTGGCTCTGTGGTCACTCAGGGCTCCTGGTCAGAGGTCCAGCTGGGCCTTGGCTCTTCCTGCTCCCAGGGCAGCCCCAGCCCAGCCTCACAAAGCAGAGGAGAGGGGAGGCGCAGTGACCAGCAAACTCCATGTCCATCCCGGGCTGGATGGCCAGAGACGTGGGGCCCTGCAGAGAGGCTGGGGTCCCTTGAGCAGCCACAGGGTGTGGTGCCTCTGCAGCTATAACTTACGTGGGTGGCACAGGGCGCAGTGACTTTGCATCTGTAACTGGCATCCCTGGGCGGCCACAGGGCATGGTGCCCTTGCAGACGTAGCTGGCTTCTCCTCCCTGCTGACCACCACCTGAGGCCCGGCTGTATCTTTGTGGGGCTGTGTTCCCGTGTGTGGCCTGGGT
This sequence comes from Macaca fascicularis, assembly GCF_037993035.2. NCBI lineage: Eukaryota > Metazoa > Chordata > Mammalia > Primates > Cercopithecidae > Macaca > Macaca fascicularis. The sequence continues at coordinate 138,119,847 of NC_088386.1, forward strand.
GCTGTGTCCTCATTGGCCTGTGGGGTCTGCACACAGTTCCCAACAGGCCACCCTCTTCAATCTGCCCCATTGGCCAGGCCCGGCAGGACAGTGGCTCTGGGAGGAGCCGGCACCTCTGTCCCTGCTCCTAAAATCCTGGTTGTCTTTTTCATGAGGAGGTCACGTGCTGTAAGCTCTCCCCACACCCGTGCCGGGGTCTTCCCATCTCCATCAGCTGAGCAGACACATCCCAGGGCCTTCAACGCACTTTGTCTCTGCTGAAATGAGCAGCGTTCCTGATACCACAGCTGGTGGCCATGGTGGGGGCTGTACCTGCACCTGCTTCTGGCCTTTGTTGATTTCACCACGTGGACCCCTCCTTCTGGCCTGTTTAGCTCAGGCGGACCCCTGTGTGCCCACTCAGCTCAGGCAGCTCTAGGTAAACAGCTCCGCTGGTGCCTCGGTGTCCCTGGCCGTGCTGTTGGCCGGGTCCTCTGACATTGGCCGTATGACTCTGAGTTCTCCCAGCACCTCCTTGGGGGCACAGGGTCGTCTCCACAGCACCACAACTGTGGGCAGCAGGGGTGGCAGCCAAGCCTGCGGGTCTCGGCGGGAGCCTGAGGTGGGGTCTCTGGGCTCCCAGCCTCTTCCGTGGGGCCTGGAAACCCAGACCTGCCCTGGATCCCCGAGGCCTCCTGCGCTCTGGGGCCTCTGCACCCCGATGTGCCTCGGCTGAGAAGGGGACTGAGGGCCAGCACCACTGCCCCATCAGTTCTTCGAGGAACATAAAATCTGAACTCAATCTCCTTTAAAAACGCATCGTGTCTTCTCTTCTGAAGCTGCAGTCTGGTTCTGAGGGAGCGGAGACGCCCACCCCTGGACGGCAGCCCCTGAAAACAAGGGAAGGTGAAGTTCCTCGCAGCCTCTCAACAGTCCTGACCACAGTGAATGAAGTTACCAGAAACGCTTCACCAATGACACGGCCAGAGACAGCATTTTTAATCCTCCAGCATTTCACACCCACAGCAAACTAAATGGATATAACCTGGAAACACAAAGAAAGCGAAACTGCAGCCTCAGAATTCACACTTCAGAAAAACCCACCTGATTCCTTTTGCTAATAGGAGCCATTTGCCTACACTACGGAGGCAGCTGGAGAGAGCTTGGGGTGTGGCCATGGGTAACGGCGCCTTGAAACCCCTCTGCGTGTGCCAGCCCCGACCCGGGCGCGCCCCTGCCCAGCTGCCCAGCTTTCTAAAGAGCCCGTGCCTTCCTCGCGTCTCCGGGAAGGAGTCTGTAATCTCACCTTGGAGGCAAAGGCCTAGGACCTCCTTCCCCGCGAGATGCTGCACCCCGAGTTCGCAGTGAGCCTCCCAAATACGCCAGCATCCCTCATCCTCTGTCCCCACCCTTCTCCTTGTGCCTGTGTTTAACGACGACTGTTTTGGTGGGTTCCAGCAGGAAGCAAAGATAAAAGTGTAGGTGGTGGTGTCTAAGATGTTTAATCCTAAGGCCATGGTTAATATCCTTTCTGAACTTCAACTTTAATTCTAAAGATGTGTCAGTGGGTGAGGCAATAAATATGAACTTCGCACTCCTCACTCTGCACCAAAATCACTTCAATTCTCCTTTCTAGGCACTGCAGCTCTCCCCATGGCCAATGAGTTCACTTTTCAGTCCCCTGCTAGGATTCTCTGATTTTTTAGAGTTCTAACATGAGGCAGGTGAAATAACCTTTGCTAAACCTTTGCTTTATATAGAAACTTAAATTTGTCTTTCAACACTGCTTTTTCCATTTCTACATAAATATTTATCAAGTACTATGATTTTGCATCATTTGCTGTGTGCCTTTTCAGGAAAAATATTTATGAATTGTTAATATGTTGAAAAGACAAAATGTCTGAAAATCAAATTTTATATACATATATCTATATATACGCACACACAGACACACAGATACATATATATATACTTTGAATCAGTGTGATGTCTAAAAAATATAAAGCATTGATTTTTACTTCAGTGAGGATGATGCTGACTTGAAAACTTGTGTAAGAATTTTACTGTATGTGATTGATAGTACATTTTCTTCATTGTCTTTTTCTTTAACTAAAGATAAGGCTTTTGCTGTTCCGAGGATTCCACACCTGACATAAATATTTGGAGGGAAGTGACCAGTGATTACAAACCCTTAACATCTGGAATTTTGGCTTCCTTTGTTTTGAACTGAGAATAACAGCATTGAATTTTTATGTAAAAGAGTCTTTTTCTCACTGTGAGCCTCAGTATTAATCGCGCTGATACCTGTCACTGAATGGCTGTTGCTCTCAGATCACCTTCCCCAGCTGTTTCCGTTTCATGAAGGTAGAAAATTAGTATAGCTTATTTTTATGGAACATCAATTTTACTGGGGGAAACTGTCATATATTCTGTCAACATGTCATAAATGTGAGCAAGAAAAAAAACAGCCTTTTAGGTTTTCATTGAAGCCCATATTATCTTTTCTGGCCAAACCCAGAAGGGTAGATGCTGTATCTGTGCCGTGCGTGTTATGAGTCTGTGCTTTGGAATGTGGACGTTCTGTGGTGAGAAACCCAGTGACGGGGAGCCGCTCCACGGCGAGACCAGCAGCAACCTCAGAGAGGAGACGGGCGACAGCGCCTTGGCCTGGGCCTCGGGCCAGCAAGCCAGAAGGCCCCACTTCATGGTGAATTTCCACCACAAAGAAGCACGTCAAGCTGTATTTCGGGAGCTCAACGATGCAGCCCACAAGGTATGACTGAGTACATTGAACCACACGTGTTTCAAATGTATGAGCTGGTAAATTCTGACGTGTGTGCACACCATGAAACCGTCACCCATCAGGACGGAGAATGCATCCACCACCAGAAAGCTCCCTGTCTTGTTCATTTTCGCCCATATTCCGTCTCCCCCGAGCCTCCCTGCCTCTTCAGTTATAATCTGATAAACTATATAGTTTCAGTTATAATCTGATAAAGTTTATAATCTATAAACTATCCCTATAAATTAGTTTGCAATTTCTAGAATCTGTGTAAATGGGATTATATGTAAGATTATCCACTCTTGTTTCTTGGCTTCTTCAGTGAGTAAAACCATTTTGAGATTGACACCTGTTCTTATATGTAACAATACTTCATTCTGTTATTACCAACCAATACTCCATGGCATGGATATACCACAATTTATATTTATAAATATAGCTGCTAGGAACATTCATGTAACACGTTTTTTAAAGTACCTAAGATTAATTTTCCTATGAGTAAATATCTAAGAGTCAAATGATTGGGTCATATAATACCTGTATGTCTAACTTTATAAAAGACTATCAAACTATTTTCTAAAGTCATCATACAGTTTTATACTCCTACTGGCAATGGGTGAGAATTCCATGTCTTCACATCCTCTCCATGGTGTGATCAGTCATTTTAATGTTAGGGTAGTGATGTCTCATTCAGTTTTAGCTTTCTTTTCCCTAAGAAGTAATGAGAATCTTCTCTTGTGTTCATTTGTCATCTGCACGTCTCCCTTGGCGAAGCATCGTTTGAATCTTTTCCTACTTTTTATTGGATCATTTTCTTCCCTAATACTGAATTTTGAAAGTTCTGTGTAGGTGCTGGATACAATTTTTTCTTTCATATGGATGCTCTGAGAGTATTTATGACAGTCAGAAAGGCTGGCCTTTTTATCATCTTAACAGTGTCTTTCAAAGAGCAGGATTTTAATTTTAATGAAGTCTAACTGTGACGTTGCTGTCTTATCTAAAGAACTTTTGGCAGTTCTGAGGTCCCCAAAATTGTGTACATTTTTTTTCCATCAGTGTAATAATGTGAAGTTGTGGTTTTCTGCTGATCTGTGCATTTCACACACAGGGCACATCAATATTCGTTCACTCATGTGTGCGTCCAGTTGTTCCAGCTCCTTGTTGATAGGCTCTTCCCTCTCCACTGAATTGCCTTTGAACTGTGGCCAACAGCATCTATTACTGCTGTTCATTCTAAAAAATTTTTTCTCCTCTATGTTTCTTTGTGGGTGATTTCTATTGTAAACATTCAATTTCATTAATCACCTTTTCTGAATGTTCAATCTGCCATCCCGTATATTAATATTTTCCACCTCAGTCATTTTAGTTTAAATCTCTAGAAGTTTGATTTGGGTCTTTAAAAAAATATCTTTCATGTCTTCACTTACCATTTCAAACATATGATATAGTGTTACAATAATACATTATAGTGTCTTTGTCTGCTAATTCTAATATTTGTTTTAGTTCTCGGCCAATTTCAATTTATTTTGCTTTTTATTGCAGGTTTCATTGTCCTGCTTCTTTGCATTTCTGGTAATTTTTCACTGAATATTAGACATTGTGAATTTTTGCAGGCTGGATATTTTTACACTCCTAAAAAAAAGCCATTGAGCCATGATTTAGCTATTTGTAAACAATTTAATCTTTGCAGGGATTTTGGTCAGGATGTTAGATGGTACCGAAGGGATTTTGGTCAGGATGTTAGATGGTATCGAAGCAGTGTTGAATCCAACCTGAATTCCTCCCACCATGGAGGCAAGGCTTTCCTGGGTGCTCTGCTTAGTGCCCTATGAAGTAAGGGCTTTTCAGTCTGGCTGGTGGGAGTGGGCACTGCCTTCTCAGCCCTGCATGGGTCCGGGCACTGTTCCCTCCTGTCATTTCGAGTGGTTCTCTCTCCCAGGCCTCAGGTAATCTCCCCTCAGGAGGCAGTGACCGCTCAGAACTCTGTTGAGTACTCAAGGAGGACCCTCCACAGAAGTCCTGGGCTCTCCCTCCTTTCTGGTTCCCTGTTCTTTGAACTCTGCCTGCCTTTGGGTCCCAGAGCTACCAGCTGCTTCTTCTTACCACCAGGTCCACTCACTCTGACGCAGCCTGAAACCCCCCCCAGGTGGTGAACCAGGGCAGCCTTGGGGCCAATCTCACTTGTTTCTCGTCCTTCAGTGCCTAATCCCCAGACTCTCGAAAACTGTCGCTATTTTTCTGAACAAATATTTCACTTGTTCTTCTGGTTTCTTTTGCTGTTGTTATTTCAGACAAGAGAGTGAATCTGCTCCCTATTTTTCCATCTTGGCCAGAATTGGAAATGCCTATGTAGCTATTTTTTTTTAAACTTAACATGTCGTAAGATTCAGTTCTTTAAGCTTTTTAATTTATATATAAAATATTATTCCCATAAATAATTTTAAATTCCTTTTTCTTTTTGCATATCATAAAATGTTTAACTTATAATCCAAAGCTGTATTTAATTCCCCTGCTTATTATAGTGAATTCTTAATACCAAAAATGCACCAGTAACTTAGTTTTCCATAATATTAATGGGGTTATGTTTTATTAAATTTCTTATGCTTTGTGCATATTGAAACAATTTTTTTGAGCTGGATACAGAAGTGCTTGAAACCTAATTTTAACAATAAATATACGCAAAATAATGAGGAGAATTCAGAATATTCTGAAGTCATTGGAGGTGGCACCACAGGAGAGCGAGGGTTGCTCCTGAGCCCCACACGAGAGGCTGTGGCTGAGCAGGAGGTGAGGACATCTGGAAGGTGGTCCCCGCCAGCATCTCCAGGGCTCCCCACGCATCCTGGCAATGTGTGCGTCGTGGGTGTTTGATAAGCGTGAGGATGTCTGGAAGGTGATCCCCACTAGCGTGTGCAGTGCTTCCCATGTGTCCTGGTGATGGGCATGTCGTGGGTGTTTAATAGGCATGAGGACGTCTGGAAGGTGATCCCGCCAGTGTCTCCAGCACTCCCACTTGTCCTGGCGATGGGCGTGTGGTGGGTGTTTAATGGGCGTGAGGACGTCTGGAAGGTGATCCCGCCAGCATCTCCAGCGCTCCCACTTGTCCTGGCGATGGGTGTGTAGTGGGTGTTTGATGAGCACCAGGCACATCTCTGCAGGGCTTTTGGTCACCTGCTCATCAGGTAGGGGCTGGAGGGTGCAGCCCCTGCAGCCGCTGACTGGAGAACACAGAGACTCAGCGACCTCACCTCTGAATTCTTCTTCTTTGTCCCATAGATTGGAGAAAGAGCCAAGTAAATCAAACCATGGTTTTAAAAGTCTCCAGAAAATCTCTCATGAAATAAAAATGCCTTTGAAGGCTTCCTTCGCTACAGTCATATACATTAACAAGGGAAAGGCTCTGATCAGGAATGTTTATCACATCTCACAGGTGAAGCACGGAGAGAGAGAGAGACAGAGAGAAAGGAGAGCAGGGAGGGAAGGAGGGAGGAAGGGAGGAGACCTTTAGAACAGAGAACTCAAGCCAGGTATCAGGAATGAGTTCCTTCTTCAGCACTGTTGAGACACAGGACACGCAACGCTGAGTTGTGTAGAGATTTTTTTTTCTTTTTTGACAAGGCCTAATAGTCATTAACAAGGCAAAACTCTAAACAGTCTTACTGGATATATGAACCTTCTTGAAAGAAAGTCTGAAGTGTGGATATGACTTGTTCAATGAGGCTGTGCATCATTAGACACTCCTCACTTATTTATATCTAATAGTAATTAAAATGTTAGTGATAGAATAAAGATTATCTGCCATCTTAATTGAAAATCCGTCGTGTAGAACTCCCTTGTAATGATGACCGAGCTGGGGTTTGATCACATGGAAACTGAAGTGCCCTAGGACTAATCATCATGGCTCTTTGATCAAATTGTGTGGATTTCATCAAAGCTACTTATTTTTAGTGTAACCTAGAAAGTCCTATAAAAGCCTTCAGCCTTTTATCCACATATTTATGGACCGTGGCCTTTGAAAATATCAGGAAATGCACAGAGTGGAAAGCATTCCGAGTGCAAAGCTGCCATGATTTGACACTTTCCTAAACTCAGTGTGATGTTCTGAAACTAAAGACCTAAAAAGGCCTCTTTCCATATACGAAGAAAACGGACAGGGTGTTTCATTTCGTTTTGCCGGCTACTCTGTTGACACATTATTTTAATGTTAAAATGCAGATATAATATTGAGATGGGCTTTTGTTGAGCACTAGCTGTACTTTTAAATCGTCAGTGACAGGAATTCACATTTCTACGGCACTAGGGGAACCTCAGAGAGCAGGTTTGAGAAATATAAACGTCATATGCAAGAAAAAGGGCCGTGGCACTCAAGCTTCACCGGGAACATAATTGCAAACGGGTTTCCCTCCCATGATTCTAATGTGTTCTGTTTCCATTCACATATATTAGCAAAAAAAAAAAAAAAAAAAAAAAAGAAATGCTTAAAGTGGCTTCGTTTTTGTATTATTTGGCAAAAACCTGCTCATTTTATGTTGGCATCAACTATGTTCCCACATAATACACCCGCGTTATTCTGTGCACGAGCTTGTGTGGAAAGAGATTCCGGGAAGAACCTGAACTCCACGAACCCCGATGGGGGCGGCAGAGCGAGAGCTGGTCTCGGGGTGAAGGTGGAGCCCGCGCTGGAGACGAGGAACCGCGGCGCTTCCGTCCCAGACTCCGGGTTGCCTGTCGGGGAAGACCGAGGGGCTATATTCTGCTTCTCTTTCTCTAGCCGCCTCTTGGCCCTTCGTGAAATATTTATCTTTATCTATCTATTTATTTATTTGTTTGTTTGTTTGTTTGTTTGTTTTGGGACGAAGTCTCGCTCTGTGGCCCAGGCTGGGGTGCAGGGGCGCGATCTCGGCTCACTGCAGGCTCCGCCTCCAGGTTCAGGCGATTCTCCTGCCTCGGTCTCCGAGTAGCTGGGACCACAGGCGCCGCCACCACGCCCGGCTGAGTTTTTGTGTTTATAGAAAGCCTGCAGATGTTTTCCAACAGTGTCTGCAGGGCACCGACTCAGCTGTCCTCTGCCAGCTGTCTGGTGGCAGAAGAAGCAGGGGAGGAAAAGACACCGTTTTCTTTCTTTTCTTTTCTTCTCTTCTTTTCTTTTTTCTTTCTTCCTTTCTTTTTTACTTTTGTTTCAGGTTTGGGGGCACATGTGCAGGTTTCTTACAAAGGTAAACTTGTGTCATGGGGGTTTGCTGTACAGATTATTTTATCACCCAGGTACTAGGCATAGTGATCTTTTCTGCTCCTCTCCCTCCTCCCACCCTCCACCCTCAGGCAGGCCCCGGGGTCTGTCTCTTCCTTCTCTGTGTCTGGGAGTTCTCATCATTTAGCTGCTACTCATGACTGAGACCATGTGGTATTTGGTTTCCTGTTCCTGTGTTAGTTTCCTAAGGATAATGGCCTCCAGCTCCATCCATGTTCCTGCAAAGAGGTGACCTTGCCTTTTTCATGGCTTTCTTTGACGTTGGGCCTCCTGTCTGGTCGTCTCTAACTTTCTCTTGAGCACGGTGGTCCCTGGGAGGTGTGAGGAGCCCCCATGTCTGGCCCCTGTCAGGGAGCCCCCGTCCCCTGCATCTTCCTTCTCATGGAGGATCCTTTTGTTCTTTTAAAATAAATTTCCTGTCCATTATCATCAGCTGCAAGTTCACGTGGCTCTTTCAACACATCTATTTCCCTGCCAGCAGGAAGCCTGAAGCTCACGTTTTTGTGAACCAGAAGCTTCTCTTCCAGGTCTGGCCTGGTCCTGTGGCCTCTCCTATCTGCCCTTCACCTTGGTGTGCAAGTAAATGCCTCGGCAGCAGATAAAGAGTTGGTCAGGGCGGGAAGATTTACGCAGCACTGAGTCCCCCGCACCAAAGCTCATGCACCCAGGCAAGGTTTCAGCATCACAAACACTGTAACGCCTGCACGTGCAGCCAGCGGCCTCCAAGCCAGTGCAGGCTCCCCACAGGCCCCCCACAGGCTCCCCACAGGCTCCCCACAGGCCCCCCACAGGCCCCACAGAGACCCCACAGGTCCCCCACAGGCTCCCCACAGAGACCCCACAGGCTCCCCACAGGGACCCCACAGAGACCCCACAGGCTCCCCACAGGCCCCACAGAGACCCCACAGGCTCCCCACAGGCTCCCCACAGGCCCCACAGAGACCCCACAGGCTCCCCACAGGCTCCCCACAGGCCCCACAGAGACCCCACAGGCTCCCCACAGGCCCCACAGAGACCCCACAGGCCCCCCACAGGCCCCCCACAGGCCCCCCACAGGCTCCCCACAGGCTCCCCACAGGCCCCCCACAGGCCCCACAGAGACCCCACAGGTCCCCCACAGGCTCCCCACAGAGACCCCACAGGCTCCCCACAGGTCCCCCACAGGCCCCCCACAGGCTCCCCACAGGCCCCACAGAGACCCCACAGGCCCCCCACAGGCTCCCCACAGGCCCCACAGAGACCCCACAGGCTCCCCACAGGCCCCACAGAGACCCCACAGGCTCCCCACAGGCCCCACAGAGACCCCACAGGCCCCCCACAGGCCCCCCACAGGCTCCCCACAGGCTCCCCACAGGCCCCCCACAGGCTCCCCACAGGGACCCCACAGAGACCCCACAGGCCCCCCACAGGCTCCCCACAGGCTCCCCACAGGCCCCACAGGGACCCCACAGGCCCCCCACAGGCTCCCCACAGGCTCCCCACAGGCTCCCCACAGGGACCCCACAGAGACCCCACAGGCCCCCCCACAGGCTCCCCACAGGCCCCACAGAGACCCCACAGGCTCCCCACAGGCTCCCCACAGGCTCCCCACAGAGACCCCACAGGGACCCCACAGGCCCCCCACAGGGACCCCACAGGACCCCCACAGGCTCCCCACAGGCTCCCCACAGGCTCCCCACAGGGACCCCACAGGCTCCCCACAGGCCCCCCACAGGCCCCCCACAGGCCCCACAGAGACCCCACAGGCCCCCCACAGGCTCCCCACAGGGACCCCACAGGCCCCCCACAGGCTCCCCACAGGGACCCCACAGGGACCCCACAGGCCCCCCACAGGCCCCACAGAGACCCCACAGGCCCCCCACAGGGACCCCACAGGCCCCCCACAGGCCCCACAGGGACCCCACAGGCTCCCCACAGGCTCCCCACAGGCCCCACAGAGACCCCACAGGCTCCCCACAGGCTCCCCACAGGCTCCCCACAGAGACCCCACAGGGACCCCACAGGCCCCCCACAGGGACCCCACAGGCCCCCCACAGGCTCCCCACAGGCTCCCCACAGGGACCCCACAGGCCCCCCACAGGCCCCCCACAGGCTCCCCACAGGCCCCCCACAGGCCCCCCACAGGCTCCCCACAGGCCCCACAGAGACCCCACAGGCTCCCCACAGGCTCCCCACAGGCCCCCCACAGGGACCCCACAGGCCCCCCACAGGCCCCCCACAGGCTCCCCACAGGCCCCACAGAGACCCCACAGGCTCCCCACAGGCTCCCCACAGAGACCCCACAGGGACCCCACAGGCCCCCCACAGGGACCCCACAGGCTCCCCACAGGCTCCCCACAGGGACCCCACAGGCTCCCCACAGGCTCCCCACAGGCCCCCCACAGGGCCCCACAGGGCCCCTCCCTTCCTGACTCTCAGTCCCCACAGACACCAGGCTCCTGCCTCCTCACACTACAGAAGGCTTGCTCTCCTCTTCTTGAAAATGTTCCTTTGAAAAGATTCTCATGTTTTCAGTAAGATGCTTTCTGGCCTCAGAAAAATAGTCACACACACACCCAGGAAAATAAGTCTTTAAGGTAAAATTAAAATTAAAAAGCATGGATACCAAAGAAATGGGCTAAACATGAGCGTGAACACATTCGTGTTCATATTTACAACACACTCTTGTTCTCAGACCTGGAAACAGGGACCAGCTGTACATAAACTCATCAGGATGTTGCAAGTGCATTTAGAGAAACTATGAAAATGTGAATCTTGTGTTAACATGCTGCACATTCAGAGAAGAATGTCCAGGCCCATCACCACACTGAAGGGAAGGCTATGACCACTACCTCTCAGCGTCTTCCCACCACAGTCAGAAGGGGCAGTGCTGGAGCCCCAGGACCCCAGGGCTGTGTCTTGTGTCTCCACAGGCAGGGGCTACGCTCCCTCTTGGTGTTGACATCCGGGGAATGGAGATGGGTGGGGAACCCGGGGAGGCGGCGGGTGGGGAACTCGGGGAGGCAGCAGGTGAGGACTCAGGGAGGCGGCGGGTGGGGAACCCGGGGAGGCGGCGGGTGGGGAACCCGGGGAGGCGGCGGGTGGGGAACTCGGGAGGCAGCAGGTGAGGACTCAGGGAGGCGGCGGGTGGGGAACCCGGGGAGGCGGCGGGTGGCGAATTCGGGGAGGCGGCGGGTGGGGAACTCGGGGAAGCCGCTTTCTGGGATGGAGGTTGGCGGTGGGTGCCCTGCCTGCCTCCCTGGGCGGGACTCAGTCACACGGCCACACCCGGCAGAAAGGAGGCCGCCGTCTACCCCCAGCATTCTCGCTCCTGTTCTGTTCCGCAGGGTTTGGGGCAGGTCCCTTACCGGCCCACTCAGAGAACCAGCTTTTGGTCTTGGTTGGGTTTTTTACTTGGTTTGATGTACTGGTTTGCATATTATTACTCTCGACTGTCTTGCAAATTTCCTTGGTGTCTCCCCCAAGCCCCTGCACCCTCATTCACACGGAAGCCAAGGGGTTGCTCCTGCAGTACCCCAACTTCCTGCACAGGGCTCCCCTCTACTCAGAAGAGCTGGGGGGCCTAGGAGAGGTGCCCTGAGGCGCCAGAGGGTTTGTGCTCCCCAGGAAGCAGCCCTGGGTCAGGGCAAGACAGGAGCTGGAGGATTTATGTGGAAACCTCTGTGCGCCTCCACTGGGTATCTCCAGACCACCCTACGTGGCGTCCTGAGGCTCCCAGCGGGGTTGCATCTAAGCCGCCCCTCGCAGCAGTCTCCGTCTGACCAAGAATTCTGCGGATGCCTCCCGTCCTTGGCTCCTCCCCACGGCTCCTCCCCAGCTCCTCCCAAGAACATTCGTCCTCTCTGAGTCGGCCACTGGGCCGTCACCTCCGAGTCGGCCACTGGGCCGTCCCCTAAGTCAGCCCTGCAAGGGGGTCCTCAGGATGGGAATCCAGAGGGGTCTCACCCACTGGCCAGAGCATCACCGGGCCACTGCGGGTGGCGGGCAGGTGGGCGGGAGCCTTGAGTTGGGCAGGTTCTTGGTCAGTCTGACAAGGTGAGCAGGTGGAAATTCACCCCTATGCAGGGGCCAAGTGCTGGAGAAAGGAAGGAGACGGTGGCAGCAAGGACTGTGGGGCGACCTGGCTGTCATGAACGGCAGGAGATTCCCTGGAGGAAGAAATCACCAGGAAGAGGCCAGCAACCGTCAGCTCAGGGCAGTGCGAACCCAGGGCCTCTGTGGCAGTCATCAGAGACTGACCGGTCTTCTGCACCCAGAAAAGGGGCTGTGCTGGAAAGCAGGCCCAGGACTGGACTCGAGGTCACAAGGTTACAACCCCCAAATCCCCATCACAGACCATCTTCTACACCACGGCTGGTACAACCCCCAAATCCCCATCACAGACCATCTTCTACACCAAGGCTGGCACAACCCCCAAATCCCCATCACAGACAGTCTTCTACACCACGGCTGGCACAACCCCCAAATCCCCATCACAGACCATCTTCTACACCACGGCTGGCACAACCCCCAAACCCCCATCACAGACCATCTTCTACACCACGGCTGGCACAACCCCCAAATTCCCCATCACAGACCATTTTCTACACCACGGCTGGTACAACCCCCAAATCCCATCACAGACCATCTTCTACACCATGGCTGGCCCCGCTGGGCAGGGTGGAGCCTGAGATTGGCACATTTGTGTGGAGGCTTGTGGCCTGGGAGCCCCGGGACCCTGAGTCCCTGTCACCTGGAGGCCTTGTCAAGGATATATTCACAAGATGATGACGGTTGTCCTCAAGACCTGCCCTGAACCCTTGGCCTCAGATTCATCTGTGGATCACACCTGGCACCTTCCATAAGGAGGAATGGGCTCCCTACTGCAGGAACCAGCTGAGAGGCCCAGCCCACAGGTATGCAGGAACAGGTGTCTTGACAGCATGGGGCCAGAAGCTCAACATACTAGGCTGGAGAGAGAGGATGTGGAGGTTGAGTGCTATCCTGTGACTCCGGATCCAATCCTGGGAGGAGAGCCTGGAGTTGGGCCAGAGGGTCATGGGGAACCTCGGAGCCTGGGAGCCACAGTGGAGCATGAGACCCAGGTGAGGGGCTGCCGTCAGGGGAGGGGCTGTCAGGGGAGGGGCTGCCGTCAGGGGAGGGGCTGCGTGGGGGAGGGGCTGCTGTCAGGGGAGGGGCTGTCAGGGGAGGGGCTGCTGTTAGGGGAGGGGCTGTCAGGGGAGGGGCTGCTGTTAGGGGAGGGGCTGTCAGGGGAGGGGCTGCTGTCAGGGGAGGGGCTGCCATCCTGTTCATTGGGTGGGTGAGGCAAGGATTGGACAGGTGGGCGTGGTCAGGGAATGAAATGTGTTAACTTCTTGTACAGCCCCCACTGGTCTTTCCAGTGAGTAATTTGCATCGCCTTCTACACAGACTGCCCCCTCTTTTCCAATGTTCCTTGAGCGTAGGTTTATGGAACTGCAGATAGTTTTTAGAAACGGATTAATTTTACGTGAGCACGTGGATGGTGATACTTAACGCCTCCGCCTGCGGATCAAGGTGCCCTGCCGTGCGTCTCTGTTGTGTTACACAGCGGGTAATGGGGCCTGGACGTCAAGAGAAGGAAGCTGAGCCAGCCCACCCACACCTGGGGTGCGCTCTGCAGAGCCTGGTGGAGATGAGGGAACCCAAGAGGGATCCGCGGGCCTAGCAAGTTGAAGTGTCAAGGGCCAGTGCTTGGAAGCTGAGGTGGCTGGACTTCGTTCGGGAGAGTGCGGGAGAGGGGGGAGGCGTGCTGTGATCGCTCCCGGAAAGAGAAGAAAGCCTAAAACCTGCCAACAAGCCACAAAAAGGATAGGTCATTAAATGGAAAACCGAGCAGAAGAAAGTAAACAAGAAGCATGAGGGGAAGTACCAATAAAATGCAAAGTAACAATAGAATCCATAGAACAAAATGTTCAAAAAGATGGATAAAATGGATGGAATTCAAACCAGATTAGTCAAAGTGGAAAGGGTGGGGGGAGAAATTTTGGCAAATCAGTAGTGGCAAAATAAATATAGAGGTCCTACAGATATTAATATAGAATTAAGGGGCTAGTACAAGAAACCTTTATGCCAGTATGTATGAAAACTTAGATTACGTGGAAAAAGTTCTTGAAAGATACAAATTACAGAAAGTAACACAAGAAAACTAGAATATCTGAATATTCCTGTATCTATGTTTTTACTTAGATGAATTATTTTTAAACATTATTTAATTAGGCTGGGCACAGTGGCTCACGCCTGTAATCCCAGCACTTTGGGAGGCCAACGTGGGTGGATCACATGAGGTCAGGAGTCAGAGACCAGCCTGGCCCACATGGTGAAACCCCATTTCTACTGAAAATACAAAAATTAGCCAGACATGGTGACTCATGCCTGTAATCCCAGCACTTTCAGAGGCCGAGGCGGGTGGATCACAAGGTCAGGAGTTCGAGACCAGCCTGACCAACAGGGCGAAATCCCATCTCTATTAAAAATACAAAAATTAGCCAGGTGTGGTGGCATGTGCCTGTAATCTCAGCTACTCAGGAGGCTGAGGCAGGAGAATTGCTTGAACCTGGGAGGTGGAGGTTGCAATGAGCCGAGATCATGCCACTGGACTCCAGCCTGGGTGACAGAGCAAGACACCCTCTCAAAAAAAAAAAAAAAATCTTAAATTCAGTTTTTAGTAAGACTTCCACACTTCCACACCTATATTCACAAGGGACATTTACTTGTAAATTCACTTTTTGTGCCATCTTTGCACATTTGCCATCAGTGGCTTGGGATGAATGGGAAACTTTTTACTCCATGCTTTAAAATGGGTTAAATAACAAGCTATGTATCTGTTTTTTGAAAGTAGAAAAGCTTTCCAAAGTATTTGTGTTCAGTGCCACGTTTATTTTGATGGTGACTGTGGAGAGGAGGATGTGAGTTTCTGATTAGCTGTTGTTTATTTCTAAACACTCATTTATATTTTCTTAGAAATGCATTTATTTAATTTTTCAAATGTATATGCTTATGCCCTTGTGAAAGTTTTCTCTGTGCAAAACTACAGACGTCATCCTGAGTGAAAAAGTACTCACGGCTCATTTCATAATCTGTTGTAAAAGACTAAGAGATAAATAATTAGACTTTATCAATATTCATTTGGATTCTTGATAGTCACACCTGAGCATGGTCTGATTTACGGGCAGCTACCGTGAAAGAAAGACTTATCCTTCCGGCGTTCCAGGGCTCAAGGTAAGCAGAGATGTGGTGGTGTCAACGGCATTTAAGTTGTTTTGATTATTTTAGCCTGACAGAGACAGGAGGACGGAGTGGGGCCTGCGGCTGTTGAAGTCAGGGAGAAGGAGGTTTGAATCCTGGCTCATGTCACTCTCAGAACCGCCTTGAGGAGCTACTGAACCTCTCTTTTCTGATTCTGTGGAGTAAGTGAAGTCATACTTACTTTTCCAAATGGCGAGAATTAAAGATCTCCTATGGCAAGCGTTCAGCCACCTGCAGGTTCAGCAAGCTGCCTGGCGTGTAACAGTCCTCAGAGCAGGTTCAGGAAGCTGCCCGGCATTTACCAGGTGCTTAGAGCAGGTTCAGGAAGCTGCCCGGCGTGTAACAGTCCTCAGAGCAGGTTCAGGAAGCTGCCCGGCATTTACCAGGTGCTTAGAACAGGTTCAGGAAGCTGCCCGGCGTGTAACGGGTCCTAGAGCAGGTTCAGGAAGCTGCCCGGCGTGTAACAGGTCCTAGAGCAGGTTCAGGAAGCTGCCCGGCGTGTAACGGGTCCTAGAGCAGGTTCAGGAAGCTGCCCGGCGTGTAACAGGTGCGTAGAAACGGCAGTGAGCAGAAAGTGAAGAACACTCCAGAAAACAGCTCATCCTTTAACTTCTGTGGTGAAGGCCCTTTACTCTTTCATAACTTTTGGATTCACGATACTGAATTGGTTTTCTGATTTGCTATCGTCAGCACCAAAAAGTAAATGCATTTTAAATTATGTTTCTATTTTATTGATATCTTGAGGTGACCTTCAATTTTTTATCTTAAAATGTTATTTGCTCTTTAATATTAATTTGAATAAACCCATACATTGGATGTATTTGCCTAAATGCATTATTCCTACATGCATGTTTTATTTATAGAAGGATCTAATCATTATACGTTAATGCTTTAGCTTTAATAACCATTTTTGTGCCTGTCTTATATAAAGCCAGTGGAACATAATACACAAGATAAAATAAGCCAAAAATTGTCTTTCTGATGCTTGTGAAACCGAGGTTGCGTTGGTGACCTAGCAGATACGGAGCCATAAAATGATGTTTGACTTTGGAGGCCTCAGGTGCACAGATTGCAGAGAGCACTGGGGTGGGAGGTTTTCTAGGTTGTTTGGTCAAGGAGAGCTCCAGGGCACGGAGGGTCCTAGACCTGTGCAGAGCTCCTCAGAAGCACAGCTGGAAGCCGGCTGCCCTTCTGATGCTGGGCAGGTGGATTCGGGAAGGGCAGGCAGAGTCATTTGGAAAGTAGGAGGGAACCCTGGAGGGTATCATTATGAGTGAATTACTTTTCCAGTTTCTCATGAAACCAGGTCATGAGTAATTTCTGAATAGCCAGAGGTTTCCATTCGCACTCATGGCAAATGCACAAACTTGTCACAGAGCTGGAGCCACAAACACAGAGAGGGCTGTCGTATAACTCACCAGCGGTGCTTCCCAATGACCCTATACGCCAAGGCACAGGAGGAGGAGCCAGGAGAG
Source organism: Macaca fascicularis (assembly GCF_037993035.2). Taxonomy (NCBI): domain Eukaryota; kingdom Metazoa; phylum Chordata; class Mammalia; order Primates; family Cercopithecidae; genus Macaca; species Macaca fascicularis. Next base: position 138,136,600 of record NC_088386.1, read on the forward strand.
GGGAGCCCTGTGGAGTCCATATGGGGTCAGCCAAGTCCATATGGGGTCAGCCGTAACCGTGGGCTGGAGAAGTGAGCGGGACTGAGCTGGGAGAGGCAGCCGCACCCCAGGCCAGCAACCACAAAACGTCACTCCGCTGTAGGGAAGAAGCAGCAGGCTGCTTAGAGGTGATTCATAATGTTTGTAAAAGTAATTTTATCCTGGAAATGCATACTTCTAGCTTAAAAGCATAGTTTTTAGCCTGTTAAAAGCAGAAAACCTAATGTTTATGAGTTGTATTACTCCCACAGGCTCCTGTGGTCTTAGAAATTCACTAAAAGGAGTTTAATTGATGGAAAAAATTTGTGTTATAATTTTCATCCTCAGGTAGCTACTAGTTAAGCAAAGGCCATCAGTAAACAACAACAACAACAAAAGAACAGGTGAAATAATTCTGTACAAGTTTTGTTATTCTTGACATAGGATTTATTTACGTTTGCTCATACATTTTTGTGAAAAATTCCAGAGATCTGAAGGAGGACTATAAAGCTTATTAATGTAAAGTTTATGCAATGTAAATGTGTAAATGTAAATGTCACTGCAGGGAAGAACCAAACTTAAGATTTAAAGCTTCTTTAATCCCATCATAACCGAGAGTTCTAGTCAGGCAATTGTTTCTAATAACTCACTACTCTCTCCTCTTTTTAAGTGTGAAATGTAGTAATTCATGCACAGCAAAACGAAGATTGAGACCCCTTTATCTGCAAAAAGCTGGAAGCAAATTCAGATCATCACAGGTGATATAATAGATAGGTTTTGTTGGAGTGAAACCGTTAAGTATTTTGAATTTGTCTTAAGAAAAAAAATCTGCATTGTTATTGATACCTGGAAAGTCAATAGTGAAGGCTGTTCAGGCGATGCATCTACCCTGCTTTTCGATGTGGAACTCAGGGGCTTAGTGAACAATATCATTCCAAAACAATTTCCCTCTTTTCCTAGGTGTCCATTTTGCAGACTATGGGGTATGACTCACCTACCATACAGACGAATGCCACAGCCACCCAACACCGCACCAAGCACCTCCTAGTTTTAAAATTTTTAATATCAAGTTTTCATTTTGATCCTGGATCAAATATGCATCTCCAGCATTAAGATTAATGAACCTGTTCTGTTTTATGTCACGTCCCCGAGCGCCTCTCACCTTTTAAAGCAAACATCACGTTCCACGCTCCACGGTTGTTCAGCCTTTCCCTCTCCCCTCACCCCTCCGGCTTGTGACGGTTGACCCTGAAATGACTCTCCAGCCACAGAGGTCAAGCTGGCATGTCCCCAGGGAGGCATTTCCCTGTGCTGGAAGCAGGCCGCCTCCCCTCTGCAGATCACACGAGCTGCATCCTTCACTGAACCGACCTGCCCAGGAGCTGGCCACCCCTCCCTGCAATGCTGCCCCACCCTGGGTCTGACTCATTCCCAGTCCTCTATTGCATAGTTTCAGGTTAGAAGGACCAAAATCTGAAAGATCAGATAGTACAGGTGACTAGAATGGTGAGCCGCAGAGAGCCCCAGCTCCAAACCAGGAACTATCAATACACGAGTCATTGGTGTCTTAGCTTGAACTTGAACTAATCGCTGTCAGTTAAATTAAGCATCCTTCTACAAAAGCCCAAACCTGCTTACTGTGTGTTGATGGTTGACTCGTGTTCGGCCCTCCTGAGGGTCGGCGGTGACGTGTTTCCATTAAGGGTGATGTCCCCGCAGCTTCTCTTCCTCCTCAAACGCTTCTGTGTTTTTCAGATGCACCTGACAACACTTTGAACCCCTGAAAGGGTTTGTGTGAAGACAATCATGTCTGCTTCATTTCAGCTTTGAAAAGGATCTCAGCACGAAAAGTAAACGAAATTGGAATAGAGTTTATGTGGGCTGGCTCCAGGGCTGGGCCTTGGAAATACGTGTAGAGCCATGTCACATCTATTAACCGATCACACAGGATCAATACGAGATGAAGCTTACCGCTTGCCAGATGTGTCAAAAATTCAACATTTACATCAAATAAGTGTTACACAATGGAGTGTGTTGAAATAGCGTTATTGCCACAGCCTGTGCCATTGAATTTCTTCGTTTCTGCATTAAATGCCATGCAGGGTGAAGTGATTTTTACGATGTTTATTGAAGCATTTAGAAGTACATTTGTCACATCAAAAACAACTGTCCCAGTCAATGCATTTTCTCTACGTGAACCCACTTGCAGCCACCACCCAGGTAGACATCAACACACAGAACACCTCAGCACATCCTCCCAATCCCAAAACCGCTTACCTGACTCATCACCACCACCACGGTCTCACCACTGCACTACCAAGGTCTCATCACCACCACCACGGTCTCACCACTCCACTACCAAGGTGTCCTCACCATCACCACAATCTCATCACTGCCACCAAGGTCTCATCACCATTACCAGCTCCAGCCCTGTTCCCAGGGGAATTGATTGTGATCAACATATTCAGATGAGAAATAAACGAACATGCCTTTCATTGTGTAGGACTGAATCTGCAGCCAGGTGGGTTTCTCACCCTCAGAAAGGCTGTAGCGTAGGCGTGAGGGAGCTGTGAGGACCAGACCTGGTCAGCGCGAGGGAAAGAGCACAGGGTTGTGTCAAACCTACTGTTCCTGTTTTTTCCTGTAGGGTGAGGATTTCCGTATAAACCATGAGAAATTAAAAATGTTAACTCTGATCTTTACATCTCTGTTTCCAAAATTGTGGGCTGGTCCCTGCACTCCAGAACTTAAATTGTCTTTTTTTTTTTTTTTTTTTTCCAGACAGAGTCTCACTTTGTTGCCCAGGCTGGAGTGCAATGGCACAGTCTCAGCTCACTGCAACCTCCACCGCCTGGGTTCAAGTGATTCTCCTGTCTCAGCTTCCGGAGTAGCTGGGATTACAGGTGCCTGCCACCACACAAAGCTAATTTTTGTATTTTTAGCAGAAATGGGGTTTCACCATGTTGGCCAGGGAGGTCTCAAACTCCCAACTTTGGACAATCTGCCTGCCTCGGCCTCCCAAAGTGCTGGGATTACAGGCATGAGCCACTGAGCCCGGTCAGATTGTCTCTTTTCTGTGAGTACATGAGGCTGGACCAGCATCAAGAGATCAGCATCCCTTCCCGGCTCCCAGTGCCCTGGTGACCCCACCATGTACCACTCCTGTGTCCAGCAGGCACACGTCCCTCCTGCTGGTGCCCATAGCCACATCTGTCTCTCTTATTCCTGCAATTATAACACACTTGAATGTCTTGTGCAGATTTTAGAAGAGAATGAACTCTTTGGCAAATCTGCATGACCACAGGGTTTTTTTTTTTTTGATTGTATTAATTACTTGTGTTTACTTAAAAATATATGCAGATAAATAGATAGAGTATGGATAGCTATCTGATTGATTTAAATATATTCAGATATATGTAGATGATAGGCAGATGGGAAGGTGAGTGGGTGAATGGATGAAGGATAGATAGATAAGTGAATTGATAGATGATATATGGATTGAGAGAAGTTAGTTATAAATAGGTATAGATAGATGATAAAGAGATGGACTGATATAGATAGATTGATAGACAAATGTGTGGGTGAGGGATGTGTGAATGGATGATGATGGACAGAGGGATGCTAGTCAATGATGGATGGGTAGCAGGTAGAGAGGTGTAGATGGGGGGAAGGTAGAGAGGTGCGGATGGGTGGGAAGGTAGAGAGGTGTGGATGGGGGGAAGGTAGAGAGGTGTGGATGGGGGGAAGGTAGAGAGGTGTGGATGGGGGGAAGGTGGAGAGGTGTGGATGGGGGGAAGGTAGAGAGGTGTGGATGGGGGGAAGGTAGAGAGGTGTGGATGGGGGGAAGGTGGAGAGGTGTGGATGGGGGGAAGGTAGAGAGGTGTGGATGGGGGAAGGTAGAGAGGTGTGGATGGGGGAAGGCGGAGAGGTGTGGATGGGGGAAGGTAGAGAGGTGTGGATGGGGGGAAGGTGGAGAGGTGTGGATGGGGGGAAGGTGGAGAGGTGTGGATGGGGGGAAGGTGGAGAGGTGTGGATGGGGGGAAGGTAGAGAGGTGTGGATGGGGGAAGGTAGAGAGGTGTGGATGGGGGGAAGGTGGAGAGGTGTGGATGGGGGGAAGGTGGAGAGGTGTGGATGGGGGAAGGTAGAGAGGTGTGGAGGGGGAAGGCGGAGAGGTGTGGATGGGGGGAAGGTGGAGAGGTGTGGATGGGGGAAGGCGGAGAGGTGTGGATGGGGGGAAGGTGGAGAGGTGTGGATGGGGGGAAGGTGGAGAGGTGTGGATGGGGGGAAGGTGGAGAGGTGTGGATGGGGGGAAGGTAGAGAGGTGTAGATGGGGGAAGGTAGAGAGGTGTGGATGGGGGAAGGCGGAGAGGTGTGGATGGAGGGAAGGTAGAGAGGTGTGGATGGGGGGAAGGTAGAGAGGTGTGAATGGGGGGAAGGTGGAGAGGTGTGGATGAATGGGAAGGTAGAGAGGTGTGTTCAAATGTTACGTGTATTAATTCCCTTTTTCTTGGTGATTATGTTGTTCCTATGGAATAAAGTTATGTTCAATTTCTGCAATTTAAACTTTTCTTTTGTTGCTGGTTCAATTTAACTTTACTTCTGAGTATGTAAAATGTTCACAGGGTTTCATAAGTCAAAAGATACCCACAGGCATAGGGCAAACGCGTTCTCTCCCCGATCCCTCCTTTGTCTCCTCCTGGAGGTGACCGTGTTCTAGAGATCCCGGCATCTCTCCTCTTCTGGTTTTTATACAGAATGTACTTGCACAGGTGTGTTCTTTCTTCCCTTTCCTTCTGCAACGTTTAGTGCACTGTCTAGACTCTGATGTTAACTTTTCAGTTGCTCGCCATGGAAATGCCTCCCTGGTAACTCACAGGGTTCTTCCATGAGTTACAGGTTTGGCCTCAGCAAAGTTACATGGTACTTACTGTGTGTATTGGATTAATATTTACCATGTTTCTCGACCCGTGTGGTCTGTTTAATGCTATTTTTTTAATCCTTTCTTTCTCATCTAAGAAACTCATACCCTTAAGCCCAAATCCTGGTAACACTAAAGGATATAAAAGAAATTTACCTGAATTTGCCAAAACCAACTCAAAATTATAAGGCTGTTAATTTTGCTCCTTGACTAAGGTTTCTGTTTTCTTAGACCTTTTGTTACTACACTTCTTCAGCTATGTAGGTTTTTTTCCAAATATATTTGTGCTCTCTTTGGATCTCTTAGCATTTTATTTTCACAGACATTCACCTGACCAGCCTCCCAGGACCTCAACTGAGCTCACACTGGCAGAAGGAGACATGGAGGAGAAACACCGAATCTGCAAACATTTAAGACATTTTTGCTAAACAGATGTTTCTAATAACATTTGGGCGCCAAAACCTACACATTATAAATACGCTCCGAGCTCTGTGGCTGCAGCCCTGGGGAGCCACTTCTTGGCTGGGGACCAACTAGGCAGCAGCTGGTTTGAGGAACTTAAAAAACACATTTGGTAGCTTTTGCCATCTTAAAATAAGCATTTATTTGCTGGGGCAACAACCAAAATACTTAGAAAAAAGAATGGCTAATTAAACATTGTTTGCTTTGGATTCCAGATTAATTAACTATGCAAATGAATTTAAGCCTTTCTTTGAACTTTTTATACAATCTCTGGTAAATATCTAATTGTAAGACTTTTATAATGGGAAAGTTTAGGACAAGGAAAATAATTCCCATTTTATAATGGGAATTCAGGACCACCACGTCGCCAGCCTCCCTCTCCGTTAGTACAGGTGCTATCTGAAGAACACGGCCAATTACACATTGTGGCAGGTAGGGTAGGGGCTTCCCGGGTTGGGTTTAGAAATTGATAAGGTCTGGCTCTGTGTCCCCACCCTAATCTCATCTTGAATTGAAATCCGAATTGTAACCCCCACATGTCGTGGGAGGGCCCTTGAGGTAGGTGATTAGATCATAGGGCAGTTCCCCCATCCTGTTCTCGTGATAGTGAGTTCTCACAAGACCTGAGGATTTTATAAGGGGCTTTCCCCGCTTCGCTCTGCACTTCTCCTTGCTGCTGCCATGTGAAGAAGGACGTGTTTCCTTCCCCTCTGCCTTGACTGTGTTTCCTGAGGCCTCCCAAGCCATGCAGAACTGTGATTCAATTAACCCTCTTTCTTTTATAAATTACCCAGTCTTGGGTGTTTCTTCATAGCAGCATGAAAACAAACTAATCCATGAGTCTAGCTTGGTTTTTATTCAAGACTTGCTCAGGATCAGACTCGGCACCCTGGGGAGCTCACAGTGGATACAGATGACGGTTGTGTTTAATACCAGGTGGGTGTCTTGGGCATGGAGGAACACATACTCTACTTTTTTCAGACAAATCCTTTCTATTATGGGACAGCAAATACCCTTGAGATGCCCTTGTCATTCTGAGCACACTGAGGATGCGCTGGCCAGCCTGTTCCATTCTGTCCAGAGAACTCATGTCCTAGCGGGAAGGCGGGTGTGCTCACATCGCTGGGGCATGTGCTCGTGGAAATAAGCTCAGCTTCACGGAACCTAAGGCAGGAAGGCAGTGTGTGGGTGCAGGCAGCACACGCGCAGGGTGTGATAAGGCTGTGGAGCGAGCCAGGCCAACCAGGGAGAGAGCAAGGGGTGAGCGTGCTGGTCCCACCTTTGAGGGCTAGAGAGGGAGACATGCGTGCAGGGCCGTGGGGAGGAAAGGCCAGCAAGGTGACCCAGGGGCCGGGCAGAGGCACTTCGGGCTGAGGGGCAGCGTTCTGGGGCCGTCCACACCTCAGTGCCCAAGCATCCCTGTGCCATCTGGAGAGACGAGGTGCCTGGTTGAGCGTTGAGGATGAGGCAGAGTCAATGCCGCCTCTTCCAGTGGGAGGGCTGGCCGTTCCCTGCAAAAGGTAAAGTGAGCAGCCTGGAAATCCCACCGTTTTAAGGCACCAAGTCAAAGCTCTGCTTAACCTTATAGGGAAGGTTATCATACAGTATTTCTAAAAATGACCCAGAGTTTTTCTTTCCATCTGAAAATGACTACAAAGAATTTCCAAGACCTTCAGCTCAAATGGTATCAAATGTAAAGGCACAAACCCCTCCTTTCTCTTGTCTGTGTTGCCACTTTCCAAGTGACAAGTCACTGTTAGCTAAAATGGGGCTTTCCTTTTGATGCAGACGGCATGGACCCTGGAATCTGTGTCCACCTGCTGCAACACCGGTGTGCTGGCCGGATGTGAGCACAGTGGGGTCGGTGCATTACAGGAACAGACATGAGATGCGTGGCCACAGCAAACCCTGCTGTCCATAAAACCCAAAGCTGCCCTGCACCACCGACCCCTCACCTCCTCAGCACTTTCCAAGGCTGTGCTTACATTTAGACCACGGAGACGGACTGTGTCTCGGATCTGTTTTGGTGAAGGATTCGTTTTGAAAAGTAAAATCACGACTCTCTGAGAAATATGAAAAGAATGTGTGCCAAAGATTTTCTTTAACTCATTAATGAATGAGGAACCCAGTAAGATGTTAAAATTGGTTAAAGGAGAATCTAAAAGTGGTAAAATAAGATCTTCCTACAATGAAATGAAATTGGTCCAGCCACAGGGCACAGAATGTAGCCTGGAATAACCTCTTCCTAGCATCTCTGCTGGAAAACAGGCGTTCGTGTCTCTGTGGGCAGGAATCATTTTCCTGGCTGTTTTCTAAAACTGACAGTTGTGGGATAGCCCAGTGGGAAAGGTAGGCCCTGCAGAGAGGGGTGGCCCCAGGGTGGGAGCACAATGCCCGGTCCACGGAAGGGACACCAGGAAACTCTATGCCCGCCCCAAAACCCTTTATAAGTTTTGTGATGAATCTAACCTTTCAATACAGTCATTTGCTTTCAGAACAAAGCAACCTGTTACCTTAGCCATAGAAACAGCTTTGAAATCACCACTAGGAGAGCTTGGAGGAGAGGCCGATTGTTCAGAGCAGATCCGGCCAGACGCCAGTCCTATGGACACCACCGGAGCCGAAAGTCTCGGTGAGGTGCAGCCTGGCTCTGTCTGGAGACAGAGAGAGAGCTCCGTGTGCACCTCGTCCTGGAAGGTGCCCACTGTCCCTGGATGGGCATCACAGTGGCGAGGGGTGTCCTGCGGAGGTGACACACGGAGAGGGATGGTGCCCGGGCTCTCATTTTCTTTTTATCTTAAACATATGTTGATTGCAGATACAGCACTTAATATCACTTTGGATGTTCAATGCCATTCACAATATGTCATCGTAGAACCAGCATTTAACCACTGGGAGGAATTTATGTAAATAAATGTGGAATGCTTGAGGAACCATAAGCACCAACATAAATTCTTTACTGTTTATTAAGATTGTTTTAAAGGAAGACCTAAGACCAACAACCCTTCTCAAATAAAGACAGAAGGTGGATTGGATGCTCCAGGTCCAAAGGCTCGCAGTCTCCTCATTTCACTCCTGGTGTGCAGGTTCTTTTTTTATTTCTTTGTCTCCAAGCAATTTTCTGATTCGCCGTCCCTAATTCCAGCATCTTTCACCCAGTGGCAGATGTCCCTGGGCCTGGCCTCCAGAAGAGAAGGGCGGGGCTGAGCCTCTTCTGTGTCTCCAACTCCAGATTGGCAGGTGGTGGGCACTGCAGGAGGGACGTGACTCTGGGTGAATTTTACTGCAACAGCGATAATGTTCTGCACTGTACTTACACTAACGCACTGCCCAGTCAGTACAATAAGGCAAGGAAAAGAAACAAAATGTGTATTGATTGGAGAGAAAGCAGCAGTGTCCTTATTTGTAGGTGACATGATTTTACACATAGAAAATCCCAAGAAACACAAAAATTAAATAAATTAAATAAATAACTCCCAGAAATAATGAATGAATTAGCAAAGTAGAATTTATGATCAATAAACCATATTTCTACATTTACATAGAAAGCCAATCATATTTTTTACATAATAGCGATGTATAATTGGAGATTCAATATTTTTAAAAATGCCTTTGTATAACAGTTCCAAACAATGAAACATTTAGGTATGAATCTTTCCAAACATGTACAGGATATCCATGTACTACAAAAGGCCTATAAGGACAATTTTTGCATATATGTATATATGTATAAATAAATGGAGAAACAACATGTGTGTAGATTGAAAGACTCAACATGGTAAATACGTCAGCTCTCCCCAAATTGATCTGTAGATTAATGCAATTCCAATTATGATTCCACAAAAATTTTTACACCAGGTTGATTCTAAACTATATGGAAAGGCAGAGAACAGAGATTATACAACTGAATACTGAAGAAGAACAAAGTTGGAGAAAACATAAAATTAAAAGTACTTTAAGACTTACTATAAAACTGCAGTGATCAAGACGGTGGCATTTGCAGAGTAGCAAACATATAGATCCTGGAAACAGAATACAGTGTCCAGAACACAAATATGCCAAATATGCAAAAGTATTTAATGGAGGGAAGAGTCTTTCCAACAAATGGTTATGAGTCATGTTGACAGGCAAGTGCAAACATCTGTAATCTAAACCTCACATCTTATGAATATTTAACTAAAATTAATCATAGATCTAAATGAAAACTACAAAGGTATAAACATTTTAGAAGAAAACATAAGGAGAAATCTTCATGACCTGTTATTAGGCAAAGAGTTTACCATAATCAGGCTTAAAATTTGATGCACTCCATCAAAATGTTTAAACTTTGTACTAAACGATATCTCAATTCAACTGCACCCTGGTAAAAAGCCAATTCTAGCTGGACGTCTCAGAATCCTCCGCACCAAGTGTGGAAGGGATGCTGGCTTCCCACACCTGCTGTAGTCAGTTACCAGAAACCCAGGGGCTTAAAGCAATCAAAGTTTCTTCCCCCACAGCTCTGGAGGCGTGAGGTCCAAAACCAAGGTATGGGCAGAGCCTGCTCCAGTCAAGGCCTCTCGGGTCTGTGGGTTGTGGTGGACAGAGGGGACGCCTCTGGGACGGTCTCATATCAGTCACAGCAGAAGCACCTGTGCTTCCCGCAGCATTCTGAAGAAAGCTGTGGGGGAGCAGTCGGCTGCTGTGCCCTCTCTGTTTTAGCAGGAAGCTGAATAAAGGCACAGGTGGCTGCAGCTGCATCCAATGCCACCAAATGGAGCCTTTGTGAGCTATGGCCACACTGAAGGACCTCAGCATCTTCAAAGTGCTCAGACATGGCAGAAAATCAGTTGGGAGGAATATTTGCTCCCGCACCGACACGCAGACAGCCTGGCTGTCATGTGAATACAGAGACCGGGGTTCCTTCCGAAGGCTGTTTAAATCCCTGTCATGTTTTCAGCTGGGCATTCATTTAGTGGTCTTGGCTTTGTGAATTATAAAAATAAATGCTTTGCTTGTTTTTGTCCCTCGAACACACTCACTTAACCTTCTCCCATTCCCAGAGCACAACTAACAAACCCTTAAACTGCTGGTCGGCTCAGTCATTATCCCAACCCCACCTGATGATGGAACCATCAATCCAACTTACCTTTGATCCCTTTTCCTCCCCCAGCATGGGCTCGGAGGCCAGCGGGCTCCCACTGGCTGGGGAATGCCGCCCAGGCCCCAGGAGCTTCACCCCCTCCTGATGTGATATGCGGGACTGGGACCCCCTCACACTTCTGGCCCTGCAGCCCCTTCCCCTGCATGCCCCTTCCTGTGAGAGTCCCAGCAACTGCCCAAGAGCCTACCTGGCCTTCTCTCTCCATGACCTTCTCCCAAGCTCAGATCGGCACAAGGAAAGCCAGTGATGGACAGCTCAGGCCTCAGCTTCCCCTCAGGGTGGCCCCAGGTCCTGGGGTGGTGATTGCCCCAGGCTCCTCAGGTGTGGTGGGCAGGTGTTGCTGCTGGTGTTGTGGTGGGAGGGTGTTGTAGTGGATGGGTGTTGATGAGTGTTGTGGTGGGTGGGTGTTGCTGTTGATGTTGTGGTGGGAGGGTGTTGTGGTGGATGGGTGTTTATGGGTGTTGTGGGGGGTGGGTGTTGACTTGGGTGTTGTGGTAGGTGGGGATTATGGTAGGTGAGTGTTGTGGTGGGCGGGTATTGACTCAGGTGTTGTGGTGGGTGGGTGTTGCCACGGGTTTGTCACTTCCTGCTCCAGGAAGGTGCTGGTTCCCAAGAACACTCCCAGGCGTTGCGTTGAGATTTCCCACTGTGGGACCCAGCACCAGTTCTGGCCCCAGGGAAATTCTCTCTGGACACTGTGCTCTTACCCCGTGCGTGGACATTGAGTTAGTGGTAGTGCTTTACAAACAATACTGGGTCCACTATTCTGAGAGAAGCTGAGCTCCTGTGTGAGACACCACATCCGAAACACCAGGGCCAAAAGCCGGAACTGTCCCGGCCAGAACTGTCAGCCTCACTAGGTGCCAGCTTTCCTTGACGGATCCGGCTGTCTGCTGGAGAAACTGGACTCTCCTGACCTTGCCAGGTCTGGCCATTTATTGGTGAAACTGGACTCTACTAGCCTTTCTGGGTCCGGCTGTCCGCTGGCGAAACTGGATTCTCTGGGTTTTCCTGCATGTGTCACAGGCCAGTTGTGTTGCAAACGGTAAGATGCTTCCATTTTACCTGTTATCGTTTGATGGGTTTTGGCAAAATAACAGTTGGAAAACAGAATGTAGTAACTGGCTAGGCTGATTCCCATTTTTCCTTTTTCCTTTCCATTTTGGCAGCAGCTTCATTAGATGCAATTTACCTACCATACAATTCACCTGTTTACAGTACATAATTCCTTGATTTTTAGTGATTCACAGAGCAGTGCAACTATCACCATAATCAAGAAGAAACCCCACACCCTTAAGTTATCACCATCAAAGTCTCCTGAGTCCTAAGCAGCCCCTCATGTACTCTCCATCTCTAGGATTTGCTTATTCTGGATGTTGATAAAAGTGAAATCGATGTGTGGCCTTTCCTGGCGGCTTCCTGCCTGGAGCATGAGGTTTTGAGGTTCGTCGTGTGGCCATGGCTGTGGCCATGGCTGTGGCCATGTCTCCTTCTGTCCTGTGACCAAGCAGCTTCCTATTATGCGGGATTCTTGCCACTCAGCACTAAAGAGTCAAATAAACTAATGAGGCAACTCCTCATACCCTGGAGCGCAGCGGCTCAGTGTCATGATTCCTCACTCCAAGGCCCTTCACAAGCCGCCTGCACTGCACCTGGTTTTCTCCTTTGTTCTAATTTATTTGTAAGAAACTTTCAAAGAGTCTGCTTACTTGTTATTTGTATTTTGACAATATTTTTTTAACAAATAACTTTCTATTTTGACATATTTAAATGCATTAATCTTTTTCTTTCCTTATTTATTTCTATATTTATTTTTTCTTTATTTTCTTTAATACTTTTAAGGATTTATTTTCAACGATTTTTGTTTATTATTGAATTTATGTATGGATTTATATCATTGAATTTATTGTTTTGGGATAATGTGAGATTGGTGACTATTTTCCAATCTGGAATAGACTCATTCTAATATTATTGATTAAAGAGTAGATTTGTCTTTTTCCTTCCTATTTAATAGAATTTATATCACATACCAATTCCTGTTGAATAAACAATGCTTGTTCCACTTTTATTGTCTCTTTATTTATCAGTGTCTTAATGCTCTAATTAATACTTAATAATCAGTATTTCTCTCTGGTAAGGCATATATTACCTCATTGTTCTTTTGATTAGAAGAATCAAAATCATCTTGGTTTTACTTGGACATTTGCCCATGTATAACAATTTTTAAACGTCAAATTTGAGTTCTTTTGTGATTTTTAGAGTAATAAATTGCCTTTGAAAATATCTCAATATTATTAAAAGTCTTTTAAATTGTGACTTGTTCTATGACTCCACTTGTTACTTTTAAGATTCTTTTCATTATTTTGCACTCAATGTCTTGTGTCTTTGATTGTTATTGATAGCATAATCCATGATTCATTTGCATTTTCTTATTATTGGTCTTTACTTGTTAGTATCACACTACTGATTTCTGTTTATTAATCCTACCCCTGGCAACTGTGCAGATCTCAAAATGTTCCTAGTAATTTGATGTGTTTGGATTTTACATCTATCTTTCTTAGTATATTCACAGAATTGTGCATCCAATGTCACAATCATGATCAATTTTAGAATATATTCATCACCTCAAAAGAAACCTGGGACCACTACCCACCTCCCTCAACTCCTCTGGCCCTCTCAGCTCCGTTTTTAGCAAACTGCTAGTCTACCTCCTGTGTCTATGTATCTGTCACCTCTGGGCACTTCATCTAAATGGGATCACACAGTGTGTGTTTTTGTGTGACCAACTCCTTTCACCTGCTGTCATGTTCTCCAGGGCACCCAGGCTGTAATATTAAAATTATGCTCTTCTTGGCAAAACCTACTTAGTGAAAGACTGATTATCTTCGTATACTAATGGACATGACTTCCTTGTGCCATTTGGAGTTCCGGTGGCCACACACATCTGGACATGCATTCCGTGTGGTGGCCGCATACATCTGCACGTGCATTCCCTGTCTTGGTGGCGCACATCTGGACATGCCTTCCTTGTGCCATCTGGAGTTCCGGTGGCCGCGCACATCTGGACATGCGGGGCTTTGTTTTCTTCACTGTCCTGAAGGTACTTTCGATATCTTCTAAAAACAGATCCAGATCCATTCATCCAACACCGAACAAACCCCTGTTAGGCACCAACCACATTCTTCAAAACAGGGCGATTTTAAACAGGAGGACCACGGGAAGGTGGACACATTGTTTACAAAGATGACACCTGGGCAAAAAACCCAGACTTTAAACCTACAGTCTACACATGGTGGGGTTGTTCAGTGTGAGTTTTCTGATGTAAATATGTGTGGCTAAAGCCTCTGATTGGACCTGGACTGCCTGATCCTGATACCACTGAACCCCGAGTGATTATTAAGCTATAATCTAATGATTACCAGCAAGCTCAACCAGATCAACCTTTCCATCAAAAATAATTAATTGTCATTGAATCCACTTAGAAATCCGTATCAATTTGTTCTCAGCTAGCTCATTGAGTATTTACAAATGTGCAGCCTATAGATCCCCACTTCAGCAAATGAGACCATTTATCAGAGCTTTGTTTCTAAATTTAAACTCTTAGACCATGTCCAGGCTCCTCTAATACTACCTTTATTACCTCTGCCTTTTATGTCTGATGAATGAGGAAATTTCGTATTTGATTCTTCAGTCCAACAATCAGAAAAATGACATTTCATATTAGTTTTCTCCTGATAAAAAGGCCTTGCTTTCATTGTATATTCTTTTAAAATTATCTTTGACACCAGTCTTCTTTGCACTTTGCTTTACAGTCAAGATGAGTGAGTACTGAGAGGCAAATTTCCATTGCAGATTTTCTGGGGCAGCTGCAAATCTTCCTGTCGGCAGGACATTCAGCTTGACTTTCTGAGAATCAAGGAATCGGCAGTTCCTAAAACAATTTCCCACCCATAACCCTGCAATAGGATCTGATATTCTCAGGATTCCCTTTTCAAGGTGGTTGAAAAGTCTTGTGAAAGTGCAGACAGCCTGCCCACCAGGCCGGAGCGGCATTTTCAGCTATGATTCGCATCCGACCCCTTGTCTCAGCTCATCCGCTCCATGCAGGCTGGAAGGCAGGACGCAGGACTGGTGGGTTTGAGAGGATATATAAGGGTTTATTTCTGGACTTTCAGTTTAATTTCATTGGTGTATGTATCCATCTTTATGCCTCTATCATACTGTTTTTACTACTGTAGCTTGGTGGTGCCACTTTGAAATCATGAAGCACGAATCCAACAACTTTAAAATTTTCTTTAAGATTGTTTTTGGTGTTTGTAGCTCCTTATGTTTCCATATGAATTTTAGGATTAACTAGTCAATTTCTAGAAGTAAAGCAGCTGCGTTGGAATTTTTTAAAGGGATTTTGTTGAATCTGCAGATCAATTTGCTCTTAACAATGTTAAATTTTCCAATCCATAAGCATAAAATACCATTCTATTTATCTAATTTTTTAAACAGTGTTTTGTAGTTTACAGAAACAAATCATAACTTTTTTGTTATATTTCTTCCTATTTTATTCGTTGATGCTATTGTAAGTGAAATTGCTTTAATTTCATTTTTGAATTTTTTATTGCTAGCATATAGGTCTATAATTGATTTCTGTATATTGTTCATGTACCCAGCAACATTTCTGAAGTCATTTATTCCTTATAACAGTGTGTGTGTGTTTCTAGAGATTTCCATATACAAGGTAATAGAGTTTGACTTCTTTCTTCCAACCTGGATGACTTTCATTTCATTGCCTTGCCTAATTGCCTCACAGGAACTTCGATGACAATGTTAAATAGAAGTTGAGAGTGTGAACGTCCTTGTATTGTTTCTGATCTTAAGAGGAAAGCATTTGGTCTTTCAAATTTAAGTGTGCTATGGGCTTTTCTTAGAAGGATTTTATCAGATTGAGGAAGTTTCCTTCTATGTTTAGCTTGTTCAATGTTTTACTCCTCAAAAGATGTTGGATTTTGTCACATGAATTTTTTGCATCTTTTGAGATTATTATGTTTTTTCTTTACTCTTGTAATACAGTGTATTGCTTTCATTTGTTTCCTTATGTTAGATCAACTGTGCATTCCTGAAGTTAATCCCAATCATTCACGGTGTATAATTCCTTCTTATATATTGCTGGATTCAATTTGCTAATATTTTTTCAAATATTTGTCTCTCTATTCATAAGGGATATCGATTATTATCTTGTGAGTTCTCTGTGCAGTTTTGGTACCAGGGTAATACTGGGACTATCAAATGAATGAGTTGAGAACATTCTTTCTTCTTCTGCTTTGGTTTTGACTTTTTGGGATGATTTGAGTGATGAGTATTAATTCTTTAAATATTTAGTAGAAATCATGCATGAAGGTATCTAGGGCTGGCCTTTTCTTTGTGGAAAGTTTATTGATTACTAATCCAATCTCTTTACTGTTATTAGTCTATTTAGATTTTCTATTTCTTTTGGAGTTTTTCAAGAAATTTGTCCACTTTAGTTTATCCAATTTTTAGCATACAATTATTTATTATATTTGCATATAATCCTTCTCATTTCCTAAGGTCAGTAGTAATGCCCTCTATTTCATTGCTAATTTTAGTAATTTTAATCTTTATTATTCCATGGTCAGCCTATCTAAAGGTTTGTTAAATTTGCTGAGGTTTTCAAAAACTAACTTTTGGTTTCACGAATTGTTGCTATTGTGGTTTAATTCTCTATTTAACTTACCCCCATCGTATCTTTATTTCCTTCCTTGTGTCTGCTGCACATGAGCTGTTTGTTCTTCTTCTCATTTCTTAAGATTGAAGATTATGTTATCGACTTGAAATATTTCTTTTTTAATACAGGCATTTTTACCTTTAAATTTTCTCCTAAGTACTATTTCCCATAAATTTTAGTATCTTGTGTTTGCTTTCTAATTAGTATTCAGTTATTTTACAATGTTGTTAAATCGTATTCTTGAATTCTTTGGTTATTTGCATTGTTTCACCTGTTTTTGAATTTCCCAAGTTCCTTCCTCGTATTGATTCCTCCTATCATTCCGTTTTGTTCAGGGAGCATAACTCTGGCATGTCAGTCCTCCATTTCCTGAGGCTTCTTCAGGCGTTCCTGTGTGGTCCACCCTGGAGAACGGCTCCCTCTCCTCTCAAGAGGAACGTGGCTGCGGCTGTGCGTGGACCGTTTGGCAGAGGCCCGTCTGCTGGATCCACTGGTTCAAGGGGTTTGTTCCCGTCTGCTTGTTGATCTTCTACCTAGTGGCTCCATCACTCATTCAAGGTGGGACCAGTGAGGTTACCAACGTTCACTGTCAGATTGCCTATTTCTCCCTTTAATTCTGTTAGTTTTTACTTTGTGTATTTTGGGCTCCAGTGTTGAGTGATGTGTGTCCATATTTGTTACGTCTTGGGAGAGATTGACCATTTTGTTTTTATAAAATGTCCTTTTGGTGTCTCAAACAACGACTGTGTCTTAAAGTCTATTGTCTGCATTCAGCCCCCCGATGTCCCTTTTGGTTATTGTTTACACGGTGTGTCTCTTTCCACCTTTCCCTGTTGGACTCTGACGCGTCTCTGCTGTGGGAGCCCATCGCGCTCTGGCGTTTCTGTTGCGGGAAGCCCATGGCGGCTCTGGCGGCTCTGCTGTGGGAAGCCCATGGCGGCTCTGGCGTCTCTCTCTGCTGTGGGAAGCCCATGGCGGCTCTGGCGTCTCTCTCAGCTGTGGGAAGCCCATCGCGGCTCTGGCGTCTCAGCTGTGGGAAGCCCATCGCGGCTCTGGCGTTTCTGTTGCGGGAAGCCCATGGCGGCTCTGGCGGCTCTGCTGTGGGAAGCCCATGGCGGCTCTGGCGTCTCTCTCTGCTGTGGGAAGCCCATCGCGGCTCTGGCGTCTCAGCTGTGGGAAGCCCATCGCGGCTCTGGCGTCTCTCTCAGCTGTGGGAAGCCCATCGCGGCTCTGGCGTCTCTCTCAGCTGTGGAAGCCCATCGCGGCTCTGGCGTCTCTGCTGTGGGAAGCCCGTCACTGCCCTGGCGTCTCTGCTGCAGACACCCCAGCGCTGGGCTGCGCTGCTGCCTGTTCTGCCCTCCTCTGCTTTCTGGCCGCGATTCCATTGACTGCGATGACTAAAAAGGTAGGATTTGCTTCCGCTGTTTTACTAGTTGTTTTCTCTATGGCTTGTATCTGTTTTGTGTCTTTACTCTTCTTTTACTGCCTACTTTTATGTTAAATATATATTTCATTTATACGATTTTAATTATTTTGATTTTTTTTTACTCCTTTTTAAGTCACTTGCTTAGTGGTTATTCTGGAGAACATAATTATAATCTTATCATAAAGCAAACTACTGCAAATTAATACCAAATTCATCTCCATAGTATGCAATAATGCAGTTGTTAAACAAAATTGGTTAACAACTTTGGACCAGCCATTGTGTAGTGTCCTGCTCTAGGCCCAGCAGAACAGACCAAGCCAGAATGGAGTCCCTTGTGCTAAGGCCCACATCACCAAACTGACATTGGAAATGGGCAGTTTTCAAAAAATCTCAGGCCGTTGAAACTAACCTGAATCCACATAACACAGAAACCCTCTATTTTCCCTTGAAGGAAAGTAGCTTTGAAACACGACCCACCCACCTTCTGTGTTTCATTCCTGCTCTCTGGAGGCCCCTTCTGTCCGCAGAGCCTCTGAGTTCACAGGACACCCCCTCTGAGTTCACGAGACACACCCTCTCAGTTCACGGGACACCCCCACTCAGTTCACTGCACCCAGCCTGCTTCCAGGGCCAGGTGTTCCCAAGTCTAGAATCACAAATAGATGCCAATTCAATCTTTAAACTAGATTTGTTGTAATTTTGTCTCTGACACCATAACAGCCTGGGGCCTCATCCACAAGGCTGGATGATGGTGCGCTGAACTGAGGGCCCCTGTGAGGAGGTGACGGGTGTGTAGAGTTCAGACAACTGTCTACCTGATTTTGCATATTCACGGGGCACAAAAAAGGTTGCAGCTATTTCTGATGCCAAGCCAGTCCTGGGTTAGCAACCCCTTGACATGGAGTGTGTGTCAGGAAAGAAGATTCCCGAGGGAAGCCCAGCTCCTGAGAGGGATGAGCTCAGGTTTCCACAGCTGGGCTGGGGGGGCGCCACAGGTCACCCAGTACTCCCCAGTGCCGCATCCTGGGGGAAGGTCCAGGCTTGCTGCATCCCCTCTCCCCTTCCCTGATGGCTGAGGAGGCTCAAAGTGAAGCCCCAGGCAGATGTCTATGGAGGCCCCTCCCCTACTCCTGGCGACTCTG
This sequence comes from Macaca fascicularis, assembly GCF_037993035.2. Classification (NCBI taxonomy): domain Eukaryota; kingdom Metazoa; phylum Chordata; class Mammalia; order Primates; family Cercopithecidae; genus Macaca; species Macaca fascicularis. Next base: position 138,155,447 of record NC_088386.1, read on the forward strand.
AGGGGCCCCTGCTACTAGGAGCAACAAGGTCGCCAGATGAGGGAGAGCTCAGTGAGTGTGTCTGATGAGCACATTCATTCAGCCCGGCTGCCTTCTCCTTTCCAGATGTACGTTTTGGATTCCCCAGAAATGCACATTCATCAGCCCTTGTCTTATGAAGGATCTCTCTAATTGTTACAGTGTGATGCACGAATGCATTCTGGGATGTGCAGGCTGAGGACAAATGGCAGCCCTGAACCTGCATGCCCACCCCAGTTCCCCGTGTACCCACCCCAGTTCCCTGCGTGCCCACCCCAGTTCTGCCAACAGAGGCTCTCTTTGTCTTAAAATCCCATAGAATGGCATGAAATTATTGGATATAGAAACTACTTCAAAGCAATGCTTCCCACAAAATCAGATCTTCTTGTATGAAGCAATGTTTCATATAAGATGTGTGTGCCTTTTAGAAACAGTTTTCCTTCCTTGATGAATGTTGGGCTTTAAAATTAATGATGAGTAAAGAATTTGCGTAAAATCACTCCATCAGGAGGCAAGCTCAGTGTTTCTATGACATTTATGGGAAGGGAAAGCCAAGGAATTGGATAGAATTTGATCAGAGGAGGCACTGGGGTTGGGAGGGCATTGCCGACAAAAATGCCCCACGTCAGGGTATGAAAGGAGTCAGAGCCATACATCTGGGAAAGGTGATGAATATCTTGAATTTGTGTGAGCAGCTTGGGCTTCTCAGATGTCAGTATTGAGGAGGGAGGAGACCTCTTTTAGGGGAGCTTTAAGGAAGTCTGATTAAAGAGTCTCCCAAGAAGGTATGTGGGAGAGCAAAACTGATTATGCTATGATAGATTGCCTACATCCAACGCAATAACACCTCCACAAGTGTCAGCAAAGTGTGTCTAATTTGGCAAATGAAATTGTGACTATAGAGGGTATGTTTCTAAATGTGAAGTATGTCAATTCAAGGACTGCTGTATTCACTGTGTTCTCTTCTCTGACACGGAGCTGCATTTAGCTCATGGGTAACAGCCGAATCTGCACCATCACCTCAGGTGATCCACTTGCCTCAGCCTCCTACAGTACTAGGATTACAGGTGTGAGCCACCACACCCTGTCACTGATGGTTTTTTAAATCAACAATGGAAATAAATTGTATCGAATTTTATTTTTAAAACTATCAAGACGATAAAAGCATTTTTGTCCTTTTTGCCATGAATTTTGTGATGTACGCAATTGTTTTATTGGATCTTATCCTTTTCAGATATCGTGACATACTGTCTGCAGGCATTTCTCAGTGATGGTGGGATCTGTGTTCAGGAAGGAAATTGTCTGTGATTTTTCTCTCCTGTGGTAATGGAATCTGTGTTCAAGAAGGAGATTGTCTGCGATTTTTTTCTCCTGCGATGGTGATGGGATCCATGTTCAGGAATGAGAGTGTCTGTGACTTTTCTCTTCTGCTATGGTGGTGGAATCTGTGTTCAAGAATGAGATTGCAATTTTTCTCTCTTGCTGTGGTGATGGGATCTGTGTTCAGGAAGGAGAATGTCTGCAATTTTTCTCTCCTGCTATGTTAATGCCAGCTTTTGGTCTCAAGCTATTGCTAGATTCAGAAAGAGTTTAAAATGTTTCCTTTTTCTTAATTTCCTAGAAAAAGTTGTCAGATTGTGATATTGCTTCCTAAGTATTTAAAAAAATCACTGATGAAATCATTTGGAGTTTGTGAAGAAACTTTTAATTTTTTGTTGTATCTTAGTAACATTTCTATTGGTTAACAGATACTAGACTACTGAGATTTTTCTCGTTCTTCTTCTCTCAGTTTGCTAAGTCATGTTTGTCTTAGGACTTTGCCCATTCCTTCTAAACTGCTAACTTTATTGGATTAAATTTATTCACAATATCCTCATTGCCTTTTGATACATGAGAATTTGTAATCATGCTCCTTTATTTATTTTGGATATGAGTTATACGGTTTTCTCTTCTTCCTGGTCAGCCTTGATAGGAATTTATCAAATGTGTGTATTTTTTGTGTGTGAAAGAACTAACTTTTGGCATTAAAAAAATGTTTCTTATCATACATTTATTTTCTATTTTACTGCTTCCTGGTCTTATCTTTATCACCTACTTCTGAGGTTGGAGACTGACAGGACTTGTTTTCTGATCACATCCTTGCTGACCAACAGAAGATTTAGTCCATATAGGATGAAGTGAAGAACCCAGCAGATGGTGAGAGGGCATCAGCTGGCTGCTCTCATTGCTCATTAACACAGGACACGTCCACCAGCACCATCACAGTTTACAAATGCCATGACAATGACCCAGAAGCCACCTCCCCTTTCCCTAGCAGTGACCTGGAAGTTACCACCCCTTTCCTAGAAAGTTCTAAATAACCCACTCCTTAATTTACATTAACCTGCCCCTTAATTTACATGTCACTGAAAGTGGATATAATTGAGTATAAATACAGTTGCCAAGAGTTCATACATTGCTGACTCTGGCTGCACTATGATTTAGCTCTGCTCCACAAAAAGCAAGCTGTTCCATAAAAGTTGCTGTTTAACACCACCGGTTCACGCTTGCATTCTTTCCTGGGTGAGCCAAGAACCCACCTGGGCTAAGCCTCAATTTTGAGGCTTGCCTCTCCTGCACCACTTCCATTAAGTGTGATTAACAATGCTTTATTTAGTCTGTTGAGATGGAGTCTTACTGGCTTTAAGCCATTCTTCTCTTCTATTATGTGCATCTGAGGCTATGAATATCCTTTGAGTACTGCTTTAGCTGCATCCTGGTTTGATATGTCAGATCCACACTGTCAAATGGTGCAAAATATTTTCTAATTTTTAGTTTGACTTCTTTTGATGAAAAATTATCTAATTATGTATTGTTTACTTTTTAGCTAGTTATTTTCTAGTACTCTGTTATTAATTTCTAGCTTTGTTCCCTTGTCCTTTAACATTTTACACTCTGAGTTTTAATTTTTTTTCAAAATTGTTAAGGTTGTTTTACTGAGTAGCCTATGTTTAAGTAAGTGCTATAAATTCACTTGAAAAAAAAAGAGTCAACACTATTGTGTCAGGAGTGGCCATACAAGAACTACACTAATTGGATCATTTAGATATTCCGTATCCTTATTGGTACTTTATCTGCTTACTAAATCAGCTTCTGAAAGGGGCAGGTTGGCATCTGGCTCTAGGATTGTTGATCTGCAAGTTTCTCCTTTCAGTCATGTCATCACTTTTCCTGGTAAATTTGGAAGCCAATGCACTGGGTGCCTACAGATTAGAGCAGTGATGTATTCCTTGTTGACTTAGGCCTTTATGATGATGAAATGTGTTTATTTTCTCTAGTCACACCTTCTGCCTTAAAGTCTATCTTATCTGCCTTCCATATAGCTATGCAAGTTATCTTTGGATTAGTATTTGTATGTTACATTCTTTTCAATCTTTTACTTTTGACCTACCTGTGAACTTAAAGTCTAAATTTTGCAGGAAATATTAGGTTATGTTTTAGAATTAAGTTTCATGCCCTTACTCTTGGACATGAGTATTTAGTCATGTGCAGCTAATACAAGCGTTGATGCAGTTTTTTTGCATGTTTGTCTCATGTTTTACCCCCTGCATTATACCATTTTCCCCCTTTTTGTCTTCTTTTGTGTTATGATTTAATTAATTGGATTGCACTCTGTCCAGTAATTAGAGAGTTAGATCAATGACTCAATAATGCTAACATTGTATAATCTTCAACCCCACTCACCACCCTCTGACTCTGCATCCTTATGGCCACAAATTTGTCCTGAGTATGTTAAATTTCATGACAGCACCACTCTTATTTTATACAATTGATATTCATTTATGTCTCCTCCCTATTTATCATTTCTTGTACTCTTCATTCTGAATTTTAGAGTTTTCATCTGGAATCAATTTCCTTCTGGCTGGGGGGCTGCCATTCACATTTCATTTGAGGAGCACTATCCCTTCCCATGAATTATCTCAGTGCTGCTTCCTTATGGACATCTTCATTTATCCTTTGTAGTTGGACCCATGGCACCTCCTCACTGGGCATAGAATCCTAGGCTGGGGCTGTGTTCCTTCAGCACCTGGAGACATTGTCATGTTGGATTCCAGGTGCCGTCACTTGCTTGAGGGTCACTCGTCAGGCTCACTGTTGCTCCTCCTTTGAGAGAGCTGTTTCCATTTGGCTTGCCTCTTTGGTAGTTTTGCTGTGATGCATTTTGGTGTGTGTGTGACTGTTGGCAAATTCTGGGCTGCGGCTGTTTCATATCCCTATCCCTATCTGTCTCTTCCTCCTGTTGGAACTTTCATCATGCAGTTGATAAACGTTTATCAATGCCATTTTATCATTCCTGTTGATTCCAGTTCTCTGATGGTAGTTTCCATCCTTTGTCTTTTTGGTTTATCTTTCCCTCTACTTTATTAAAACATTACACATTGTTAGTGTAGAATCCTTTTTCTGCAATTATTGCTGGCTTTTCTCTTAGTTGTCTGTCTGGGGAAAGTTGAGGTCATAGGTTTCTATATTCTTGTGCCATCTACCTGGGGCACACCCCTGTTATTATGGATGGGAGTTTAAAAACAGGGCCCAGGTTCTAAGACACCCTCCCAGTGAGCAGTGGAGTCGTGCTCCCCACATCCTACCTGTGCAGGCAGAGGCCTGTCACGCACAGCTCATGAAGGGCAGGGTACCTGCAACTTCTGGGACTGGGTCATCACAGGTGGCATGGTTTGGATTTGTGTCCCCACCCAAATCTCAAGATTGAGACCTTTGCTTATCTTGGTGTCAACTAACTCATGAGATCAGGTGCCCACATTTTCCCTACAATAAGCCAATGACCTAATCCCAGGAGAGGTGCAGCTTTGCACCAGGATCCAGTCAGCATTTGGGGGAAATGGGCACTAATCATAAACCCAAAATTAACATTGCAGTGGTGAGAAGTGTGGGCGTGACTCTTGGCCAAATTTGCATTCTTTGGTTCGTGGGTAAGTCACGAAATAGAGGTTATTAGGACACGTGAGAGGAGGCCCTAATGGCTGCTTGCTTCCACGGATGCTGACTGCCTGGCAGAGGTGTCACCTGTCCCTGCCCTGCTTCCTACAGGAAGGCTGAAATCCTGATGTAAGGGAGTCGCCCACCTGGGTGTGGTTCCAGCGCTGGCTCGAGGGACAGGAGTGGAACAATTGTCTACCATGAAGCTGATGTTGAGGAGATGTCAAAACCCTTCACCTTTACTAAAACGTTAGATGTCAGAAATTTGTTTTTAGATATTTGACAGGTACCTATTCTCAGCACTTATCTCAGACCAAGGAAGTTCACAATATCCTTTTACTCCATGAAAATGACCAGTTTCCTAACCTTTATTAAACTTACTTCTTCCCAATACTATGAGACTAACCCTATTTTTAATACCCTACATTTAAAAAATGGTGTTTATCCATTTTTGGATGTTTTACACAATTCTACAGCTTTGACATTTCGGAATCGGCAGGGTTTTGCCTTGCTGCACTTGTGGCTGGGTGGCCAGACTGGTCCAGAGGTCTGTAGTCTCCAGGTATTGAACACCCCCTGGGAAGTCATTGAAATGCAGATGCTGGGCCCACCCCAACAGCCTCATTTAATGTGTACCCACCTCTGGAAAGACCCCATCTGCAAATAGGGTTCCGCTGTGAGGTGCTGAGGTGAGAACGCTGACAGGCAGATTGGGGGCACACCCCCAGTTAGGGTGCCCCTAACCCCCTACATTCTGGCTTCCTTCTTAGCCCCACACTCCCAGCCCCATCTTCAGACCCTCTGAGCTAGAGGCCCAGGCCCTGCAAATATCCCTGGAAGACTTCTGAGTGCTCTGGGCTGTACCCAGGGCCAGCTGCTGTTCTGAATCACAAGAGGGCTTCAGAGTGACCTCCACATTCCTGGGCTCAGTGCGGGCCCGAATTTGCAACCTCCAGGAAGGAGGGGATTGCTAGAAAATTTATAATTACCATTGTTATAACTGCTTCCATTTGTTCTGAAGATGGTGTGGCTTAGTGATCACTTATCTGAACGTGCTTTAAATTCTGTTCCACCTTGATGCAAGTGTGCAATACCTTTGACAGGAGGTGAACTTAGCCTCAATTTACTTCAGTTGAAGCTCATCTTCCTTCTTTCTAACTGCTTTTAAATGTGGAGCTTTAGTCTATAACAGCTGGCTGCCTCATCTTCTGAGGTCCACGGCACAAGCCCTTTGTCAGAGTGGTTGCACCGAAAATGTATAGATCAGATTCCGGATTAAAAGTCAGAAGCAATTTGTATTTTAATTTGTATTTATGGGGGCTCAAAAATTACCTGGGAAGGATTCTTGGAGCTTGAGCCTGAACTTCTCAATTACAGAAGAACAACATCCTATTACTCGGCCATTGTATTTTGAGGGTTGCTTTCAGATTCTTGGAAGAAAAGTCACATTTACATTTATAACACCTGGGCTCAGTTCCCAGGTTCCTGGAAAATGCCATCCATGTCTCGGCAAAGCAAATGCTGGCATTGAAAGCCCAGAAACTAGAGATAGGACTCACATATGGCTGAGACGGGCATTAAAGTTTGAAGTGAAAATAATTGCTACATCATAGTTGCTAAAGTTTGAACCTAAAAAGGATCACAGGGAGGGTGTGACCGAGGCGTGAAGGATATGCGACCTGGACTCCCATCAGGCATCTGAACCCATGAGCCCACAGACCCTGTCCACATCACAGGAAATACCTCACAAACATCACCAATTCCATCTCGAAAATACGTGGCCCCAAATCACCATAATGCAGAGAGAATGGGTCCTGGGGTGCTCTGTAAACAGCCTTGAAGTTCTGACAGCAGCTGGGTCATCCCCATCCAGACGCAGAAGCAAAACCTGTAGTGGGAATACACATTGACTGGGGGGTTCACCTACACAATGGGGGTGGCTCAGTGGGTGAGAGGTCCATAGGGCAGGCTGCCAGGAGTCTCTGACCCCCACGGCACTAGCGGAAGCCAGTTGCCCATGGGTGTTGGGAAGGAAGGCCCTGGGGAAGCCCTGGGCTCACACTCATGGGCCTCCCAGCTGATGGAGCCAGCCCCACCGGGGATCATCTCCCTTTGAATTAACCTGAAGTTGACTGATTAGGGGCTGTAATCACATCTGCTTCTCAGCAGCACCCAGGCTGCCTGTGACTAAGTGTCTGTTAAATATACCTGTGCCTCCCTCCACTCGGGGAGCTGCTCTAACCACACACTAGCAGCGGGAGGCTAGACACTGTGGCCCTGCCTAGCCACATCCGCGCATCTGAGCTACCCACAGGCTTTCTAAAACCAAAGCCAAAGCCAAGCGCAGTGTGAACTGAACTACGGTTCTGTTGTTCCCATTGTACTAAGTGTAGAAACCAAATTTGTCAACTCCTAGGTGGTGACACCATTTGTTTTTCCCTGGGAAATCACCCCTTGGTCATTTCTGGGGAACCCTCTCTCCATTGCCGTTCATTTCTCCCAAGGGGCCTCAGTCTCCATTTATGCTGGGAACTTGCCTCCCATGGCTGCTCCCAGCCAGTGACTGAGCACAGTGGGGATACTGAGGCAGACGATCCATGTAGTTCCCAGGTTTCCCCTGCTGGGTGGCTTCAGCCTGAGGACTCCTGTGGATGTGGTCAAAGCTTCCTTTGAGCTGTGGTAGAGCCTGAGGCTCCTGTCCACCCTTCCCACTTCCTGCTGCACAGGGTGACACCTGCCCAGTGTCTGGCATTCCACATGTTTCTGTCTCCGTGAGGAGACAGTGTAGGTTGTTGCAACTTGTCCGTCAACTTTGAAGGGTCATGTTGACATTCTTCAGACCAAAGTGCTTTCAAAACGTCACTGAGAAAGCAGGACCATCATTGAAGATGTACCTTCCCCCCTGTGACTTGCACATGCCATACTAGAGGCACCTGCAGGGCTTGCCTCGTACTGACTGGCAAGTGCCATTGGCATTGGTGAGGCATGACGGAGCAGATGGTGTGAAGCCACGGAATGCCAGGATGGGTGATTCCTATGGACTAGATTAAAGCAAGGACTATAATAATCAGATTGCTTTGATGGGGCATGGTGGTTCATGCCTGTGATCCCAGCACTTTGGGAGGCTGAGGTGGGCGGATCACCTAAGGTCAGGAGTTCCAGACCAGCCTGGCCAACAGGGGGAAACCCCATCTCTACTAAAAATACAAAAATTAGCCGGGCGTGATGATGCATGTCTGTAATCTCAGCTACTCAGGAGGCTGAGGCAGGAGAATCGCTGGAACCTGGGAGGTGGAGGTTGCAGTGAGCAGAGATCATGCCTCTGCACTCCAGCCTGGGCGACAGAGGGTGACTCCATCTCAAAATAAATAAATAAATAAATAAATAAATAAATAAATAAAAATAAAAATAAAACTGTCTTGAGGCAAGGTCATGAACTTTTACTCTTAAACATGCCATGCAAAGGAAAACTATTTTAAGAACATTTTTGTAGCCAAATTTAAAAAAAAGTTTAAAATTTATTTTGCGTTGAGATACAATGAACACACCACAAAACTCACCCTTTCTGTGGCACACAATTCAGAGGTGTCCAGCACATTCACAAAGTTGCAAAACCATCACCAGGATCTGAGTCCAGGGCGTTTTCCTCACTCACCCAGAATAAAACCCATACCCATGGGCAGTAAATGCTCTGCTCTCTTACCCCATTCCCCGGCAACCACTGACCAATTTCTATCTCCATGAGTTTTGTCTGTTCTGGGAATTCCATGTAAATGAACTCATAGAGTCTCCTTTTGTATCTGACTTCTTTCATGTCAAGTATTTTTAAGGTTAATCCATATTGCAGAATGTCTCAGTAATTCACTCCTTTTAAGGCTCAGTAATATTCTATCAGAAGGGTATACTACATTTTGTTTATTCAATTGACAGACATATGAATTATTTCCACCTTTTAATACACAAATAATACTGCTGTTTTTAGTGTGGGCATATGGTTTCAGTTCTCTTGGGTACATACCTAGGACTTGAATTGTTGAGTCATCTGGTAACTTTAACTTTTTGAAGAACTGCCAAATTATTTTCCAAACTGGCTGGACCCTTTTAAATTCTCACCTGTAATGCATGAAAGTTCCAGGTTCTCCACATGCTTGCCAACACTCGTTATTTCCATGGTTTTGGTTATAGTCATCCAAGCGAGGAAGCAACCCCTCATTGTGGCTCTGATTTGCATTTTCCTAATGACTAATAATTATGAGCATTTTTTCTTGTGCTTATTAGCCATCTGATTATCTTCTTTTGGGGAAATGTCTATTCAAACTCTTTAACTATTTTTTAATTGCACTATGGGTCATTTGATTGTTGAATTTTAAGTGTTGTTTGCATGTCATCACACCAACGTATTAGTCAATATGGGATTCCAAATATTTTAGCTCATTCTGTGAGCTCTTTTCACTTCACTGATAGTGTCCTGTTGAGTGCAAACTTTTACATTTTGACAAAGTCCAATTTTTCTAATTTTGTCTCTGTGTGTTTTTTGTGTCATCTAAGAAGGCATTGTCAAATTCATGGTTAAGAATGTGTTTTCTTCAGAGTTCTATGGTTTTAGCCCCTCTGTTAGCTCTTTGATTCATTTTTGGTTTTGTCTGCAGTGTAAGGGCTCGGCCTCATTCTTGGGTATGTGGGTGTCTAGTTCTCTCAGCACTATTTGTTGAAAAGACTGCTGTTTCCCCATTGAGCAGCCTTGGCACCCTTGTCAAAAGTCAGTCAACTATGGTTATACACGTTTATTTCTGGGATCTCAATTCTGTTTCATTGATTCTATCCTTATGCCAGAAATACACTGTCTTGATGACTGTAGTTTTCGTAGGTTTTGAAATCAAGAAGAATTCAACATACTCTGGTCATTCCAGATCCCTTACATACCCCATGCACATTTTAGTTTAATTCCCATGTGCTTGTTAATTTCTGCAAAATAAAAACAGAGGAAGTGGGAGGCACTGTAATTCGATAGGAATTTTGCAGAATCTATAGGTCATCTTGGAGTGTAATGCCTTCTTAGTATCTTGTCTCCATCCATAAACATGGATGTCTTTCCATTTAAGTCTTCTTTGATTTCTTTCAAGGATGTTTTGTACAATTAGGTATACCAGTCTTGTACTGCTTTTGTTAAATTCATACCTAAGTATGATATTATTTTGATGCTTTTCCATATGGATTGTTTCTGAATTTCATGTCAGAGTTCACTGCTGTGGAGAGGAATAAAATTGGTTTCTGTATTTTTCATACTGCAAGCTTGGCCTAAGAGTTGCTTTTTTATTAGCGCTATATAATTTTTGTGGATTTCTTAGGATTTTGTGTATTCAAGATGATGTCACCTGTGAGTAGATGGAGTGCTGCTGCTTCCTTCCCAGCCTCGGTGTCTTTGACTTGCTTTTATTGCTTGATCGCCACGGCTGGGACGTCCAGCACAATGATGAACAGAAGTGATTGGAGTGGACACCCTGTCTTCTCCCTGATGTTAGGGGAAAGCTGTCAACTTTTAATAACGGGTTGAGCAACCCAAATCTGAGAAGAAAAGCAGTAGAATCAGATTTTCCTCCTTATGTTCAAATCCTTTTAAGTCTGCCTTTGTACAGTGAGGCCTTTCTCTACCAAATAAAATATGAAATCTGTAGACATGCTTTTGGCTTTTTTAGCATGAACTATTAAGAAATACTTCCTTACACAAAAAAGGATCCTAATTAGTACTCTAAGGTCATCTGAAAACAAGTGCTCCCAAATCTGACCCTTAAAGGAGATGCTCATTGGAGCATTTCACATTTTGGATTTTCAGATTTGGGGTACTCTGTTGGTTAGTATAATGCAAATATTCCACAATCTGAAAAATACCCAAATCTGAAACTCTTCTGGTCTCAAGCATTTCGGATAAGGGATTCTCAACCCGAATCAGGTATGAGGTTCACCGTGGGTTCATATGTTTTATGGACTGCCTTTCAGCAGGTTAGGTATTTTCCTTACATTCCTACAGCCTTGGGATTTTCATGAAAATTTTTTAAATTTTGTCAAATTATTTTTCTGTTTCCATTGAGGTGGTCGTGTACTTTTTGTTATTTGTCTTATAAACATGGTATATATACTGATTTATTTTTGTACGTTGAGACGACCTTGCATTCCTGAGGCAAACCATGTGGTCACGGTGTATGTGTGCTGCTGACTTTGGTTTGCTAGAATTCTGCGAAGGATTTTCGTGGATGTATTATATAGACACAGTACTTATTCATATCACACACAGATTCATCAGCATTATTTGGGTCTGCAGTTTTTTCTCTCCCAATGTTCTTTTCTATTATTTCTGTCAGGATAACACTGGCCTCACAAAATGAGTTGCAAAGTTTTACCTCCTTTTCTATTTTTTAAAAGAATCTGTGAAGGATCAGAGACATTTCTTCTTTAAATGTTTGATAGAATTCACAGGGAAGTCATCTTGTCTCGTCTAGGTAAGATTTTGTGATTGAAACTCCATTCTTAAACACTCCACACATTGTTGCAGGCCTTGCTTACTTTCCAGAATTCTGAAAAAAGTTAATTTGTATTACTTTTTTTTAGTGTTCTAATTGCTTTCATGAAGGAGGGGATTTTTGGAGGTACTTCACAATTCCCAAACACAGTGCTGATAAAGTTGGTGTAAAAGAAAAGGCACATTCTAGATCAGTGATTGCATGTCAGGTGCCAGGACGTCGTGTCAATGTTTCTCCAGGTACGGACCTGGAATAAGCACTGGGATTGAAACGGTTTTATCTGACAACCTGTGTTCACTATCCAAGACCCACTCACCAGCCACTCAGGCTAAAGAGGCAGGTGAGGAGGGGGTGGAAGGAGCCACCCCTGCACCTCTCATGTCTGAGCAGGGCCCCATCTCTGCAGCCCCCCAGGACACAGGAGCACTCTGGCTTTACTCTGGTGAGCAGTGGGGATCCAGGGACCTCTGTGGTCCTGCCTGGGGGATTCTCCTCTCTGCACCTGGGGGAGGAAGATGGGAGTCCTGGCTGCTGCTGGCGTGTCTGTCACAATTACATTTTCAGGCACTGAGAGCTTAAGTTCTCAGTACCTGAATTCTGCTCAAAAACAGCTGACATGTATTTGAAAGCATTTTCTATGGTAAAACTTTTTCAATTTTTCATGCCATCATAGGAGCGTCTCCTTAACCCCCATCTTCTGTTGTGGAGGCTATCTGGTCCTGTGAAGCTCGTGGAAGGTAAGAAGGAGGGGGTCCTCCGTGCAGCCCCGGAGGGGGTAGAGTGAGTCAGCCTCGCAAATGCAGCACAGACCTGTGGGGCTTCATGACCATGGCCTTTACCCAGTGACAGTGTGCACTGCTCATGAGGGCTCCAAATGTCCATCAGCCCCTACACTTCGGGAGAAGCAACACTTCAGGTTTTCACAAAATATTACAGGAAACACAGTATTTTTCAAAGAAAGGAAAATGAAGATTGTCTGTGGGAATGCTTCAATTCAATGTGGGCACAGTTAGATGAATAACTAGTTTTCCCCAACTGATTTCATAAAAGCTCCCTGGGGCCTTCTCAACCTCTGTCTTGCTTGTTTTAACTTGGGGCAGTGCCAATTGCCAGCTACAGAGACACTGCGTTACCCCAGGGACAGTTTATCGATGAACCAGATGGTCACAAGACCAAGTCACCTGAGATTCTGAGACAGAAATAACAAAACGTCAACTTCAATAACTACCTACTCAGGAATTTTTAACTTCTGCATATTTCTAAAAGAAAACCCATATGAGGGCATGAAAAATTGAAACAGTTCACCAGGCTTCCCCACCTCTCCCCGAGGCAGACAGACAGGGTGGTGGCCAGAGGAAGGAGACCAGATTTCCCCACCTGTCCCCAATGTGGACACACAGGGTGGTGGCCAGAGGACGGAGGCCAGGCTTCCCCATCTGTCCCTGAGGCGGACACACCAGGTGGTGCCCAGAGGATGGAGGCCAGGCTTCCCCACTTCTCCCTGAGGCGGACACACAGGGTGGTGGCCAGAGGATGGAGGCCAGGCTTCCCTACCTGTCCTCGAGGTGGACACACAGGGTGGGTACCCAGAGGACAGGTCTTTACCGAGCTGGCTTTATGGGACCTTAACAGGGGCCCCGTGTGATGATTCGTTGATCAGAGATTTGAAATTAAGTGCAGGATAGAGGGTAGCGGGTGAACCTCCTACCCGCTGTTCTCCTGGTTTGCACACTAAGAAGGCATAGACCTTGCACCCTGGTTTTGGAAAGTCTGAGAAATGGACCCCCACATCCTGGAACTGAGGCCAGAATCACGGATTTTGAGATTTTCCTGGTGGTCCTGGTGAGCACAGGATTGCAGCTGAAAGTCCAACACGCGCAGGGCATTGTGACAGCCAGCAACGCACGCCGGGGTCCGAGCCCGAAGCAGATCCAACCTCTGAAAAGGAGGCACGACACAGCCAGAGGCGCTTCAAACACTTGGGAGTGGAGCTGCCTGCGGTCCTGTGCCAGGACAGAAGGAAAGTCACGAGAGCCCCGGGGAGCATCAAGTGAACACGCAGCAAAAGACAGGAGCGTTGTATCGCTACAAAGAAAACCCACATAATCACCCAAGAGTTTAGGGAAATAAATTTACTATTATGTATCATTCAGGTATTGCAGCTGCAAATAAAAATACATTTCATTATTAAGAATTTGTGGTTCTACTGCTCTTCAACCTTAGTTGAAAAAGAGAAGGCAGAAACCTTTGTGAAGTCAGCATGAGTCAGGGCACGGCTGAGAGGCTGGAACCATCAGTACTGGTCTCGGTGACATTAGAAGAAAACAGAGCAGAGAGCGTGCGCAGTTAACTCCGGAGTGTTGCTCCACGTGGATTTTCAGTTTCACAGCTGAAGACTGGCAGTTAGTACCAGACATTTCCATATTCATCATGAACATTTGAATAGGAAAAACTAAACAAAAGCAATGCAAACAAACCGAAAAATAAAAATCTCAACAGAGGAGTAACACTTTGCATTGGCCAGCAGACAGCAAGGCAGACAGGCTGTTGATTTTTGGCCCCTTGGCTATGGCTCGCAAGAAGACCTAAAAATTCAACAGACACAGTCAAGAGGAAGCTTGGTTCTGTGGAAACCAATAGCAATGACTATAGGCAGCCTGTGTGTGTAGACCAAGTGAAGCTGCAGGTCCTACTGTGACAGAGAACTCAGAACTTGAGCAAGTTTCCCTTCCAAAACTCACAGTCGCTAAGCAGGTTAAACGTCCATGTAAAATCACATCAGGGCATGGGAAACTAACCCAGATTATGAAGCTGTCTAACTCACGGTCATGTGAAGGGCATGAAGGAGGGTAAAGGACAATGTCTCGGGACGAGGCCCCAGGCCCTCTGAGGGGGCGTCTGTGCAGCCTGACTGCCTTGAAGCCTGTTGCATTTGCAAAGGTCATTTCTGGCCATGGAGAGCCCTGGTGAAGCGCCGAGTCACTGCAGTGAAGTGTTGCCCCTCGTTCCCGCTCAGACGAAGTACTCCTTCTGGGTCCCCCGCGCTGCGTTCTGCACGCTGAGCTCGCGTCGGAGCACTGCCTCATTGGTGCCGTGGCTCTCTGGTGGCGCCTCTTTGGGTGTGTACAAGTTCCTCTGCTGATACAGGCGGACGGCAATGGCAGCCAGACAGAGCAGGAAGAACATCACAACGGCAATCACACCTGAGGCAGCAAAAGGGAACCCCGGAGTCAGGATGTGCACGCTGGCACCGTGCCCAGCACGCACAAGGCTGACTGCACTGCCCAGAGCCAAAGCAAAATCACTGTGCATTCACCAAGCCTATGCTTTATTGTAAACTGGAAACATCACAATTTCAGGGATTCTAGGTCAGGTAGAATCCTAACATTTAGTTGACTTTTCAGTTCTAGCAATCTGCTGGGTGTAGCGTTGTTTTATGCATTTACTCTATGAGTCTTACGAGAGTAATTGGAAGCTTCCAGAAGAAAACACACATTTGTCTCCCAGGTCTCATGCACTGCACGCTCACAAGCAGAGACTCACATAGCTTTTAGAGTACAGGATGCACCACATCATGCCTTCAGGACTGCTTTCCAATAACCTGGGCAGGGCATAGTGAGTCACAGCAATATGTGATTGAACCTGTTCATACGTGATTCAGTCTGCACCCAGATATGGACATCCTCGAATGGTTCCTGCTGCTAAGTTTACTGTAGGAATATATGAACTATGGGAGTTTATGGGATCTAAGTTATTTGAAATTGTCTGATTAAAACCAATGCCACGCCTGTAATCCCAGCACTTTGGGAGGCTGAGGCAGGTGGATCACGAGGTCAGCAGTTCGAGACCAGCCTGGCCAACATGGTGAAACCCTGTCTCTACTAAAAATATAAAATTAGCTGGCCGTGGTGGCACCTGCCTGTAATCCCACTTACTCCAGAGGCTGAGGCAGGAGAATCGCTTGAACCCAGGAGGCGGAGGTTGCAGTGAGCCGAGATCGCCTCACTGCACTCCAGCCTGGGTGACAGAGCGAGACTCCGTCCCACAACAAAGAAACAAATAAACAAAAACCAATGCCTGTGGGTCTCAATCTTGCGGCACAGTCACCTCCAATCACTGCGGAGTCTCCTCTGGTCTCGCCAGCTATGGGTTCGCCCTCATCCACCGGACCAGGATATTCTGCAGGGGAAAAGCAGGGTGGGCAATGATGAGGCATTCTCAGGAACCTGGAATTTGTGTCGTTTCAACTTTAAAACTGTCAGCCACAGTGAGACTGGATATCATCCGTCAATTTTAAAATATGTGGGCAAGACAGCGGAAGGCTGAGGTTTCAGGAGCCGCCGGCGTCTCCCCGGGCCTCCGGCCTCTCACCTGAGCCCCCCGCCCGGGGCTCCTTGTCTGGGCCCGCGGTGCCCACCTGCTCGAGCGTGCGTGCGTTCCCGCGCCGCGTCCTCCCCGGCTCCACAGCTCGACCTGGCCACGGGGCCGCGCACCGAGGCGCGCCCGGAGCGCCCTGGAAGCAGCGCAGCCTTCAGCGGGGCCACGCGCTGGAACTGCAGCGCCGAGAGGCAGCCGGAGAAGCCCCGCGCGCCGGCCCGTGCAGTCTCCGCGTCCACGTGGCCGCCCGGCTCTGCGGGACAGAGGGAGAGGTTAGCAGGCGCGCGTGCGTGGGGGCGCGTGCGTGGGCCTTGGGTACGCGGGTGCAAAACAAGGGTGCCTGGACAGCGGCTGAACACCAGAGCAATAGCTTCAGCCTTTACCCTCTCCCAAAAAATAATTATCAGTTAATCACCAAATAAACTGAATACCAACAACAGCAAGGAAATAAAGCAATCTGTGAAAAAATTCCTAAATTTTAGATTTATAATTATGCTGCTAAAAATAAAATCATACTGTGTACAAAAATAATGGATATACTGTTAAATTTACATCACATTAAAAAATTACATTAGTACATATTTATTGGCCTGGTTCATGAACACTAACATTATGGTTTGTGTTTTTGAACCTTAACTATTTTAGAATTTAACTAGAATTTGGTGACGTTCAGCCAACAGTCCCTCAGCCTTCTGGGTGCGGATCAGAGCACACAGTGGACCTGCGTTTACTCACCACACCCATTTCCAAGCCAGGTATCCGAGTATTCTCAGCCACTGAGGCTGAACTACGGAGAAGTAAGTGTGTGCGCCAACAGGGACTGAGAGGTCCCCTCCTCATGCATGTCCTCCCTCCTCATCTTCCCTTGTTCATTTCTGCTCCAGTTTGGCTTTAATCGATCAGAGCAATTTCTCCAACATTTGCTTCTGGGGTGTGGTGGGGTTTCAGTTGTTGGCTGAGGACCCAAACTTGATGCCCTGAGGAGCATCACGCCATCTTCCTTTGTCATCACACCATCTTCATCATCACGCCACCTTCCGTCGTCATCATGCCACCTCTGTCCTCATTTCGCCACCTTCCTTCACAATAATGCCATTCCCTCCACTGTTGTGGAGATGTCTTGTGTCAGTCTGATGTTTTATCTTCATAATGTTTTGTTTCTGCATGACAATCCGTATGGCTTCCTCTATGTGGAGTTTACACATTTATCAGCTGTGCTCAGGCATTTCCATGAATGCCACCTGGGACTCCTGGATCCCCTGTACCCCGTACACATAGGGGTCTCAGTCAGCCCTGGTGCTGTCACAACACACAGACCAGGTGACTTAAACAACATACATTCATTTCTTACAGATCTGGAGGCTGGAAGTCTGAGAACGAGAAATGGGCAGATTCGGTGTCTGGCAAGGGCTCCCGTCCTGGAGTGTGGACGGCAGCCTTCCTCTTGTATCCTCAGATGCCCAAGAACAGAGGAGGAAGAAGGGAGAACTCCTCTGTCTTCCTGAAAGGGCACTAATGCCAATCAGGAAACCTAATCACCTCCTCAAGGTCTCATCTCCAAACATCATCCCTATTTATCGCTTCACCTTGAAAGTTCCTTTCATTTCAGAAGAGTTGATTTATTAGAACTCATGCTTGTTCCTTCACAGAATTAACAGAGTCCTAATGGCACAGAATTCTTCAGCCTCAGGAGAAGCTGCAGGACCCAACCAGGGTGTGGTGCTTTATGAGCATCCCTATTTGAGGCATGTATTCCTGGAAAGAGTTAAAGCTGGAAGAGTTCAGGTTTAAAGGAAGCTCACTCTGTGACCATTGTAAAGAATGAGAGAAGACAACCAGAACAGGCACCAGTGACTGAGACCCTCCGAAGTGGTGACACAAACATGCATTTCAGTCGGACCATGACCCTGGGCTAGTCTGTTCTCACACAGCTAATAAAGACATACCTGAGACTGGGTGATTTATAAAGGAGAGAGGTCTAATGGACTCACAGTTCCACATGGCTGGGGAGGCCTCACCATCATGGCAGAAGGCAAGGGAGGAGCAAAGGCAGGTCTTACATGGCAGCAGGTAAGAGAGAGTGTGCAGGGGAACTGCCCTTTATAAACCCATCAGATCTCATGAGATTTATTCACTGTCATGAGAACAGCATGAGAAAACCCACCCCCATGATTCAATTACTTCCCACTGGGTCCCTTTCATGGGGATCATGGGAGCTACTACTCAAGATGAGATTTGGATGGGAACACAGCACATCTTCATGCACCTGCAGCCACAGCCCCACCATGCCCAGCCTGCACTGCAGGCTCTGGGAGGGAGGGCAGGAGTCCTTGGCAGGGGCACTGGCTGTGAAATCCACATGGGAGATGCTCGCAAGGGCCAGCCTAGGGAAGAAATGGAGCTCGAACCATGGCTCCCAGGAAGGAGTGCTGGCCTCCAACCTCCATGTAGAACACATCCCTGAAAATGACTGACTCTTTTCTCAGCAGACCTCAGCAGGCTTAGGTGAGGAGGCACTTCGTGCACCCCTCTAACCCGGGACATAAGCCTGGAGTTTTATTGGGCTTACAAAATGGTTTGGAGGTTTATTAGGCTTATGGTAGAACACATCTTAAAATAAAACTACCAAAACATGAGAAGTGTCATTAGAACTTGGTCAAAATCCATGCCCTAGCTGTATGGTAAATGAATTTTTATTTAAAATTTCATGAAATCCAATTGCCTCAAGCTATAAAATTTACAGCTCAACTTTAACTTCAAGCTTACATTTTCAAGTCTGAATAATACACCAGTGAATATAAAACTCTTGCATAAAAATATCAATACATTCAAAGTCAGTCTAATATTCTTTACTCATTTAATTGGAGGGAATACAGGTATATATAAAATTAATTTTATACTTGCATTTTCATTCATTCGTTATACTCATATGATGTGGTTCATTTTGTCTGTTACACAACATATTGCCCATTACTTCACAGAGGTGTTTCATCCATCACTTTGACATGAAATTTGAATCTAAGTTGTATTTCTTAAGAAATCCTCCTGTGAACTTTTTAAATAAGGTGCAATGCTTCTTACCTTTGTGAAACTGTGTGTGTTTTATCTTACTGCTTAGACTGTGGCGTCTGTGAGGTCAGGGATTTGTTCATGTTTAAGCCACACCATTCATCATTTACTGAACTGAGAAGCACTTAATCAATATGTGTGTCTCAATGAATGATCAGCCAGCTCCCTGGAGAAAGTCTCTTCTCGAATTCCCAGAACGCCTCTAGTCAGTGAAAAGGCAGCCTGGCCTGTGGGTGCAGAGCTGGGACACACCTGTGACTCCCAGGTGTGGGGCAGAGGGAAGAGCTTGGCAGAGGACAAAATTGGGCTATGTCTGCCGGGCTTGGGTCCCTTTCTGGGGAGGCCGCCCTCCCGTTCCTCCTGGAGGTGCCCCCACTGCAGGATCTAAGGCGTCCCAGTGGCCCCATAGCTGGAGTGTCCAGGGAGCAGGGGAGGCTGGGACAATTCTATGGCTTTTGATTTTTTAGGACTTTTCAAAAATTTTCTGTGCCATAATTTCAAAGATGGAATAAAATAGATGCCATTATTAGAGATAAAATGAAAATCATACAAGATGAAACAACATAGCCAGAGTTGTAAACGGGGCCCTGCTTCTCACTGCACGAAGGACTGAGAGTGATAAATATCTCCCACCAGGTACACACCTGGGATGCCCTGACGTGTCCCCGCCCAGACCTTGGCCTCGTTCCACGCCTGCTTTAGCTCTCGGTGACTGAAAGGCCTCTCAGTTCTGACCCCCAGAGGTGGCTCTGCCCATGGCCGGGCTGCTGCTGGTGAGGGCAGGGCCCTGGGCTCCGTGTCCATCCCACTGGGGGGTCCTGGGCTCCATATGCACCACATCAGGGGGTCCTGGGCTCCGTGTCCACCACATCAGGGGGCTCTGGGCTCCGTGTCCACCACATCGGGGGGCGCTGGGCTCCGTGTTCATCACATCCAGGGTCCCTGGGCTCCGTGTCCACCACATCGGGGGGCGCTGGGCTCCATGTTCATCACATCCGGGGTCCCTGGGCTCTGTGTCCTCTGCATCAGGGGGTCCTGGGCTCCGTGTCCACTGCATTGGGGGGCCCTGTGCTTTGTGTCCTCTGCATCAGGGGGTCCTAGGCTCTGTGTCCACTGAATTGGGGGGCCCTGGGCTCTGTGTCCTCTGCATCAGGGGGTCCTGGGCTCCGTGTCCACTGCATTGGGGGGCCCTGTGCTTTGTGTCCTCTGCATCGGGGGGTCCTAGGCTCTGTGTCCACTGCATTGGGGGGCCCTGGGCCCCGTGTCCATCACATCGGGGGTCCCTGGGCTCTGCATCTGTCACATCGGGGGTGGTCCTGAGCTCTGTGTCCACCGCATCGGGAGGTCGTGGGCAGGTTCTCACTCACTCCGCTGCACGCATGGGTCAAGGGCATCATCCTTGCCTGGATGACTAAGCGGACCCTGACTGGACTCCGCAGCTCCCATCCCACTGCAGCCGCCAGGGCAGCCTCACAATGAAAGTCCTTGCCCTTCGGTGGCCCCACGTTTTACAGGAATAAAGTCCGTGGCCCTGTAGTGGTCTTAATGCCTGTAAGGCCTGCGTGATCTGCATCCCGCGTCAGGCCGCCTCGCTCCCTCCAGCCCCGCCGGTCGGTCTCCTGCTCCTGAGTCCTTGGGTCACACGCCCAGGCTTGGGGAGCTCACCTCTCACCCCCTCGCGACACCACATGGTCGGCCCTGGGGACAGTGCTCCACGCTCACTTCTGTGTGACACGATCCTGCCCCTGGACAGGAGCTCCTCGAGGGTCCTTGCCTGCTCGTCCACTGACATGGCCTCACCACCCAGGACACTGGCAGGTATTGGCTGATCAATCGAGTTAGTTGAGCTGTCAATATGGAATACACCCCCCCCCCTTTTGTTTGTGCTGCTGTTGCCATTTTCTCAAGGGAGGGTTGGGCCACTGCGTGTCCAAGTGTGGCTTAAGAATAAAACTTGTAATCACAGGACAGGATTCAGTGTGCAATCCGTGCATCTGTTACTAAATTATCAGGGGCCGGAGTTTTAATCAAACTCTAAAGCATGTTCTCAAAGCAGATTCAACACTTTAAATCAACTTCGTTATTCCATGTTTTTCCTGAAAGCAACTAATCACTGTAGCAGTCATCGGAGCTGTGTGTGTGTGTGTGTGTGTGTGTGTGTGTGTGTGTGTGTGACATCACAAGACCCACTTTGAATATTCAATTAGGCAACATAGAAGCAATGCCTTTCACATACTTTTCCTCTACCTAACAAGGCAACCTGGTGGAGCGTGGCAGGTCATGACTGTCCCCAACTGAAGAATGGGAATGTCTCGCTTCAATGCCCCACGTGGTGTTTGAAAATACACGGGCATTAATAGAGTTGGAAACCTCGTTACCATGCTTTTCAGAGATTGTATCGGCTGCCCAAGTGTCTCCTCATACACTCGGGATTTTCAGCTTATGTCTGAGGAAGAATATGAATGAATAAGAATATAGGTACACATAACTGAAAAGATTAAAACATCATTGTCTTAGACAAAATGTATCACACTAGTGCCAACATAAGACCAGAAATATGAAACAAGCCTCAAAACTATCCTCTGCAGAGTGATACGTAAGTATCCATGATGTTTATAGCTCATTAATATTTTAAAAAAGCAAACTTTAAGACAATGTGCCGGCCTTTTCACTGTGCAGCGTGGAAACAGGAAGGGAGCTGTGGCATGTGACCCGCCATGGCCCCGCCTCCCTGTCCTGCACTACGCCCCACGTCATTGGCAGTGTGACGAGACTCAGGTCATTCAGAAATGCCTGCACTTGCCTGCAAAGCCGAGTGGGGCCTGTGCCACTGGCCTGAACTTCAGGGCAGCAAACACATGGTTTCTAAATTTCTCCTCTCAAATGTCATCCAGGCAGGGTTTCTGAATCTGCACTGTTTGATCTGTGACCTGTGAACTACATGCCTGCCTTGATCACTGTTTTTCTTTGGTGTATGAGAAAATCACTGCAGCCCCTTGTGCTTGGCTGCCAGAGAGAGAAGCGTGGAGCTCCTCACCCATCGCCTCAGAAGCATTTCTCCTGCAGCCCCTCACGACTGTGTGCGCATGAAGACACAAGTACAATCTCTGCCTTGACTGACACCAGTGGTGTAACTGACATGAAACGAGGGCCCGGCCTGTGCACTGGTGACCAGCCCCATGCATTGGTGGCCAGCCCCGTGCATTGGTGGCCAGCCCCGTGCATTGGTGACCAGCCCCGTGCATTGGTGGCCAGCCCCTTGTATTGGTGACCAGCCCCCTATATTGGTGACCAGCCCATGCATTGGTGACCAGCCCCGTGCATTGGTGGCCAGCCCCTTGTATTGGTGACCAGCCCCCTATATTGGTGACCAGCCCATGCATTGGTGACCAGCCCCGTGTATTGGTGGCCAGCCCCTTGTATTGGTGACCAGCCCCGTGCACTGGTGACCAGCCCCGTGCATTGGTGACCAGCCCCGTGCATTGGTGACCAGCCCCGTGCATTGGTGGCCAGCCCCGTGTATTGGTGGCCAGCCCCGTGCATTGGTGGCCAGCCCCGTGTATTGGTGGCCAGCCCCGTGCATTGGTGGCCAGCCCCGTGTATTGGTGACCAGCCCCTTGTATTGGTGACCAGCCCCGTGCATTGGTGGCCAGCCCCGTGTATTGGTGACCAGCCCCGTGTATTGGTGGCCAGCCCCTTGTATTGGTGACCAGCCCCGTGCATTGGTGGCCAGCCCCTTGTATTGGTGACCAGCCCCGTGCACTGGTGACCAGCCCCGTGCATTGGTGGCCAGCCCCGTGTATTGGTGGCCAGCCCCGTGTATTGGTGGCCAGCCCCGTGCATTGGTGGCCAGCCCCGTGTATTGGTGACCAGCCCCTTGTATTGGTGACCAGCCCCGTGCATTGGTGGCCAGCCCCGTGTATTGGTGACCAGCCCCGTGCATTGGTGGCCAGCCCCGTGTATTGGTGACCAGCCCCGTGTATTGGTGGCCAGCCCCTTGTATTGGTGACCAGCCCCGTGCATTGGTGGCCAGCCCCTTGTATTGGTGACCAGCCCCGTGCACTGGTGACCAGCCCCGTGCATTGGTGGCCAGCCCCGTGTATTGGTGGCCAGCCCCGTGTATTGGTGGCCAGCCCCGTGTATTGGTGGCCAGCCCCGTGCATTGGTGGCCAGCTCCGTGTATTGGTGGCCAGCCCCGTGCATTGGTGGCCAGCCCCGTGCATTGGTGGCCAGCCCCGTGCATTGGTGGCCAGCCCCGTGTATTGGTGGCCAGCCCCGTGCATTGGTGGCCAGCCCTGTGCATTGGTGGCCAGCTCCGTGTATTGGTGGCCAGCCCCGTGCATTGGTGGCCAGCCCCGTGCATTGGTGGCCAGCCCCGTGCATTGGTGACCAGCCCGTGCATTGGTGACCAGCCCCGTGTATTGGTGACCAGCCCCGTGCATTGGTGGCCAGCCCCGTGTATTGGTGGCCAGCCCTGTATATTGGTGACCAGCCCCGTGCATTGGTGACCAGCCCCGTGCATTGGTGACCAGCCCCGTGCATTGGTGGCCAGCCCTGTATATTGGTGACCAGCCCCGTGCATTGGTGACCAGCCCCGTGCATTGGTGACCAGCCCCGTGCATTGGTGGCCAGCCCCGTGCATTGGTGACCAGCCGTGCATTGGTGACCAGCCCTGTGTATTGGTGACCAGCCCCGTGCATTGGTGACCAGCCCCGTGCATTGGTGACCAGCCCCGTGCATTGGTGACCAGCCCCGTGCATTGGTGACCAGCCCCGTGCATTGGTGACCAGCCCCGTGCATTGGTGACCAGCCCCGTGCATTGGTGACCAGCCCCGTGCATTGGTGACCAGCCCTGTGTTTTGGTGGCCAGCCCTGTGTATTGGTGACCAGCCCCGTGCATTGGTGACCAGCCCCGTGCATTGGTGACCAGCCCCATGCATTGGTGACCAGCCCCGTGTTTTGGTGGCCAGCCCCGTGCATTGGTGACCAGCCCCGTGCATTGGTGACCAGCCCTGTGTTTTGGTGACCAGCCCTGTGTTTTGGTGGCCAGTCCTGTGTATTGGTGACCAGCCCCGTGCATTGGTGACCAGCCCCGTGCATTGGTGACCAGCCCCATGCATTGGTGACCAGCCCCGTGCATTGGTGACCAGCCCTGTGTTTTGGTGGCCAGCCCTGTGTATTGGTGACCAGCCCTGTGCATTGGTGACCAGCCCCATGCATTGGTGACCAGCCCCGTGCATTGGTGACCAGCCCTGTGTTTTGGTGGCCAGCCCTGTGTATTGGTGACCAGCCCCGTGCATTGGTGACCAGCCCCGTGCATTGGTGACCAGCCCTGTGTTTTGGTGACCAGCCCTGTGTTTTGGTGGCCAGCCCATGCATTGGTGACCAGCCGTGCATTGGTGACCAGCCCTGTGTTTTGGTGGCCAGCCCTGTGTATTGGTGGCCAGCCCCGTGCATTGGTGACCAGCCCCGTGCATTGGTGACCAGCCCTGTGTTTTGGTGACCAGCCCTGTGTTTTGGTGACCAGCCCATGCATTGGTGACCAGCCGTGCATTGGTGACCAGCCCTGTGTTTTGGTGGCCAGCCCTGTATATTGGTGACCAGCCGTGCATTGGTGACCAGCCCCGTGTATTGGTGGCCAGCCCTGTATATTGGTGACCAGCCCCGTGCATTGGTGACCAGCCCCGTGCATTGGTGACCAGCCCCGTGCATTGGTGGCCAGCCCTGTATATTGGTGACCAGCCCCGTGCATTGGTGACCAGCCCCGTGCATTGGTGACCAGCCCCGTGCATTGGTGGCCAGCCCCGTGCATTGGTGACCAGCCGTGCATTGGTGACCAGCCCCGTGCATTGGTGACCAGCCCCGTGCATTGGTGACCAGCCCCGTGCATTGGTGACCAGCCCCGTGCATTGGTGACCAGCCCCGTGCATTGGTGACCAGCCCCATGCATTGGTGACCAGCCCCGTGCATTGGTGACCAGCCCTGTGTTTTGGTGGCCAGCCCTGTGTATTGGTGACCAGCCCCGTGCATTGGTGACCAGCCCCGTGCATTGGTGACCAGCCCTGTGTTTTGGTGACCAGCCCTGTGTTTTGGTGGCCAGCCCATGCATTGGTGACCAGCCGTGCATTGGTGACCAGCCCTGTGTTTTGGTGACCAGCCCTGTGTTTTGGTGGCCAGTCCTGTGTATTGGTGACCAGCCCCGTGCATTGGTGACCAGCCCCGTGCATTGGTGACCAGCCCCATGCATTGGTGACCAGCCCCGTGCATTGGTGACCAGCCCTGTGTTTTGGTGGCCAGCCCTGTGTATTGGTGACCAGCCCTGTGCATTGGTGACCAGCCCCATGCATTGGTGGCCAGCCCTGTATATTGGTGACCAGCCCCGTGCATTGGTGACCAGCCCCGTGCATTGGTGACCAGCCCCGTGCATTGGTGGCCAGCCCCGTGCATTGGTGACCAGCCGTGCATTGGTGACCAGCCCTGTGTATTGGTGACCAGCCCCGTGCATTGGTGACCAGCCCCGTGCATTGGTGACCAGCCCCGTGCATTGGTGACCAGCCCCGTGCATTGGTGACCAGCCCCGTGCATTGGTGACCAGCCCCATGCATTGGTGACCAGCCCCGTGCATTGGTGACCAGCCCTGTGTTTTGGTGGCCAGCCCCGTGCATTGGTGACCAGCCCCGTGCATTGGTGACCAGCCCCGTGCATTGGTGACCAGCCCTGTGTTTTGGTGACCAGCCCCGTGCATTGGTGACCAGCCCCGTGCATTGGTGGCCAGCCCCGTGCATTGGTGACCAGCCGTGCATTGGTGACCAGCCCTGTGTATTGGTGACCAGCCCCGTGCATTGGTGACCAGCCCCGTGCATTGGTGACCAGCCCTGTGTTTTGGTGACCAGCCCTGTGTTTTGGTGGCCAGCCCATGCATTGGTGACCAGCCGTGCATTGGTGACCAGCCCTGTGTTTTGGTGACCAGCCCTGTGTTTTGGTGGCCAGTCCTGTGTATTGGTGACCAGCCCCGTGCATTGGTGACCAGCCCCGTGCATTGGTGACCAGCCCCATGCATTGGTGACCAGCCCCGTGCATTGGTGACCAGCCCTGTGTTTTGGTGACCAGCCCTGTGTTTTGGTGGCCAGCCCATGCATTGGTGACCAGCCGTGCATTGGTGACCAGCCCCGTGCATTGGTGACCAGCCGTGCATTGGTGACCAGCCCTGTATATTGGTGACCGGCCCTGTATATTGGTGACCAGCCCATGCATTGGTGACCAGCCCTGTGACCCGGGGTTGGGGGGTGTCTACTTGCCTAAAATCCTGCCCAGCACCAGGGATTTGATGGCTCTGAATGCTGTACCTGATGACAGACTCACTTGTCTCCAAGTTTTCTGGTTCACCTGCCCGGGAGAAATAAACACCAGATGTTCTGATTCACCAGGGATAAGGCAGGAAGTGAAGGAAGATAATAAAGCAAAACTGATGAAAAGCCTGTGGTGCCCCGTGGAGACAGAACCGCTCCGGGAGCTCAGGACCCTGATGGGCACCGGCTCCACAGTTTTCATCTCGCAGATGCCCTTCCCCGCAGCCCCTTCTCTCCCATTTTCTTCACAGCTCTAGCTATTTCCATACAATGCAAACCACCAGGAATCTACAGAATCCACAAAAAGATGCAAAAGCCCAGGGTGTTGGGTTCAAGACCAGAACGTCTACAAATCTCAAAATAAAGCCGGAAATATGAAGCCAAATGATGCTTTCCATATAGACAGAAAATATGCCAAAACTCCCTTCAAAATCCTGACAGTGCACAATTTCACTCGCTCTGCAGCAAATCAACTCTACTTTGTTAGAACAAAAATGGAATCATCATCATTTTCTATATAAGCTGTCTCTTTAAATTATTATAACATTTGTTCCCATGGATTCCCACTGGAGAATTATTTAAAAAAAACACACACACACAAAAACTTCCAGCCATGCGCGGCAGCTCACGGCTGTAACCCCAGCACTTGGGGAGCCTGAGGTGGGTGGATCACGAGGTCGGGAGTTCACTACCAGCCTGACCAACATAGCAAAACCCCGTCTCTACTAAAAATACAAAAATTAGCTGGGCATGGTGGCACACACCTGTAATCCCAGCTACAAGGGAGGCTGAGACAGGAGAATCACTTGAACCCAGGAGGCAGAGGTTGCAGTGAGCTGAGATCGCACCACTGCACTCCAGCCTGGGTGACAGAGCGAGACTCCATCTCAAAAAACAAAATGGAACAAAACAACAACAACGACAATAACAAAAACTTCTAGCAATTTACCGTGAGAAAACAGGCATTTCCCTAGTTAGTAAATTAAATAAGGAGACATGAGAATAAGCATAATTTTATACTGCAAGTGGCAGATTTCCATTGCTAAAAAATAAAAAATACCAGACACAGTTTTGACTTTTTGCCCATGACACCTGAGAATAAAACAGAAAAGGGACCAGCACTGGGCTTCATTACGAAAATCCTGCCTTAGGTGATGCCGCGAGCGGGGCTTATGCCAGGAACGAGCCGTTACCTCGACAAAGACCACCCCGTCTTCTCTGCTGATGTTCACGTGGTAGAGTTTCCCATCTGCCATGTTCCTGAAATTCAAGTTAACGACATCAGGGTCTTGATGTGTGTCCAGCTTGTACCTGATCTGCAAACTCCCTAAAGGGGAAAATAGAACATTTTTGAAACAACGAGATATTTTTACAGCTGCCTTTCCGCACTCCAGAGAAGTTGTTACTATTCGTGTGCTTCCAGAGGAATGTTTTGCAGATGGAGTCCGTTTAGGGTTCCACTGGGATGCGCCCCTGTGTTCCCAGTCCTCGCTCTCCCTGGAAACGCGTTGCCTCCTGGTGCCGCCGGGGGCCACCGCTGCTCACATCATGCTATTTTAAGGTCAAGGCAAAGTTGCTGTTAACAAGAACTCTCTTTCCTACAACGCTTAATTTTCTAACAGTGAACACCTGAGTCGCACACGTGCTGGAGTCTAAAGCCCACGCCACTTTTGCAAAAAGAATTAGGGAATGCTGAAGTTGCAACTTTGTGAAACGTTGTCATTTTCTGTTTGTCTGTTCCCGTCTCCTTTATGTGCACATCCAAGATTCTGAAAGGTGAATAAGAGACACGCACAGCCGGCCCTGAAACATGCATTGCTGTGAAGGTGCTGAGTTCCTGAGGGGCTGTGATGAGTCCAGCTGGTGGTGGCCACGGATTAAACACTGGCCTAGACTCCATCCTCGTTGCCTCTTTACTGGTTAAGAAGGCGACCACTTTCCAGGTTCCTTCCAGCCTGGGGACGAAATGTTCCTACTGCGTTCGAGGTTCCAGCCATACGTACTTTGGATGCCAGAACCCCGGGGCTGCACTTGAAATGGCAGCATGTTGGTTTGACACGCAGTAGGTTTCAGTTCCAAAATCACATCGGTAACCAGGACATGGGGATGTGAGTACTGTGATATGTTTCTGCCAGGAGGCAAGGTCTCTGTGGATCCATAGCTCCTGACAGCTTTACCTGCTTCAAGAGATTCAGACCTGTGTTCTGATGGCCACAGGGGAGGTACTAAAATTCTGTTAGCCAGACATTTTTGTAAGTTCCTCCAGATATTAAATCAGCACCCTCACATTCCAGTTAAGATGCTTAAAGCTGGGCCTTATTTCCCACCGTGGAAATGCAGGAGCTGGTTGACGCTTGTGATTTTGTACTTTCATTGTCGAGTGGATGGGGCCGGGCCCACCACAGGACCCTGGACAGGGCAGGACACTGCTGCTCAGGACACCTGCCTTGCCAGGCTCCCGCCATATCAATTCTTCTCCTCTTTCCTTAGAAGAAGGTGAAAATATTTTCCACATATAACCAGACACCTTATACTTCTAATGAAGACCTTCCAGGGATAATACGAGTTCTCTTTACATGAGATATACAAATTTATCAAAAACTTTACAGAAGGATCTTACATAATTACTGAAATGACACTGTTGCAACAATGTTTGTATAGTCCCACAAAATAAAACACATACAAGCAAAATGACATTTGGAGAACACACAATTTTTTCCTCATTTGTAATTTGAGAGGCATTAAACATGTCGTCATATTACAGTTGTAATAATTTACTTTTCTGACACCAAAATGACACTCACCGTTTTTGGCAAGGATGACGGAAAGGTACTCCTTGTAGAAAGAGTCCACGTAAAGCAGCAGGCTCGGGGCTTGCACTGTACGGAAGCTGAACGCGATTGTCTCTTGGGTCAATGTCGTCTCTCCCTGGAATGAGGCAGCGTGGGAGCTGGCATTCGTACTTGGGGAATGATATTCCTGAAAATTGTAAGTCACCGAGGAGCCAGTTCCAAAATACGCAGAAATCTCTGAAATAATATGCACATTTTAAGTTGTTAAAGACTAAAGGCTCATTGCAAGTATACCTATTTTTAGAACATTTGAATAAATAGAAGAGTAGAAATTGGCCTAACAAATGCTCATGTATCTCGGAAATGACTATCACAGTTGACCGTTGCAAACTTCAGGACAGTCCTTATTAAGTCTCAGTGTTAAAATCACACAGGCTTTTCCTTCTGGGCAGTGTCACCATTTCAAGCTCAACGCGCTCCTGTTTGGTTTCAGGCGAAAGCCAGGCTTCCTGGCCATCACCTGCTGGGTCTTCAGTTTCCTTCCTTAAATCTCCCTCCATGTGAGGCTTCGCTTTGCAATGGCAGTCTTCTCCAGGAGTGACAAAGGAAGGAGCTCAGAGGGCCCCTTGCCCTTCAAAGACCCAGGGACAAATGTCCAGTTATTTCAGTCTGACTTACTTGACGACCCGCAATTAAAATTAGGATAATGGCAGGTAAAATAGTTCACACAGTCTCGATTTCTCAGGCATCTATGGTGCTAGTATGAGTTAGTTTTGTTGTCAGTATTGGGGGAACAATATATAGGGCCAGGGAACTAATTAGGGAAATAATTACAAGAGCGTGGTCATGGAAAGTGAGCAGTTCTTCTGTAACAGGGGATGTGGCATCTTGAAGGCCTAATTGAGCAGGATAAGCCAGTAAGACATATGGGACGTAACCTATAAATTGACAAAGTTATGCAATAATTTTACTAATATCTTATTGAGAGAGTCATAGAGGTTATGGGATTGGCTTGAAACCAGTTTCTGGGGGTTCAATTCCTTCCTTTCTCCTTTGGGCTTTCACACAGGTGAGCTCTTCGAATGTATGGTGAGCTGAGGGCAATACCACGAATTTGGGAGAGGAAAGTGGTCATCTGCACGTCCAGGCACCAGAGGGCCATGCAGCTGTTCCTACGTCAGTTCCTGAAAGGGTGTTTTTGGCATTAAGTGACATGACCCCAGATGCAGTGTGTGTACGTGGGGACAAGAGGGCACTGGTGGTTCCAACACTGCACCGGCTCTTCTCTCTCTGGCTACAGCAGGTTCCTACCTGGCGGGCAGAGTCATTGAGTGACCTCCCCCAAACCCACCCCCAGGTCACACCGGTCACTTCTTCATTGTCCACAATACAATGTTCACAATACAGTGAAAACATTCTGATTGCACTGAACAGAGGCAGATATGGAACCATTAAAAAGTGAGATCTGTGCTCATGTGGAAGGGACAAAACACCTTTTCATTGACTTTAGTGGGACATAATTAGTACAATAAACACACCCAAGTAGAGGAAAATAGGAAGAGATTTAGGAGATGTATCCACCCATGAAATTACCGCCACGACCAGTATCAGAACATCCCCACGTTTCTCCTCTGTGCTCTTGGCAGTGACTCCTTCCAGAAGCCCGTGCCAGGCCTCACAGATTTGCTTTCTGTGACTCCACACTGATTGGCATTTTCTGGATTTCACGTAAATGGAATCACACATTGGGAGCTCCCTGTTTCTTTTTGCCTGACGTCTTTCACTGAATGTGAGGATTTTACATTGATCCGTGTTGTGGAAGAGTAGGACCTGACCGGACCAGGCACAGATCCGCTCGCCCCTTCAATCTTCCTAATGTTCACGTTGCTTCCAGGTTTGGAGATGATGAATCAATCTGCCGTAGGCCATTGTGTGCAACTTCAGGGACCTCTACATTTTCACTTGTGTTGTATGAACACTTAAGAATCACGGATAGCAGAATCATTGATGTTTCAGAAACTGCCCAGGAGTTCTCCAAAGTCACTAACGTTTACCCTCCTACCAAGTGTGCATTGGAATTCCAGTCCCTCTGCATCAGTTCCTATACTTGGCAGCGTCAGTCTTCACAATTGTAGCCATTCAAGTGCTTGTGCAGTGCTATCTAAATATGGGTTTAACCTGCATTTCCCTCATGACGACGACGCTGGGCACTGCTCGGGTGCCCATTTGCATCTGGAGCTCTTCTCTGGTGGAGTTATGATTGTAAAAGTTACTCATATATTCTGGACCTAAGTCTTTCAGTAGATACCCATTATGTGAGTACTTTAATCGTTCTATCATAGTAGTTTTTTAATGAGTGAAAGTCATTAACTTTGATAAAATTCGTTATGATTCATGGTTTTTTTTTTGTATTCTAAGAAGCTTTCCTACCTCAGGGTGACAATTATGTTCTCCTTGGTTTTCTACTAGAGATTTTATAAATTTAGCTTTTACATTTGTGTCTACTACCCATTTCAAGTGAATATTTGTAGTGGTATGGGTTAAGGGTTACGTTATGTATATTTTTCCCATTTGGCTATCCTGTTGCTCTAGAACCATAGCTTAAAACACTCCCCTTTTCCCCTTTGAATGCCCTTAACACTTTATGAAGAATCAATTGAATATCTGTGTCTATGTCTATATCTATATCTGTATATACATGTATGTATCTTCTGTCTCTTCTTTTTAAAAAAATGCCTTGCAAAATCATGATCCCATGCATTTCCATTTAAAATTAGAATTAGCTGGACAATTAGGCTAAAATTTTGTTTGGAACACTCAGTTTATAGATCAGCTTGGGAAGAAATGATACAGTAATAACACCGAGTCTTCCAGTTCATCCACACGTTATATTCCTCATTTGCTTAGATGTTCATTTATTTTAGCAGTTTCCACTGTAGAAGTCTTATACTTATTTTGTTCCATTTATCTGTAAATATACTTTTTACCATATTTTAAATAGAATTTTATTTTGAAAATTGTCCCATTGTTGTAATAGTAATAGAAATTCAATTAATTTTTGTATATTATTTTCTGTGACTTTTAGTTGTAGTAGGTTTTTGTAAATTCCTTATGACTTTCTATTTAGATGATTATATGTCCTATGACTAAAGAGAATTTTATGTTTTCTTTCCAATGTGTGGCTTTTTATTGTTTTTCTTGTCTTATTGCACTGGCTAAGACTTGCAGCATGTTGAAAAGATGTGGTGGGAATAGAGATCTTTGCTTTTTTCTCCGTTTTAGGGGAAACCATTCTTTCTTTCACCAGTAAGCATTTTAGTAAAAGGATGTTAGATGTAGTTAGAAAACTTGCCTTATATTCCTAGTTGTCATACTGTACTTTGTCAAATGTGCTTTCCACTAATATTGAAATTATTATCTATTTTATAGCTTTTATTCTGTTAATATAATGACTGTCCTTATTTTTGAAAATTAAAACAGCATTGCACTTCTGATATTAATACCACTTGATTGGGG
This sequence comes from Macaca fascicularis, assembly GCF_037993035.2. Lineage (NCBI taxonomy): Eukaryota > Metazoa > Chordata > Mammalia > Primates > Cercopithecidae > Macaca > Macaca fascicularis. The sequence continues at coordinate 138,188,060 of NC_088386.1, forward strand.
TGTTATTTTTTTCACATTATTTGATTTGCTTTGCTAATATTTTGTTAAGCATTTTCGTGCCAGTATTTATGAAGAATATTTCTATGGTTTTTTTTTGTTTTGTTTTGTTTCTTGTAGAGTTTTTATTAGATTTTAGCATCAGATCTTTAGTTGGCTTAGAAATGGTGCTGGAGCATATCCTCTCCTCCTTTCTATGCTTAAACAGCTTGTGTCAGACTGATATTGTTGTTTTCTTAAATATTCTCTAGAAATTAATAGTTAATTATCTGAACCTGAGATTTTTATGCTGAGAAGGTCTTTACTTAGAAATTTAATTGTTAGTGGTTACAAGTTATTCATTCTTTGTAGGTCAGTTTTATAATTTGTGCTTTTAAAGGAATGTGCCCATTTAATCTAAGTCATGACATTTATTGTCATGATGCTGTCCATGATATTCCATGGTTATTTTGGAGTCTATAGCCTCCGCCTTGACATCATATCTTTTTTCCTGACATTTGCAATTTGTGTCCTCTTTCCCTTTTTCTTTTTCCTGAGTGTCTTCGTAGAAATTTATCAATTTTATTGATCTCCTCCATGAACCAGCTTTAAATTACAGGGATCTCTTCCTTTGTCTGTATTCTATTTCATTTATGTCTACTCCATCTGTTTTTCTCTTTTAATTTTTTTGGGTTTATTTTGGTTTTCTTTCTCTAAATTCCTAAATTAGAAACTTATATTATGAAGTTTACACGTGCATACTTTTGTAATAGAATAATTTGAAGTCAAAAATTTTCCTCTAAATACTGCTGTAGATGTTAGCAGTCAAATTTTGATGTGGTGTATTTTTATTATTGGTCCATTTAACTATTTTCTAATTTCATTTATGAGCTCTTTGACGCATGGATTGTTTAGAATTAAATTATTTAATTATTGATGTGGTCACACAAGACTCCGAGGCTCTCTTCACTTTCCCTCAGAATCTTTCCTTTCTAGTCTTCAGTTGGGGGATTCTTATTGCCCTGTCTTCAAGTTCACCGATTCTTTCTTCTGTTGAGCCCACAGGAATACACAATTGGTTCTTCAATTTCAGTAATCGTATCTTTCAGCTACTACATTTCCATCTGTTTTTAAAATGATTTCCATTGCTCTGTTGGAGTTCCGCATCAGCTTATTCATTGATGGTGTATTTTCTTTATTTCTCTGAACTTCATTTTCTTGGAGTAATATATAATATCTATTCAGTGTCTTTGCTGAAACAGTGAGAAAAATGGGCCATTCAGAGTCAGTTCTCAGTAACCACATCTTCCCCATGCATGTGGAGTATAATTTCCTGATTGTCCGCATGTGTGGTGTGTATCACTGACAGCTGGACACTGCAGAAGCCTCGCTGCAAACGCCCTTCTTTCTTGCCCTTGCTGCCTCTGCATCTTTGCCCTGCTGTTGGCCTGGTGGGTGGTTCACATGCCTGGATACAGCTGTGAGTCTGTTTCCCCCTGGGTTGCCCTCCGTGGATCCCTGCTGTCCCGGCGGCCTTTGAAGGTCTTCCTGAGGCTGTGGAGCTTGGGGATCAGGCGATGATTTGGGCAGAGATTGCATTAACACTAGGGGCTCGTTCATTCTGCTGTTCCTTTGCTTCTAGTGACCTGCCTTTCCCCATGTGTACCTGCTCTGCTGCCCTTGGCTCTGCGGGGGAGGCTTGTGCCACCAGCCCCTGTGCTGACATCATCTGAGGTTTTTTTTGGAACAACTGGATTTCTCCTGTGTCTTGAAATGGTGAGAGATGACTTGGTTTGTCAACACAGAGTTTTCCTGAAGTATAACATATAATTGTATTCTCACTATTTCTAGGCAGTTAATTCTTTTGAAAATCAACAGCTGATCCAATTTGGCATCCAAGCTTATACTCCAAAGCCCAATGAATGATGCTGCGCAGAGATTCCTGAGTGAAAGCGCTGGGTTTGTTTCATGGTGTTTTCCGTGCGTGCCCACGGGTGCATGAAATGCATCAGAACGTTCCCAGAATCATGCACATCTTACAACAGGCTCCTTCTATCTTGGCAAAGCATGGCTTATAACTTCTTAGGTGAGGGAGGCTGAAAAATATCCTATCACTTTGATTGTGTCACAAGATTATCCACAAATCCCAGAGCAAGAGGTTTAAGTGATTCTGTTACAGTTGTTTTGATATTTAATGGAAAATGTATTTATTATACTTGTCAAATATATTTTTGGAAAGCATTCTTCTTGTGACACTGGAAGGTATTACCTTAAATAATAATGTCATCTGAGTAGGTTTGAAACAGTCAAGGGCCATATGGGGCAGATTTTTAATAATATGTGATCTGAAAACATAAAATACACAGATAGTATTTCAATAAGACCACGGGATCAATACTGAATTTTACAGTAGAGTCGCATTTCCTTCTAATTAACAAAAAGATTGGCTGTAAAACAGTGATTTACCACAGGAATTTAGGAATTGAGATTCTTTTATGAAGTAGCTACACAGAAAATGTGTATTAAATCTTAAATGTCCACACAGCCCACACGCTGCTGTTGGCCCCGGTCCCCGCTGGCACTCACCACTAGAGCAGAAGGGCCCCGTGTATGCAGACAGCTCACAGTCACAGGAGAAGCCCTGGTGCCTCTCGCGGCACTGCCCCCCATGGAGACACAAGTGTCCGTAGGTGCTGCAGTGCCCAGGGCACCCAGGCTCCACACCAGGCGTGACCTTGGCCCTTCCCTCCAGGTCCAGGGTCCTCCCGTTCACCTGCAGTGCCCGAATGCAGCCCAGGAAGCCTCTCTGCCTCGCGGCCGTGCCACCTGAAACAGAGGCACAGAGCACAGCCAGTGACCTCGCCCGGGGGCTTCATGGGATGTGTAAGCGTCGCGACTTTCAAAGGTTTTAGGAACAAACATAACTTTAGAAACATAAATTTGGGGAATCTCCAGGAACACTGAAAAATTATTCCTTTCTTGAGAAAAGTTTAGTTTGGTTCATTTTATTCTAAACGATTCCATCTTAATTAACCAAGGAATTATTTTTAAAGTAGTCTCATTAGAATGAAGGACAAAATTTAAGAAAACACCAATATTACAGCAATAACTGTAACGCGATGTAGTGTACATTGATACGATTAGCTGAAGTGTGAAATTTTTTTCACATCATTGAAAACAAGCTTCTGTGGATGTCTGACAAAGACAGAGTGACAAGGACTAGGTTTACTCTCCCACTTTAAAAACAATGTAAAAAGCAGCTAACCACACACAAAAAACAATAGTTCTGGAGACGCTGCACATGAGATGCAAATGTCAAGGATCCCTGGGAGAGAGGGGATAAAGATGGAAGCCACAGGCATCTGCCTGGAGGGGTTCCCAGGACAGGAGGGAGGTGGTGAGAGCCAGAGAGGCCAGCGGCACTCAGCATCTGAAAGACGGGTGGGGAGCAGGGAGCTGGGGAGCAGGGAGCTGGGGAGCAGAGGGGTGGGGAGCAGAGGGGTGGGGAGCAGAGGGGTGGGGAGCAGAGGGCTGGGGAGCAGGGAGCTGGGGAGCAGAGGGGTGGGGAGCAGAGGGCTGGGGAGCAGAGGGCTGGGGAGCAGAGGGCTGGGGAGCAGGGAGCTGGGGAGCAGAGGGCTGGGGAGCAGAGGGGTGGGGAGCAGAGGGCTGGGGAGCAGAGGGCTGGGGAGCAGAGGGGTGGGGAGCAGAGGGCTGGGGAGCAGGGAGCTGGGGAGCAGAGGGGTGGGGAGCAGAGGGGTGGGGAGCAGAGGGCTGGGGAGCAGGGAGCTGGGGAGCAGAGGGCTGGGGAGCAGAGGGGTGGGGAGCAGAGTGGTGGGGAGCAGAGGGCTGGGGAGCAGAGGGCTGGGGAGCAGAGGGCTGGGAAGCAGAGGGGTGGGGAGCAGAGGGCTGGGGAGCAGAGGGCTGGGGATCAGAGGGCTGGGAAGCAGAGGGGTGGGGAGCAGAGGGCTGGGGAGCAGAGGGCTGGGGAGCAGAGGGCTGGGGAGCAGAGGGGTGGGGAGCAGACGGGTGGGGAGCAGAGGGCTGGGGAGCAGAGGGCTGGGTGGAGAAGAGTCTGGGCATCTGGAAGAGTCCACACCAGCACTGAGCTTAGCACTGGCTGACACATTCCACAAGAAAAACATCAGGGGCCAGGGACAGGGGGACTCAGAAGTTTAAAGGCAGCAGCCTCAGGGGATGCACTGGGCCATCTCCACAGCCACAGCAGAGATGAGCCACAGACTTCAGGGGCGCCTGGTATAGGACAGAACAAAGTTTTCTCTCAATAGTGAGAAACATTAATACTAAACTAATTGCTCTTCAGTCACACCTAAAAAAGCTTAAGAGCAAGACCACAAAAAACCAGGCTGTTTTCAAATACCTTCATTTCATTCCAGAAGATAGATAAAAAATTTGCAAAGAGGTACACAAATATCTATTATCCAGCAAGGTAAATTCACGAGGCCTAGTATCTGGTAAAGACAGACAGGTGTATAAAGAAGCAGGGATGAAAGGCAAGTCCTGGGGAGAAAAATCAACCGATTGACACTTATCTAGAAATGGCACCCACGAGGGAATTCACAGAGACGAATATTTTAAAAAGCTATTATGACTAAGCTAGAGGAATAATTGAACATTTAGAGACGTGAAAGATATTTCAAAACCCAAATTGAACTTTCAGAGATAAAATCTATAATTTTTGAGAAGGAAAAACCACATCAAATGAGATTAAATATTAAACATTTCAGAAGAAAAGATTAGTGAACCTGAATACTTGGCAATGTAAAGTAGACAAAATGAATCACGGGGACCAACAGGCTGAAAACAATAGCAGAAAAGTAGAGATCGTCCATCAGATCTGGGGAGATTTTAAGCAGCCTAACGGATGCTAGTGGCAGCTCTCGAAAGGGGAGAAAAATATTATGGCTGAAAATTGTCTGAATTTGATTCAAGCTGTAAACCTACAGTCTATGAAACTCTCTGAAATGCAAACACAACAAACAGAAAGGAAATAAACTAAGGCCCATCACTAAAAAGTTGCTTAAAAGTTCACATACATAAAAAATAATAAAATGAGCCAGAGACCAAACATGAAAGACAAGGACCACAGGAGAAGGGAAGCCAAAGCCAGGCCACTGGGCGGTGTCTGCGGAGGATGGGAAGGAAGCCACTGCCCGCGTAGAATTCTTCACCATAAAGGCTGCTTCCAGAAGTAGACGTGAGAGAGGCTTTTTCAGATAACAAAACCCGAAAGAACTCCTCGCCAGCACATCTGCACCAGACAAATGCTACAGCAGAAGGACGGGTTACCCAGCGGAGAGCTGGGTCTTCACACACCGTGTGGGTAAATCAGAAAAACATTTCTGCATTATCGTTAAAATATAGTGGACTATTTGAAAATATTCACATTGTCTTTTTTTTTTTTTTTTTTTTTTTTGAGAAGGAGTCTCACTCTGTCATCCAGGCTGGAGTACAGTGGTGCGATCTTGGCTCACTACGAGCTCCACCTCCCAGGTTCACACTATTCTCCTGCCTCAGCCTCCCGAGTAGCTGGGACTACAGGCGCCGCCACCACGCCCTGCTAATTTTTTGTATTTTTAGTAGAGATGGGGTTTCACTGTTTTAGCCAGGATGGTCTCTATCTCCTGACCTCATGATCCACCTGCCTTGGCCTCCCAAAGTGCTGGGATTACAGGCATGAGTCACCATGCCGGGCCACAGTGTCTTCTAAAGCACATGTCATGTAGAATCACGATATCTGACAACAAAAGCACAAAGGCAGGGGGAGGAGATAAAAATGCACAATTCTAGGTTTCTGTTGCTGTCCACGGAGTGCTAACAGGTCACCTGAAGTTGGACTCTAATATGTTAAAGACGACTATACACCCAAAACAACCAGTAATCTCTCCCACACACCCCTGAGCTACCACTAACAAGCCAGTGAAAGAGAGAAAATAGAATCCTATAAATTATTCCATCCAAACGAAAGCTGAAACAGAAACAGAAAAGGAACAGATGGGACAAATGGAAGATAAATAGTAAGTTGATAGATTTAAACTGAGTTGTGTGAAAAATCTTATTAAATATAAGTATAAACACAAGTGCAATTAAAAGACAGAAATAGATTGTTTAATAATACAATACTCCACTAAATGTTGCCTAAACAATACCCACTTTAAATATAAAGAACAAAGAGGTTACAAGTGAACAAGATGAGAAAGATACACCGTGGTAGCACTAATTGAAAGGAAGCTATAGTGGTTATAGTTATTTCAGAAAAAGTCCATTTCAGGCTGGGTGCAGTGGCTCACGCCTGTAATCCCAGCACTTTGAGAGGCTGAAGTGGGTGGATTGCTTGAGCCCAGGAATTTGAGACCAGACTGGGCAACATGGCAAAACCCCATCTCTTCCAAAAATAGAAAAAAGCATTGGTGTGGTGGTGCATGCCTGTAGTCCCAGCTACTTGGGAGGCTGAGGCTGGAGGATCAATCCCTTGAGCCCAGGAGGTCAAGGCTGCAGTGAGAACAAGACCCCATCTCAAAGAAAAAAAAAAAATCTCATTTCAAATAAAGGAAATCCCTAGAAAATGTCCAAGTAGTTGGAAAATAAACACAACACTCATAAAGAACACATGTGCCAAAGAAGAAATCAAAAGGAAAATTAAAAGTATTTTGAATTGAATGAAAATTAAAATACAAGCTATGAATATTTGCAGGTTGCAACTATAGCAGTATTTAAGTGACAATAGTTAGCAGTATAGGTCTATATTAATACAGAAGAAAGGCTTCCAATCAATTGCCTCACCTTCTAATTTAAGAAAATAGAAAAAGAAGAGCAATAAAACCTAAAGAAAACAGAAAAAAAATCAGAGTATTAATCAATGAACCAGAAAACATAAAAGTAGTAACCAATGAAACCACAAGCTGGTTCTTTGGAAATACCAGTAAAATTAATAAATGTCTATCAAGACTGATAAGGTGAGAGGGAGGGAAGCAGAGAGGGAGTTGGAGAGAGTGAGCGAGTGAGCCGGCAGATTACAGGGCTCATCAGTGGAGAAGGTGATAACACCTCAGTTTTAATCAGTATCACTAAAGGAATGTGAACATTTTATGCCAATAAATTTGACAAGTTGGCAGAAATGGAAGAATTCCTTGAAAGACTCAAACTACCAAAGTGCTATAAAGAGTAAATACACAGCCATAAAAGCTGTGTATCAATTAAAAAAATAAATTTATACTTGGAAACCTTCCCACCGTTGAAACCAAGAACAGAGATGGTGTTAGTATTGAATTCTACCAGATATTTAAGGAAGAAATAATTCTAATTGTACATAAATCTTCTAGAAAAATATAAAGAAGGGGACTATCTCCCAACTTATTCTATGAGGGAGCATTACACTAATACCAAAACTAGACTGAGTATTAAAGGAAAAGAAAATTACACAGATATTCCTCATGAAAACAATACAAAAATTCTAAAAAGAATTTTAGCAAATCAGATCCAACAATATATATCAAAAAAGGATAATTCAGGCTGGGTACGGTGGCTCACACCTGTAATTTGGGTGTGAGCATTTGGGGAGGTCAAGGTGGGTGGATCACCTGAGGTCAGGAGTTCGAGACCAGCCTGGCCACCATGGTGAAACCATCTCTACTGAAAATATAAAAATTAGCTTGGTGTGGTGGCACACGTCTGTAATCCCAGCTACTCGGGAGGCTGAGGCATGAGAATCGCTTGAACCTGGGAGGTGGAGGTCGCAGTGAGCTGAGATGGTGCCACTGCACTTTAGCCTGGGTGACAGAGCAAGACTCTGTCTAAAAATAAATAAATAAATAAATAAAATAAAATAAAAAATAAAAAAAACAGAATATGCATCATGAGATCAAGTAGGTTTTATCTTAGTAATGAAAGTATTTTTCCTTTTTTAAATCAATAATATCTCAATATAATTCACCATGTTAATAAAATCATTTAAAAGAACAGACATCTGATTACACCAATGAGTGCAGAAAAAGCCTTTGATGGAATCCAGCGTCCACTCCTGATAAAGTCTCTCAGCTGGCTAAGAATAGAAGAGAGGCTCCTTAACCTGTGGTGAGGACATTGCCAATATTACGGCACTGGTGAGAGGCTGAGACCTGTGAGGTCAGGCAAAAATTCTGTTCTGAGCACACCTGTGCAATTTGTACTGGAGATTCAAGCCAGTGCCATAGGCAAGAAAATATGGGAACAAAGCATCCGTCCTGGAAGGAAGAAGTAAAGCTGTCTTTATTTGTACATCCCATGATTTTCTATGCAGACCATTTGCTGGAATCTACAAACAAGCTACTAGAGGCAATAAGTAGATTTAGCAAATTTGTAATTAAAATCAAAACAGAAAAAAATCTGCTGTATTTGAAATGTCACTTACAGTGACATTAGAATATTAAATTATCAGGAATGCATCTAATTAAAAAGGTATAGAAATATTTTACATGTCAAACTAAAATATAGTATTGAGAAAAGAATTAAAGAACGAAAAGATACGCCATCTTCATGGAACAAATTATCAATATTGTTAAGAAGTTAATCTGCCCCCAAATTCACTCACAGATTCAACACAATTCCAATCAAAAGTCAAGTAAGGCTATTTTTTGCAGAATTTGACGAGGTGATTCTCCACTTCATGTGAGATGCCGTGGGTTCTGGGATAACAGGAACAACGTCACGAGCTTGCAGAGTGGGTGCGTAGTTTCCCAGTGGGTTCAGTGCCAGCCTGGCACATGCCGAAGCTACAGGCACAGAAGGCATATGTGAGTAGACTTCCCACTGTCTCATGGTGACTTTTGGTGGAAATTTACTTTTTCTTTGGTTGCCCATGTGGAAAAATTTGCCGTAGTCCATTTATCCACTTAAAAAACAGAAATTGTGTGTCTTTTGACCAAGCAAAATGGAGGCATTGCATCCCTTATTTTGATTCTGCAGTGGCTTCTCATTGCCTTAAGCTGACTATTCAATGGGCCGTGGGACTCGCAGGCCTTCTGCCCAGGGCCTTGCTCCCTTCCTGACACTGGGGCTTCTGAGGCTTTCTTCTGCTTTCCTTGGACTGTGCTCCTCCTGCCACACGAGGCTCCTGGTGCCCTGTCTGTGTCCAGCTCTATTTACAGGAGCCCAGCTGGGCTGAGGCTTCCTGGGCCCTTGGCCGGCCCTCAGCCAACCCTCCCTGGGAGTCCCAGCCTGCCCCTGGGCCTGGCCTTCCTGGTGCTGGAGCATCTGGTGCTGAGTGGCCAGGCCCAGGCACGTTTCCCCAGGTTCCTCTGCATCTGTGTCTCAGTGCTGGACACAGAGTGGCAGGTGGAAAGGGCAGCGTCTTCACAGTGTCAGGTGGAAAGGCGAGTGTCCTCAGGGTGTCAGGTGGAAAGGAGAGTGTCCTCACAGCATCAGGTGGAAAGGCGAGTGTCCTCACAGTGTCAGGTGGAAAGGGGAGTGTCCTCACGGTGTCAGGTGGAAAGGGGAGTGTCCTCACGGTGTCAGGTGGAAAGGAGAGTGTCCTCAGAGTGCTCTGCGTCTCCCCCAGCCTGTGGCCAGGTTTAATCACCTTTGTGTCCCCAGTGCCCTGAGTGTTGCCTGGACATGGTAAGAATGCAGTCACTGCAGGAAACATGGGCTGTGGTCTGTCTGTACCTGGAAATGGGCGCTCCTGGCTTCCCATGAACTCAGAAGGAGGAAGGGTGAGGCCACAGGGGGCTGGGCCAGGGCTGTGCAGGCAGCGTCTGGGAGGTGACCACCCTCCGCTCTCTCCCTCACATGGCCAAGTGGCGGCTCACACCAGCTGGGAGGAGGCACAGAGCCATCCCCGTTCATGTCTCTTCCATGTTTCTAGCTCGACAGAAGCTTGAGCACAACACGTGATACTGAGAACGCCTCTGTGAGGTCCAGGGTTGGGACCAACGAAGGAAGTGCCAAAAAGACGGGCCGTGCACTGGGTGGATGCAGGTGGCGGCCAGGCTGCTCCAGCCCAGAGCTTCAGAGAGGCCACTGGCAGGAGAAGACAAAACCTCGCTGCTGTTCACAGGCTCAGCAGTTATGAAACAGGATTGGTGATTTAAAAACCAAATATACACACAGGTAGGTAACTTCATTCATAAATGATAACTCATTTTTATTTTATTTTTTTTACTTTTAAGAATTTAAGAGTCTCTAACCAAAGCTCTGACTTCATTTTCTCAAGATATGATACCTGGATGAACATATAAAGTTGAACATTTTTTTTTTTTTTTGGTTTTGAGATTTCTTAGTTTAAGTAAAGGTTACATTTAATTTTAAATACTATTTTGGGACATGGAGTAGTAGGTAGTAGTATCTTTTCAAACATTTGGGGAGAGAGGCATTGCCGGCTGGAGTGGGCATCAGTGCTTCAGTCAAGATTTCATCTTTCTGGCAGGCTCTTTTATGGGGGTTAACGATATATGCTCCCAAGAGCTGGTTAGGAAAACATGCCCAGGGTGTCCGTGGCCCCAGGCCTAAGGGAAGGAAGCAGCTGGGACTTGACCCTCTTCCCGGAGACACCTGTCTATGGAAGCTGCTGGGATGAGCCGTGCAGCCCTGACTGGAGAAGGACGGTGGAGGTGAAAGCCCAGACCATGCGGGCCCTGCGTCTCCTCCATTTACACCCCAGCACTGCCTTGTAGGGGCAGCCCAGCCCCACAAAAGCACCTACGAGGGGAGGCGAGGGAAACCTTGAGGGGCCACTCAGCTCACGAGGCCGTGCTGTTAACCCTGGAGCGGGAGCAGGAGGGAAAACCCGGCCGGGTTGGTGGAGACCTGCGGCCACAAGAGCAAGTGCCATTTAATTATGCGGCGTCCACCACATTCAAGCCTCTCTTGTAGAGACAACGGGCATCTGACTTCTTAAAAACGACGTTGTTTTTCACATACATAATATTCTTCCTCACTGGCATTTGATGGCACAGAAGACGGCTTTCTAGAATTTGTTAACTATGGGCTTCGGATACTGTGTCCAGCCCCAGAAGCCTCTTAAATTCGTATCCTATGTTAGAGACCCTGCTCCGGCCAGCACCGTCTATGAGATGCTGCTCTGCTGGGCCCACATCCTTCAGCTGCTGTGGGTCTCTGCTTCCAGCCAGAAGGCGGCAGGTCCTCAGCCCACTTGTGGTGCCCAGAAAGGTCTGAATCTCCTCAAATGCAGCAGTGCCACGCTATCCGGGGGTCCTGGATACCTGACACAGCCCAGTGAAATTGAGAATGTAATTTAAATAAAAATAGCGCTTATCTAAATAAGACAACTAGTGGTTTTTTTGATGAAACTCTTAGAGGTAACATCTCGTGACTTCTATCCCACACGAGGGTGAAACTTCCTCCGTTTCCTATTTTTATGCTACACGAGAAAACAGTTAACTTCCTATTTTTTCAGTGGTGTCTTATGTTTTTGAAGATGTTTCTTCTGTGTAGTCTGCGATAAATGCTATTGTTACAAAATAAAGCAACAGCCACTCTGAAAACACAGCACAGTCTTCGTGACGCCTGCGTGTGCCCCAGCTACAGAGGACAGCTCAGTGCAAGCAGGTAATGTTCCCGAGGAATTGGTATCTGAGGCACAAGGCACTGTGAGCTGTGACCCTCGCCCTTGCAAATAAGGACAATTTGAATTTCTCTGAGCATTGGTGCTACAGACATCTCACTCTAGACCAGATTCTGCCTCTGAAGTCGGGGCTGGCCGTCGAGGGGCTGCCGCAGTCTTCACGGCTGAAGCTGATAGCAGCTGTCTCAAATGCTGAGTGAGCCCAGGGCGAGCTGACCCCAGAAAGGTGGGCTGGGTGGCCCAGGAAGGGCCCTGGACACTCCTTTGGAGGGGAAGAGAGGCAGGTGCTGCCTGCACCCTGGGGAATGAGGTGGGAGGCAGCCGACCAGCTGTCCTCAGAAGCCCACCTCTCAGCCATCTTGTTCTCATTATCAAGAATATAATAAAGACATTGTAAATTTCCCTGAAGATAGACAAAAGTGCAAATGAGCAATACAGTCAAGAAAAGGTGGGACCTGTTTGGAAGACAGTGTTTGGTGAATCACTGAACCAGAAACCAAATTGCTCTGCTAGGTTTATCTGGAAATTGTGGCATTTTGTTTGCATTGAGGCAACCTTTTATTTTTTCTCATCAAAGTAGGTAAAATATTGAGTTACTGAAATCAAACCCAAATTTCTCTCATCTTATAATTATATAAGATTATATAATTATAATTGAGAAATAAATGACATTTTGAGAAAAGCAACCCTTTCAAAAATGTGTGTTGTGCTCACTTAATTTCCCATAAATAATGCCTGCAATTTTATTTGCATTAAACAACTGAGCCACAAACATAAGATTAAATTAAGGGATTCCATACAAATGTCTCCCAAAATGCATATACTGTGTGTGCGTGTGTGTATGTGTGTGTGTGAGAGTGCTTGCGGGTGTGAGAGAGCATGTGACTATGTGTATTTGTGAATGTGTGTGTGCCTGTGTGTGAATGTGTGTGTGCCTCTGTGTGTGTGCCTGTGTGTGAATGTGTGTATATACTTCCATGTGTGCGTGCCTGTGTGCGTGAATGTGTGTATATACTTCCATGTGTGCGTGCCCGTGTGTGTGTGTGCATGTGTGCCTGTGTGTGTGAATGTGTGTATATACCTCCATGTGTGCGTGCCTGTGTGCGTGTGTGTGCCTGTGTGTGAATGTGTGTATATACTTCCATGTGTGCATGCCTGTGTGTGTGCGTGTGTGTGCCTGTGTGTGAATGTGTGTATATACTTCAATGTGTGCGTGCCTGTGTGTGTGTGTGCATGTGTGCCTGTGTGTGTGAATGTGTGTATATACCTCCATGTGTGCGTGCCTGTGTGCGTGTGTGTGTGCCTGTGTGTGAATGTGTGTATATACTTCCATGTGTGCATGCCTGTGTGTGTGCGTGTGTGCCTGTGTTGAATGTGTGTATATACTTCCATGTGTGCGTGCCTGTGTGTGTGTGTGCGTGTGTGCCTGTGTGTGTGAATGTGTGTATATACTTCCGTGTGTGGGCATGGTGCATGTTCGTAACTACAACCGAAGTGCCCTGGAAGAGAATCACAGAGAGGAGCCCTGTACCTGGACACAGCAAAGTGCTCCATCCCAGAGCTCCCTGAAAATGTCTTGGGTTTGATTACATTTGGGAATTCAGAAATTGAAAGACTTGACTCATTGGGAGGGTGTTTTAAAACATCAGGGACTGGCAGATGCGGCCAGTCTCTGACCTCACAGGCACTGGCTGTGCAGGGGCTTCCCTGCTTGCAGCAAATCTCTCCTGAACTCAGCCTTGGGAAGGCTGTGGACACCGGGCATGGTGGAAGCAGGTGCAGCTCCCGGGACCTGACGTGGGTGGCCACAGCCCAGAGCAGACTGCACTTGCCAGTTTGAGGACAGTTCCTGTCTGCTCCATTTTTCAGAGTAGAAAGGCCACTTCTATGGTTTTAATTGTGGTGCCAGGCTCAGGAGAGGAGATGTTGATGTGAGACCCAGTCTGAGATTTCGCGTTAAGGCAGATGTCCATGATTCAGGAATTTACCACGAACTCACCAAATATAAAAACCAAGACAGCTGGCCGGGCGCGGTGGCTCACGCCTGTAGTCCCTGCACTTGGCCGAGGCGGGCGGATCACGAGGTCAGGAGATCGAGACCATCCTGGCTAACACGGTGAAACCCTGTCTCTACTAAAAAATACAAAAAATTAGCCGGGCGTGACGGCAGGCACCTGTAGTCCCAGCTACTCGGGAGGCTGAGGCAGGAGAATGGCATAAACCCGGGAGGTGGAGCTTGCAGTGAGCAGAGATCGCACCACTGCACTCCAGCCTGGGCGACAGAGGGAGATTCCATTTCCAAAAAAAAAAAAAAAAAAAAAAAGAAAAGAAAAGAAAAAAAACCGAGACAGCTAAGTGGGGTTGACAGACTTTTCATCCTCAGAACACAGGGTCCCGGCGGCAGAGTCACCCTATGAATTTTCCGCATAGTATTGCAGAAATTGTTTTATTTTATTTATAGGTACTCATAACTTATACAACTATATATTACACACATTATTCAAATGTGGCCATACGATCTCAATTAGGGCATTCGGCACAGTGCCTAAGTATCTCTTTAATAGACTAAAATAGTTCAAAAAAGTAAAAAAATACACAGAAAATACTAAAATTAAACGTTTATAAAATTAACAATAAGCTTTTTTTTTTTTTGACTAGCGAAAGCTTGTAGATGATTGCTTAAGCACAGAAATGTGTGGGGATCCTAAAAGTTCAAACATCCGCCTCACTGAGATTCCAGCAAGAGTCCGTGATTATTTTTCATTGATTGGAGTTCCTGATAAATAGCTTTTTTATTCTTTTGAAAATGCGGAGGAGTAGTCAGAGGGAGTAATCCTTCTGTCTTCTTGAAGCCAAATGAGAATAAAATCATTTGTGGACAACACAACACAAAGCCAAAACCAACCAATAAGTCAGGGTAGGAGGCCCCGAAACCAACCAGTAAACCAGGGTGGGAGACCCCAAAACCAACCCTTAAGCCAGGGTAGGAGGCCCCGAAACCAACCAGTGAGCCAGGGCAGGAGCCAGGGCCCCCACTCCAGGCTGCGGGGCAGTCACAGCAAATGGCTGCCGAGGGTCTGGCTTGCCTGGAAATGTGAGCAAGCGACGGGGTAGGGAAGGAGGTGGGGAGCAGGAGGAAGGTGAGTGGGCCGTGGCCACCTCCCTCCTGGTTTCCTTCTGGCCCCAGTATTGGGGCACCCAGGGGAGCACCTGCTGCAGCTTCCGGGCGGGCGTCCACCTCCAGGTAGAGACCAGTGGTTGGTAATGGCTGCCACACCATTCACTGGGCAGGACGCAGCCAGAGCAAAGTGCCCCGGAGCCGGTCCTGGATGAGCTCATCGCCGAGCACCCGGCCGGAAGTGGGGACGCGGCCCGGGGGATGAGCTCATCGCCGAGCACCCGGCCGGAAGTGGGGACGCGGCCCGGGGGATGAGCTCACCGCCGAGCACCCGGCCGGAAGTGGGGACGCGGCCCTGGGGATGAGCTCACCACGGAACACCCGGCCGGGTGTGAGGACGCGGCCCTGAGTGGTGCCTCAGCTGTCACCCAACCCCGCCTGCTCTCTGCTTCCTCTCCAGCTGTCTCTACAGCACCCGCGGGACTGGGAAGCCAGCAGCGCGGCTCGCACTCACCCACGAAGAGCTGGCTGTTGAGCTGCAAGAGCCTGTGTCCATCCTCGGGGGCCTGGCGGGTGCTGGGGGGCAGCAGGTCCACCTGCAGCAATGCCTCCTTCACGTTCCTCTCGGCTCGGACCAGGTGCCACCGGTTGTCACTGAGGGGAGTGGGCGACTGCACCGTGAGCTCGCAGGGCCCGTTTCCCACGTCGAACGAAAAGGCCACTTCTGCGGGGGCTGGAAACATCCCACAGGGAAGCAGTGTCAGCGACAGCCGAGGAGGGGCCTGAGCTTGGACCATGGGGAGGGCTCCCCGGTGGCAAGGGCGTGGGGCCCTCAGGCGGGGAGTCGACTTTTGGAGTCGGGTGAAAAGGCAAAGTTAACTTATGTATACGGGAAAATAAATAAGCTCAGAATGTACAGTTCAGTTTACTAAGTAAGGAACTGGAAAGGTAATGACCTGTGGCAGAGAAACTAAACCACCTGGGTCTGTGGAGAATTTCGTCCTGAACCTCACACAGTTTGATGAGCAGGTTGGGGGCATTGGTCGTAACACGGCAGGTCTGTGCCACGAAGGGACTGGGAATTCAGGAACGCCTTGTGGACGCCCTGGTGGGACCCAACGCCCTGTTTGTACCCAGCTGAATGCAGACAGGTCCTGCCCACGGGCTGCCAGCTGTGCTGCCGCGGCACATGGCCGGTCTCTTTGACCAGCGGTGAGTGGAACTCACAGACCTGAGGGCTGGAAATGAACCAGTCGGGGTGGAGCTGATGACAGGGGCAGGGGGTGCTTCACACACAAAACCGCCCAAGAGCTTACAACAAAGTAACAAGTGCCCCGTAGAGCTTCCCAGACACTCACAGCGCAGCTCCAGGCTGATGAAGTCCGTGATCCCCAAGTTTTCCAGAAACACCCCAGAGGAAGCCGTCGTCTTGAAAAAGAATGACACATCAGCGCTGAGCTCTCCATGGAAGGTGGGGAAGTGAAGGTAGGAGGCCTCCGTGTGGAAAGACGCCGAGTTCCAGAAGGACCCTGACGGGAGAAGGGGGAGAAGGCAGCAAACCCGTGAGGCATGTCAAACGTTCGCTGCTGAGTGCAGCCGCAACCTAAGAAGGCCGCGTTTGTGTTCTTTGTGACGTTTTCCTGAACATGAGGTCTGCGCGCAGAGTCGGCGGTTGATGAGAACCGGGAGGTGCGGGGCCCGCACGGCACAGGAAGGAATTCACCTTCGATGTATGAAGTGTCTTCACTCTGAACGCCTTACCCAGGCAAATCACTTCAATAATGTTCCACCATACTTTATCAAAACATTGGTTTGTTCATCATTTGATATTTTAAGCACCTTTGTAAATTTAAGTTAAAGAAAATATCCTGCAGAAACCCCCTGAGCTGGCCACGCTCACCTTCCCACCCAGGCGTCCGGAACTTCTTCACACCCAGTCAGGGCCACCACCACGTGGCAGGAGCCCCGGCTCTCATCCAGGCCTGGGTGGTAATTCCTCCTCCAATGAGAAGATTCATCAGTGGAACCCTCGCCTCATGCTACGACTGTGTCTCACAACACACGCTTTTCATCCAACAATCTCCACGGCTCCTCAGAAAACTGGATTGGAAAATAACCACTTTTTTTATACTGGTTTCTGTTAGTGTAATTTCTTTTATTATTATTATTATTATTATTATTATTATTATTATTTCTTGAGACAGAGTCTTGCTCTGTCACCCAGGCTGGGGTGCAGTGGTGCGATCTCAGCTCATGGCAAGCTCCGCCTCCCACGTTCACACCATTCTTCTGCGTCAGCCTCCCCAGCAGCTGGGACTACAGGCGCCCACCACCACACCCAGCTAATTTTTTTGTATTTTTAGTAGATACGGGGTTTCACCGTGTTAGCCAGAATGGTCTCGATCTCCGACCTTGTGATCTGCCCACCTTGGCCTCCCAAAGTGCTGGGATTACAGGCGTGAGCCACCGTGCCCAGCCTGTTAGTGTAATTTCATATCACTTATGATCAATGCAAAATAAATGGCTTAAAACATTTTAACAGTGCTCAAGTTGATAAAAGCATCTTCCCGAGTGATTAGCACATTAATGGAAATGGAATTCCAAAGGCATGTAATATAATCCTGTCATATGTAGTAGATTTAAATGACTGTCCATTCATGGTTTTTATCTGGACTTTCATTCCCTCTATTTTATCTGGTTGTCCACAGTTGCCGTTCTGAGGCAATGCCGTGAGCTTCTCTGGATTTAGCTTGACGCTGGCTTTCGTGGAAGGCCTGTGGTGTGGTGTGGTGGTGAAGTGGGACCCAGCGGCTGTGCATGACCCTGAAGACTCAGCCAGGTACTGGCTATGCTGTCCTGGACTCCAAAGCTGCCGGTGTTGCCTCGAAAGTTCTGGGGCATCCATCGTAAGCATAGATCGTTATGCGAACAGCCCATTCCTCGTCACTCCCCAGACTTCATAACATCCTCACACCTAAATTACTTTTCCTGGAGAATGAGTTCATGCAGAGTGTCAGAAAAACAGCCACATCCCACTATCCATTCCCTCTGTTACCACGGGGAGGGAGACCCCACTCGCCTCTGCTCTGAGCAGGCGCAGATCCACGTTCGGTCCCATCTGGGGCCGAGGATGATGCTCCGCTCATCCACCTCTCAGCTTCACCTGGAGGAACTCATATTAAGGAGTCCGTGCTCAGGTTTTCGGCAGCTCACATGCAGCCAGCTGCCCGTTTGCTGGGTTTCCGTTGAGAATTCTTTCTGAAGATGTTTCATTTTTCTCTGGAGCAGTCTCTGGTTAAATGAAGCTACAAGCACATTTCTTAACTTCTGTGTTACTGTTGTTCCTGGGCTTGGCCATAGTGAATGTGAATTAAGATGATGCCTGGCACCCGGCTGGGATGTGAATTAAGGCGATGCCAGGCACCCGCCGGGAAACCCCACGTTTGTAGTCTCAGGCGAGTCCCTGGAGATGCCTCGAGATCATCACAGTGCTTTTAGTTGAACAATTGCAGAAAAAAAAAATATGTGATTTAAGATGGCAGGAAAGACAGAAAATCAGGCCTATTCCCACCCTGGCCACTGTCAGGAGTGTCTGGGTTCCTTAAAATCCCAAAGTAGAGGAAATCGTGAAAGGATGTCTCTTATTTCATTTTAGCTTTGTGAGCGGGGGGCTCGTTTAGTCCAGTGGATGAGAATCTGCTCCACACGCTGCCCGTTTACACAAGGGCCACTCCAGGACAGAACCTTCGGCTCCCTGAGGGGCTGAACCTCACAGGAAGTTGGTCAGCTGGGAACCGGAAAAGCAAATGCGGCTGCCCCCACGCGGCTCCACACACACCTGGAGCCCTGGGGTCCTCTGCCCCGCGTACAGGTGGGCAGGAGAGGGTGCCGGAGGCTCTCTGGGGAGTGGCTCCAGGGTGTTCCTGGCAGGAGCCATGGCCTCTTGTGCTATACAGGGCTCAGGTGGAAGCACAGTGGGCCCGAGTCACCCACCAGGAAGGGCTCAGCACAACCACACGAGCCTCCGCGCAGCAGGGACTTGGTGACAGCCCTGCTCCAAGGTGACTTCCTGTGTGTGTGTGTAATGCAAAGGGTTACAGAACCCAAAAACAATTTCCATACCAGAGAGGGGGTGGAAGCTGCATTCACTTGTGTGTGTGTGTGTGTGTGTATGTGTGTGTGTGTAACCCAAAGGGTTACAAAATCCAAATACAATTTCCACAGCAGAGAGCGGGGTGGAAGCTGCATTCACTTGTGTGTGTGTGTGTGTGTGTGTGTGTGTGTGTGTGTGATGCAAAGGGTTACAGAACCCAAGTGTGAATTCCACAGCAGAGAGGTGGGTGGAAGCTGCATAGTGGAGATGTGGAAATAAACTCTACAGACACAGGGTCTAAGACGGGGCACCCAGGGACTGTGCACGTACAGTGTGGATGATGTCTGTGCATGTGTAGTGTGGATGACACACAGATGGTGTTCACCTTTTACACGAAGGGTGGATGTGTTGTGCGCATATTGTACATAACTTGGTGAACCTCCACTCACAAAGTTAAAATGAAACAAGAGACCTGCCTTCAATGTTTTTCTCCGATAGACATTGCCCATTCAGGAAAATAAGTTTTATTAGCCCTATGGGATTAAGGTTTATTTCATAAATATTTTCTTTTTTAAATTTCTATTTGATCTACAAATAAACCTTCCAAATAATAAATTAATTATTTTTTAAAAGGAAGAGAAAACTTGTTAAAAGGCAGGTGGCTTTATAAAGCAAGGATGCTTACTTCCAAGATCAAAGACACACACAATGTAACCATATGTTTCTTAAATCTAGGAATAGAAATTATAAAATTGCTGAGGTACTAACTTTTTCTTTTCAAATTTGCCTTTCTGATTATTTACAAAAATGAACTGGTAAGCCTGGCTTTTTAACAAAAAGAAAACACCAGGAGTGGTTATAATTTCCCTGTTGAGAGCACAGATACTCTTGATTTTAGACTTCAATGGTTCCTCTTTTGAAATTTGTAATGCTGTTTCCTAATGTTGGGGAAAATTATAGGAATCAAATATAAAGCAAAACAAAATGAAAATCATGCAATATGCTGGATATAATTACAGTTTTTGGTTGGTAGAACAGCTGGAAAGAGAACAAAGCTATTCATGAACATGTGCATAAAAAAGCCACCCTCGTCCGGAGACACGTGCAGCATGAAACTGTCAGGCCGACGGGGAGGGATCATCACTCTCAGAAGTCATCCCTGACGGCAGCGCTCAGGCCGATGGGGAGGGATCATCACTCTCAGAAGTCATCGCTGACGGCAGCGCTCAGGCCGACGGGGAGGGATCATTACTCTCAGAAGTCATCGCTGACGGCAGCACTGAGGAGCCAGCTCAGCAGACACACGGCTGGGTCTTCTGTGCACACCTTTGCCTCCAGGTTAGAGGGTGGCGTTTCTGACATCAGCAGCTCGACACAGACTCCGGAGGCACAGGCCTGCGTCCAGCACCTGCAGCAGAGCAGCACACACCGGGCCGTTCCTCTGTTCCACCGCTGTTCATTCTCACAGCCACCAAGAATCAGCCAGTCACAAAGGAGTGGAAAGAAGCAACTCTGGACCCAAATTTCCGTCTGTGCTCCCGTGTGACCGGTGCAGGACGTGGCGTGGAGGGAGCCCCGGGCCTCTGTTCAATGTTCCTGTGGATTCCTCGGGCTGCCGCAGGCTCCTCGCCAACAGGTCCAGGGGCACCTCTGTCCTGCAATGTGGCCCGGCGGCACCGGTGCAACTGGGCACACTCTCTCCCTGCCCTGAGGCCCGCCGGGGTCCTCCTCAAAGCACCGCTGCTCAGAACTTCTGGCCCATCCCACATGCCCACTGCCCTCTGCCCTGGAGGGCTCTGCCCTTGGTCCTTCCCTTCCCCAGATACCCACTGCCCTCTGTTGCCTCCCCCTCCAGCCTCCCGAGTCCAACACCCCCCTCTCTGCTCTGCCCATGCCCATCTTGGGCTTTGGAGCAGCTCACACCTGAGCTCTGCACACAGGTCCCAGGCTCTGCCACTCAGACCCAACCCTCAAGGCTGCCGGACTCATAAATCACATCCACTGCCCATTCAATCTTTCTGCTTTTATCTTCGGATCCAGCCCCAGTTCGATCCGTACCACCCGGCCTCTGTTGAAGCTGCTTCAGCTCAGACTGGGTCACAGCAACCCTCAGCCAGGCCCCACATGCTTGGTTCCTGCTGAGCAAGACTCTCTTCCTCGTGTGCTGGATGCTGGACCCCCCCGTCCTCCTCAATCCAGGCCTTCTCCTGGACGCAGCCTTCTGTGGAGCCCCCCCTTGCCCCTGCCCTTCCCTCCTCCCCGGTCCCTGGCACCGTCCTGTGGGTGTGGGGTGCACCTGTTCTCTTCCTCACTGTGGCCCCCAGGAGAGTGGTGCCGCCATGGCCTCCCTGTTGCATCACTGGAGCCACTCACATATTGCTTCACTGAAGGACTTGGCAACGTTTCCTGTTTTCTTCAGCCACAGAAAATTCAGAATATGCCTTTCGTTTGGTTTTATAATGTGCCCTCCAACAAACCCTCCTGTGCTTCGCGGATCAAATGGAGAGAGGGAGGCAGGGAGGAAAGAAGAGGAGCGGGCAGGCAGGTGACCAAAAGAGAACAGTTCCAAGCAGAGCGAGGGATTCAGAATTTCAGACTGGGATGGATTCCTGGCCCTGGGCAGGTGGCCCCGGTGCAGCCCCAAAACCTTTTTGTGAGGGCAGGGTTGATCCCCTTCGCCCAAAGTGGTTTAGGCACAGCAGTGCCCGAGGGGAGAGAATCAAGGACAACGTTGTCTAAGGGGCAGCCTCCTCCGGGCTGCACGGCTGCACGCCCTGAATATTCATGCTCTCTGGGCAGCTAGGATTTCCCAGACAGCTGCTCCAGTCACGCAGAAGAAATGAAAGAGCCAATGCCAGCAGCTCAGCCATGGTTTTTCCTCCCACAGGACACTTAGAGGAAGGTTTTCCAATGCCAGGTAGCAGCAGGGCCGATGTTTACATTAAGTTTAAAATGATCAGAATTCAAATGTCAAAGATTTATAATGGCTTTTCAGGTTAATCATCAAACTGAACATGAAAATAAAGTGTCTCTCTCCCGCTTGTGAAAGGTTGGCGCGGCGTACACACCTCTGGGGAAGGAAGGTGCCGTGATGGAGCCGGTTCACAGAACTTATCTCCCCGAAACACTGACCAAACAAAGAGCTATTCGTAAAAATGCAAAAGCACAGCGGATGACCAACAAAGCAGCTTTCAGGGGCTGCCCGAAACCCCGTGTGGCTCCCGCCTGATTTCCAGGCTGACATCTGGGCCTGTTCTGATGGCCATGGGCTGCTTCTGGTGGCCAGTTCCAGCCTGTAAGGCGCTTACCCAGCACGGGCATCCTCCCTGCCAGGACCCACAGACTAAAAACCTAATAGAGATGTGAACAGAAGAGACCCCAGTTCTCTCATGAATCATGCTGAGCTTGGAGCAGTGGAGGACTGCTCTGAGCCAGGCAATCAGAGAGAAACTAGTGAAAATCTTGGGGGAAAAGAATCTATGATCAACACAGGGCAGACTGAGGGGTCACTGAGGTGCGAGGATGGAGCCAGAGGCAGGGGCTGAGGGCACAGAGCAGGAGAGAGCAGCTGTCAAGGAGCGCCTATGACAGGCAGGTGCATGGTGGTGCTTGTATGATCATCGATCACATCTGTTCTTCCAAACTCCTACAATCCTACAACAACACATCACAAATGTGTGCTAAGGTTTTAATTTAGAACAAATAATTGCTCTGTTTTTAAGTTCCAGTTAAGAACTTGGACCATAAAATATCTGAGAAAGGTAAAAAAAAAATGTGGGTGGTGAAGCCACTGAGGTGCGTCCGAAGTCACCAGATGTCTCAGAGGGAAGTGAGGTTGGGCATGCACTGCCTCACTGTGAGGAGGTGCTCACAGGGACTGGGGACTGGTCTCCACCTGGGAAGGTCCTGCTGCAAATGCATAGTGACCATGAAAGCTGCAATTACATTTAAAAATATTGCTTTAGGTTGCAAATATTGTGAGAAGATGAAATCACAGGAGCCACTGTTACAAAAGAGGGAGAGAGAGAGAGAGAGAGAGAGAGAGAGAGAGAGCGAGAGAGCGCTAGAGTTGCAGAAATCAAGAAGTGAAAAAGCGAAATGCACTTGGTTCGTTTGTTTCCAGCCAATGTTCTGATCCTGCCATCCGGGTAGTGAGAAGCCGAATGCATGCCTGGTTTCAGGCCCCAGTTCCCTGACCAAGCGATGGAGACAGGAGGCTGGGTCCGTGGACAGATGATGCCCGTGGAGTCTGCGGAAGCTTCTCTTGCAGGGCGTGCTGCACACACTCGCAGGGGCGTCTCCCTCAGCCGATGCCTGGGATGTTTCCAGCTGATGGGGAGGCTTCTCAGGGCTCCCCTTGCCTCTCCCGGTAACGCCTTAGACCAACCACTGAGTAACAGCCACGCGGCGTGCGTCACTTCCCTAATTTTAAAAAGGCGCATAACTCCTCGTTTTCCATCAACCCCCCCATGGAGGCGGTCTTTGCGCGGACAGGCGCTGTCAGGAGAGAGGTGTGGGCGCTACCTACCGTCTCCCTGGCACTGCAGTGGTCCCAGCTTGTAAGCTGCCTCCGAGCCTGGGCGGTCCGCGTCGGTGATGACGATCTGTGTGACTGGCAGGTGCTCACGGTGGGAAAGCACGCCCACGTCGCTCGTCCTGGGGGAAAAGACACCGCGTGACGCTGGGCAGGGCCAGGATTACCCAGCTCCACCTGCAGGGACATGCCAGGCCTGGCGGGGCCACCACCCAAATGCCAGGCCCAGTAACACCCTTGATGCGTCCTTTTGTCCACATGGGGACCACAGAGAAGGCAGGCAGCAGACTCTGAAGGTGGCCATCTGTCAGCCCGAGATCGCAGCTTCAGCAGAAATGAGTGGCAGATTGTGCTTCTAAATGTCAGAGTACGAATAAATACTGCTAAATAAATAATAAATAATAACAAATGCTGCACGGAATGCAGTGTTACGTGCCTTGTGGGCAACTAAGTGAGGGGGATTGTTAAGTATTAATAAAATATAGTAGTCTATGTAATACATCAATAAAAAACGACTTTCATTCAGATTTTTATTTTAATTATTATTATTTTAGAAAGCTACCTTGTGTTTGCTTTGTCCTTCTTTATTGACTTTTATAACTAAAAAAAAAAAAACCTGATTTGAAACCGAGTTGGGAATCCAATGCAATGCAATACTCTCTAAACTTTAATCAGTGGGATGATCTGAGAGTGAGTGCTCGGTCAATACCTGTCCCTAGAGGTTTCTTCCAACCTGAACTGCCCACTCTCTCTTCCCACAGGTGACAGGTGTGATCCTTCCAGGGATGTTTGCGCACTCATTCCTGCTATGAATGGCTTTATAAAACTGAGTGTGTGCTGGAGACAAATGAGCGTCTCTAGGAGAAATGCAGAGACAGCTGGGATGGGACAGAGAGCCTGGCCCCAGCTGCCACCGCCTCCTCTCTGGCTGGTTTCCATATTTCCCAAATAAGGGCATTGTTTACGTTTTTGCTGCATCTTTGCTATTTTATGATGGACTTCACTTTCATGTGGATTTCTGATTTATAGACCATAGAGAATCTGATTTGAACCAGAAATACCCTGAATCCACAGGGAGAAATAAAGCCATTTCTACCGTTTAGATGCAGCCAATTCTGCCTCCATGTAGATTTGGAAGAAAGGGCCAAGGTGCTGAATGTGTGGCTATTCCTATTTTTTTATGCAACTAAAAGTTCCTCATTTAACAGAAAAAAATGTTATCACAGTTAACAAAATTAAGCATTTTATTTCAGATTAAGCTTAAAATTGTGGCTTAAATGTTTTATTTCAGATTAAACTTAAAATTGTCTTAAACATTTCCTCTTACATTATCAATAGTATGTCCGCTATATTTAGTGCATATACTGAGATACAAAGGAATAAAAATTAAAATATAAACAGTAAGACAGTGAAGGAACTGGATCATTTGCCAAATTTAACCTCAACAATCCACTGCTTTACTTAGTTAAGCTTCTACTTCTTTTTGGTAACAAGGAAGATACAACACAGATTTTCCAAGTCTATTAAAGCTTGATTTCGGAATACTAGAGAGCAGGCACCAGGAGCACGGCTTATGCGGAGTGTGAGGGGCCGGCCTGGGACGTCTCTGAGGTGGTGGAGAGCGGCCACATTAATCACTGTCTGACCGTCCGTCTCTGACAGCACAAACACCCAAGTCCCGGGAGGCCAGGAACACTCCTGGGAAATGCAGAGCTTGTGGTCATTCAAGGTCAAACCTTGAAGTTTTTAAGCATAACTTTGCAGAATGCATGCCTTTTATTAAGAGTTTAACGTCAGCAATGTATGTAGAGTGCTGAGAATAAGTAAATGTAGCTCAGTGGATGCATATGTGTGGAGAAAGGTGATGAAATACTAATATGTCTTTGGTCAGCGTTGGTTTGGAAGCTGCTACTGCTCAGCTGCGGGGAAGAGTGGCCTTCTACATTGTCATGTGAGTGCAAACTCCCCGCTTCATTCAGGGGATTCACGATAGATTTGCCAGGCTCACTGAAAACTGCTGGTTCACAGCCACGCCTGACTCCTCTATGTTCTCCTTGCAGGTTTCACTGCAAGACAGACACAGACACAGTGAAGCTGCCACGGGTTCCCAGAGGTCTCCAGAATCCAAGAAGACAGCATTTAAACTTCCTTCATAGACACTCCTAAACTACAGAAAATGTTAAGGGATATTTTTAAACATTGGAAAGGAGGAACGTGGAGAAATGTCTGGCCAACTCTAACATTTACTAGAAGAACAGAAATGTTACCATTGTCCACAACAAAATCATTCAGAACCTTTTTCTTTTTTTCTTTTTTTTTTTTTTTTTGAGACGGAGTCTTGCTCTGTTGCCCAGGCTGGGGTGCAGTGGCCGATCTCAGCTCACTGCAAGCTCCGCCTCCCGGGTTTATGCCATTCTCCTGCCTCAGCCTCCTGAGTAGCTGGGACTACAACAGGTGCCGCCACCTCACCCAGCTAGTTTTTTTTTTTTTTGTATTTTTTAGTAGAGACGGGGTTTCACCGGGTTAGCCAGGATGGTCTCGATCTCCTGACCTCGTGATCCGCCCGTCTCGGCCTCCCAAAGTGCTGGGATTACAGGTTTGAGCCACCGCGCCCGGCCTAGAACCATTCTTAGGGCCAAATTTGAAGACAGCTCCAAGTGAATGGAGCAGTTTTTACTTTCTTATGAGAAATGTGACTTACAGAAAAATATATCATCACCAAAAACTTTCTTGATCAATTAAAATTTTACTTTATGAGAAACATCTCAGGCATTTAAATGGCTTAAATGAGAACATAAAAAACACCAATGTACCCATCTAACTTAATAACTAGAATATTATGATTGTAAAGGAAAAACCAAAATTACAATAATTATGGATACTATATATGTAGAAAATACAAAATAATTTACAGACCATAAAAATTAATATGAGTCTAGCAGGGCCAATGGATAAAAAATCAATGACATGAAAACAGACTGTGTTTCCATACACCAGCAACACCAACTCGGCGAACATGAAGTGCAAAGCGACTTGGCTCTCAGTAGCATCCAAAACACAAACCCCCAGGAGTAAAACCAACGAAGGCACGTGAGACCTCTACACTGAGCGCTATACAAAGGTTACTGAGGGAATAGTCAAGAGTTGGAACAGTCAATGCTGTAAAACTGTGAACTCCCCAGATTTTTCTGAAGCATTAACACAGCCAATGAAACTAATGTCAAGTGTCAGCTGCAGCAGCGGAAGGTGCCCCAACAGTGCTGGCGAGACGGGGAAACTCCCAAGGTGTCCTCCAAGACAGAAACAGAGAACCAAAGGCTAGAGAATAGCCCCCAGAGCCACACGGCCCGCAAAGCTGGGAGAGGAGCCCCACATGGCTGCTGTGCACACAGAAGGTGCAGACAGTGAATCGGGCCCAGACCCCGCCGCAGACCTCGGCAGAGACAGGGCAGCTTGGAGAGAATGCATGTGAAAGAGAAAAGGGAAGGCACGAACAGCGAACCTAGAACTGATCTAAAATCACCGCCAGAGAGAAAGTCCACTTGAGGGTGAAAATACTGGAAAACGGCACATAGATCGGGGCACTGGCTACAGGAAGGGGCTGGGCACACTCACGCGCTCAAGAAGGTGGCTTTGCCAAGACAAGAGTCTGGGGGAGGGAGGATGGAAAGGGAAGTGCCCTTTGGAAACCATGTGGTATAATGGAAGGGATGTTAGAGAGAAACTCTAGGATCCCACCAGGAAAAGGAAATTGTGAAAAACTAATGACGGTCACAAAACCCTTCCCCTTACACAGGACTCCACGCAAGGACCATGCTGACTGCAGCGGTGCCCGTAACCCAGGACCCATATGTCAACCATTTTCTACAACCAGCCCTGCCCACAGAGATGCAAAGACACCGTCTTCATAAATGTAAAACAAAACAAAGTGAAAACCACCTGGGCGGAAATCTCCCTGGGACACCAGCAATGAGTGAAAAAAAATATAACAGAATCTTCCAAATGGACTTAAATGTCTTTAAACAAGCATAAGAAGGTGTGACAAGGTACTATGAATCCGAAATTCACAAACTAAGAAGAAATGTGGACCAACCATCCGGAAGAAAGCAAGCAAGGGAACAGAAATTACAAAATAAACCCAAGAAAACTACAAAACCATAGAAAATGAGGAATAATTACAACATGCCCAAGAGAGAACAGATTCAGATAAAAATGTAATAAAGGTCATTGGATAAAAGCAAAAACAAAGAACTCAAAGAAAGCAAATCAGATAAATAAAAAATCAATATGAACCAGAAAGTAGTGGAAATAGAAGACAAAGAAAACCCAATTTATATGTAACCAGAGATAAAGAAAAAATAAAACAGAACTAATATTTAAAACTATAACCCAACAAGTCTTTCTGAAAGCAAAGGAAGACCTGAGCTGTACACACAGAGGAACTTGACCTGGAACAATCAACTCTGTGGTTTATCCTAGTAGAAGTGTTAGACTTAAAACACAAGGAAAGGGCCGGGCGCGGTGGCTCACGCCTGTAATCCCAGAAGTTTGGGAGGCTGAGCCGGGTGGATCATGAGGTCAGGAGTTCAAGACCATCCTGGCTAACACGGTGAAACCCCGTCTCTACTAAATATACAAAAAATTAGCCAGGCGTGGTGGCAGGTGCCTGTAATCCCAGCTACTTGGGAGGCTGAGACAGGAGAACAGCGTGAACCCGGGAGGTGGAACTTGCAGTGAGCTGAGATTGTGCCACTGTACTCCAGCCTGGGCGACAGAGTGAGACTCCATCTCAAAAAACAAACAAAAAAACACACAAGGGGCCAGGCGCGGTGGCTCAAGCCTGTAATCCCAGCACTTTGGGAGGCCAAGATTGGCGGGTCACGAGGTCAGGAGATCGAGACCATCTTGGCTAACCCGGTGAAACCCTGTCTCTACTAAAAAAAATACAAAAAACTAGCCTGGCAAGGTGGCGGGCACCTGTAGTCCCAGCTACTCAGGAGGCTGAGGCAGGAGAATGGTGTGAACCCAGGAGGCGGAGCTTGCAGTGAGCTGAGATCCGGCCACTGCACTCCAGCCTGGGCGACGGAGCAAGACTCCATCTCAAAAAAAAAAAAAAAAAAAAAAAAACCACACACAAGGAAACAATGACCAGAGTTTCAGGCCAAAATAGTGAAATAATGTACAAGGGCCTCAGATTTCTCCAAAATAACATACATCAGGGTAATGGTAGAAGATTATTTTCAAAAGTGTGAAGGAAACATGAACCAAGGGCTTCACATCCAGTCACCTCCCTTTGGATGCCAGGTCACAATATGAGGCGGGTGCTCCCCAGAGCTGCAGGGATTCTACACCCAGAGGCATCTGCTCTGCCTTTGAAGAATTTACTGGAGCACGAACAGCAGCCAACCGGGAGATGACTGGGCAACTCCAGCAGAACTAATACGCGTGAGGATGGAGGATGTTTAATTGCAGACCTAAGAGTGACACAGAGCTGGCCACGTGCATGGCTGGTGTCAGTGGGATGCCTGTGGGCGTGGTTAGTTTTATTCTTGCAGAATGGAGAGGATGCAACAGGGAGGAGGCAGGAGAGGGAGACAGGGCTGAGCAGCACTGAGGGCTCAGCAATGAAGGAAAAATTAAAGCCTATAAGCCAAATAGCAATGGATCAGATAAAAGAACAGTAGAATAAAGTCACTTTAAAATAAATAACTATAAAGGTAGAAAGCAACACTCCTTAAATACCAAAATTTTTGTAAAGACCAGAGAAATATACACCATGTAAGAAAGAAACAGCAAACACAGTAATTTGCATAATAACTATTCCATAGAATAATATGATGGTGTTGAACCCAGACATATGAGTTTTAATAATAAATGCTAATGGCCTCAACTCACCTTTTGAAAGTCAAAAGGTTTTAAATTTGACCCCCCAAAGCAAGACACAACAGCACACTCTATATATCAGAGACAAAGAGTGATTTTGAAAGGGTGTGGTGAGAGGACAGAGGCCTGCCACCAACAGACAACAGAAAGAGCGCCCCTGGGTACTAGTCTGGGACCAGGAGTGCAGGGCAGCAAAGCCAGCAGACGCCCAAGTCCCTGGTAAGAATGTAGCATTTGCTGCAACCTGAGCCCATCTCACCATCTAGAGCATCCATGGATCACTCATGACGCCCAATGTGACGTAAATGCCATGTGAAAGCTGTTATACTGTATTACTTTTTTATTTGCATTACGTTATTGTTGTATTTTATTTTTATTTTGTATTTTGTGAGATGGAGTTTTGCTCTTATTGCCCAGGCTGGAGCGTAATAGCGTGATCTCAGCTCACTGTAATCTCTGCCTCCTGGGTTCAAGCGATACTCCTGCCTCAGCCTCCTGAGTAGCTGGGATTACTGGCATGCACTAATTTTGTATTTTTAGTAGAGACGAGGTTTCTCCATGTTGGTCAGGCTGGTCTCGAACTCCTGACCTCAGGTGATCTGCCCACCTTGGCCTCCCAAAGTGCTGGGATTACAGGCGTGAGCCACCATGCCAGGTCCTGTTGTATTGTTGTTTTCATTGTCTTTTTCTCTGATATTTTTCATCTACCAGCGGATGCAGAGGGTGGACTGTGAGCAGGTGGTGGTAAGGCTGTCACAGCAGTTACAGCCCATTTGCGGGGGTGACAAGGACACACTCCACTACCCTCCTGGATGCTGGAGTCACAGCCTAACGTGGAGGCAGAGCTGTGTCAGTACCGTCACACAAATGGCAGACCAAGGCTCTTTAGGAAGCAAAATCTACAGGAAACGAGAGGTGTCAGGGATGGAAACACACTGGTAATAGGAGAATTTAATATAAAAAGAGACAAAAAGTAAGTAGAGATATAGAAGGACTCAATAACATAATCAATGGAGTATGAGAATATATCAACAGCTACACCCAATAGACAACACAGCCTCCCCTGAAGCTCACATGGAATGTCCACACACCTGACGATTAGTTTACCACAGAGAGAGAAATATAAATAACACACTGTCATCAAAATGTGATAAAACACAGAACTACTGCAGGAATATACCAGGAAAGCCAAGTGAAACCAGACCCTCTGAAGGAAGCGGATTGCTCCTGCAGGACCCAGGAGACACCCCAAATACTATGAGTGCCCAAGCTGTGAAAGTAGGAAACGGGGGATCATCTGCCCCCAAACACACACCCTCACTGGGGAACCTGAAGATCTAGCTCATAAGAGAAGGATTTGACCTTCACTGGGAAAACACAGGAAGAAGGAAATCTCCAGCTGAACTTTATAACAATTTGAACTGATTAAGAAGTCTCCTGGGCCGGCGGCGGTGGCTCAAGCCTGTAATCCCAGCACTTTGGGAGGCCGAGACAGGCAGATCACGAGGTCAGGAGATCGAGACCATCCTGGCTAACACAGCGAAACCCCATCTCTACTAAAAAAAAAAAAATACAAAAAACAAAAAAAAAAAAAACAAAAAAAAATTAGCTGGGCGTGGTGGCGGCGCCTGTGGTCCCAGCTACTTGGGAGGCTGAGGCAGGAGAATGGCGTGAACCCGGGAGGCGGAGCTTACAGTGAGCTGAGATCCAGCCACTGCACTCCAGCCTGGGCCACAGAGCAAGACTCTGTCTCAAAAAAAAAAAAAGTCATCTCCTGGCCAGAAGTTGGGGGAGGGCATGAATCTGGTGTACAGACTCCACAGGGTGGGGAAGCATGAAGTCCTACCTGTTTTCACACCTGGGAGGCAGGCAGCCTGGGGCAAGTTCTCAGCCCTGCTCGCCCACTGCCTGGAAACAGACTCGGTGCTGTTGGCGGGTGGGGGGCACGGTGGGAGTGAGACTAACCCTTTGGGTTGTGTGGGAGCTGGGTGAGGCCTCTGCCAGCTTTTCTCCACTTCCCTGATAACTTGCATGACACAGCAGAGGCAGCCATAATCCTCCTAGGAGCATAACTCCATTGACCTGTGAACCTCACCCCCATCCCCCACAGCAGCCGCAGCAAGACCTGAGCTCAGACATGCCAGCCTCACTCCCACCTGATGGTCCTTCCCTACCCACTGTGGTAGCTGAAGACAAACAGCATATACTCTTGGGAGTTCTAGGGCCCCGCCCACCAGCAGAGCGTCTCCATCCCACCACAGCCCACGCTCTCTGGAAAGCGCCACCTTCTGGCAGGAGGCCAACCAGCATGAAAATAGTGCTTTAAACAACCAAAACTAAAGACCCTCACAGAGTTCATTTCAGCTCCTGCCAACTCCACCAGCGCAGGCGGTGGTATCCATGGCTGAGAGACCTGAAAACGGTTCACATTGTCTGAGCAGACAACCCCCAGTACAAGCCTGGAGCCTGGTAGACTTGCTGGGTGGCTAGATCCAGAAAAGAGAAAACAATCGCTACAGTTGGGCTCTCAGGAAGCCACATCCATAGGAAGGAGGCGAGAGTACTACATCAAGGGAACACCCCGTGAGTCAAAAGACTCTGAATGGCAGCCTTGAGCCCCAGATCTTCCCTCTGACATAGCCTGCCCCAATGAGAAGGAACCAGGAAAACAATTCTGATAATATGACAGAACAAGGTTCCTCAACCACCCCCCAAAAATCACACTAGCTCACCAGCAATGGACCCAAACCAAGAAATCCCTGATTTACCTGAAAAACAATTCAGAAGGTCAATTATTAAGGTAATCAAGGAGGCAACAGAGAAAAGTGAAGTCCAATTCAGGGAAATCAAAAGACGATACAAGAAATGAGAGGAGAAATCTTCAGTGAAATATAGCATAAATAAAAAACAACCACAACTTCAGGAAATAAAGAACACACTTAGAGAAATGCAAAATGTCTGGAAAGTCTCAGCAGTAGAATCGAACAAGCAGAAGAAAGAACTCAGAGCTCAAAGACAAGGTTTCTAAATTAGCCCAATCGAATAAAGACAAGGAAAAAATAATTTAAAAAAATGAACAAAGCCTCCAAGAAGTTTGGGATTATGTTAAATGCCCAAACCTAAGAATAACTGGCATTCCTGAGGAAGAAGACAAATCTAAAAGTTTGGAAAACATATTTGGGGGAATAATCAAGGAAAACTTCCCCAGCCTTGCTAGAGACCTAGACCCCCAGATACAAGAAGCTCAAAGAACACCTGGGAAAGTAATCACAAAAAGATAATTGCCTAGGTACATTGTCATCAGGTTATCTAAAGTCAAGATGAAGGTAAGAATCTTAAAAGCTATGGGGCAAAAGTACCAGGTAACCTATAAAGGAAAACCTATCAGATTAACAGCAGATTTCTCAGCAGAAACCCTATAAGCTAGAAGGGACTGGGGCTGTATTTTCAGTCTTCTTAGGCAAAACAATTATCAGCAAAGAATTTTGTATCCAGTGAAACTAAGCTTCATAAATGAAGGAAAGATACAGCCTTTTTCAGACAAACAAATGCTAAGAGAACTCACCACTACCAAGATGGCACTAAAAGAACTGCTAAAAGGAGCTCTAAATCCTGAAACAAACTCTAGAAACACATCAAAACAGAACCTCTTTAAAATATAAATTTCATAGGACCTATAAAACAAAAATATAATTTAAAAAATCAAGGTATACAGCCAACAAATAGCACGATGAATGGAATAGTATCTCACATCTCAATACTAATGTTGAATGTAAATTGCCTAAATACTCCACTTAAAAGGTACAGAATTGCAGAATGGTAAGAATTTGCCAATCAAGTATCTGCTGCCTTCAAGGGACTCACCTAACACATAAGGACTCACATAAACTTAAGGTAAAGGGGTGGAAAAAGACATTCCATGCAAATGGACACCAATAGTGATCAGGACTGGCTATTCTTATAAAAGACAAAACAAACTTTAAGGCAAGAGCAGTTAAAAAAGACAAAGAGGGACATTATATAATGACAAAAGGCCCTGTCCAACAGGAAAATATCACAATACTAAATATATGTCCACCTAACACTGGAGCTTCCAAATTTATAAAACAATTACTACTAGACCTAAGAAATGGAATAGACAGCAACACTGTAATAGTGGGAGACTTCCATACTCCACTGACAGCACTAGACAGGTCATCAAGACAGAAAGTCAACAAAGAAACAATGAATTTAAACTATAACTTGGACCAAATGGACTTAACAGATATTTGTAGAACACTCTCCCCAACAACTGCAGAATATACGTTCTATTCATCAGCTCATGGAACTTTCTCCAAGATAGACCATACGATAGGCCACAAAACAAGTCTTACTAAATTTAAGAAAATCAAAATTATATCAAGTACTTTAGACTACAGGGGAATAAGACTGGAAATCAACTCCAAAAGGAACCTTTGAAACCAGGAAAGTACATGGAAATTAATAAACTTGCTTCTGAATGATCATTGGGTGAACAATGAAATCTAGATGGGAATTAAAAAATTCTTTGAACTGAATGATAATAGTGATGCAACATATCAAAACCTCTGGGATACAGCAAAGGCGGTGCTAAGAGGAAAGGTCATAGCCTTAAATGCCTACATCAAAAGATCTGAAAGAACACAAATAAATAGACGATCCAAGGTTACACCTCAAGGAAATGGAGAAACAAGAACAAACCACACCCAAACCAACAGAAGAAAGGAAATAACCAAAATCAGAGCAGAATTAAATAAAATTGAAACCAAAAAAACAAAAGATATATGAAACAAAAAGCTAGTCCTTTGAAAAGATAAGTAAAATGGATAAACCATTAGCAAGATTAACCAAAAGAAGACAGAAAATCCAAAGAAGCTCAATTAGAAATGAAATGGAAGATATTACAACCTATACCACAGAAATACAAAAGCGCATTCAAGGCTACTATGCACATAACTAGAAAACTTGAGGAGATGGATAAATTCCTGGAAGGATACAACCCTCCTAGCTTAAATCAGGAAGAATGAGAAACCCCGAAAAGACCAATAACAAGCAGCATGATTGAAATGGTACTAAAAAAATTACCAACAGAAACGTCCAGGAACAGCTGGATTTTACCAGACATTCAAAGAAGAATTGGCAACAATTCTATTGACATTATTTTATAAGAGAGAGAGAAAGACGGAATCCTCCCTAAATCATCCTGTGAAGCCAGTGTCACCCTAATACCAAAACAAAGACAGGACATGACAAAGAAAGAAAACCACAGACCAATATCCCTGATGAACACAGATGCAAAAATCCTTAACAACATACTAGCTAACCAAATCTAACAGTATATTTAAAAGATAATCCATCATGATCAAGTGGGTTTCATACCAGGGATGCAAGGACGGTTTAAAATATGCAAGTCAATAAACGTGATATACCACATAAACAGAATCAAAAACAAAAATCACATGATCATCTCAATAGATGCAGAAAAAGCATTGGACAAAATCTATTATCCCTTTATGATTAAAACTCTTAGCAAAATCAGTGTATAAGGGACATATCTCAAGGTAATAAAAGCCATGTATGACAAACCCACAGCCAACATAATACCGAATGAGGAAAAGTTGAAAGCATTTTCTCTGAGAACTGGAACAAGACAAGGTTGCCCACTCTCACCACTTCTATTGGCACTGGATGGAAGCCCTAGCCAGAGCAATCAGACAAGAGAGAAATAAAGGGCGTCCAAATTGGTAAAAAAGAAGTCAAACTGTTGCTGTTTGTTGATGATATGATTGTATACCTAGAAAACTCTAAAGACTCTTCCAAAAAATGAATTCAGCAGTTTCAGGATTCAAAATGAATGTACACAAATCAGTAGCTCTGCTATACAACAACAGCTACCAAGCTGAAAATCAAATCAAGATCTCAACCCCTTTCAAAATAGCAATAAATAAATAAATAAGTAAAATACTTAGGAATACACCTAACAAGGAGGTAAAAGATCTCTACAAAGAAAACTACAAAACACTGCTGGAAGAAATCATAGATGACACAAATGGAAACACATCCCATGTTCATGGATGGGTAGAATCAATATTGTGAAAATGACCATACTGCCAAAAGCAATCTACAAACTCAGTGCAATTCCCACCAAAATACCACCATCATTCTTCACAAAACTAGAGAAAAAAGTCCTAAAATTCATATGGAACCAAAAAGGAGCATGCAAAGCCAAAGCAATACTAAGCAAAAAGAACAAATCTGGAGGCATCACATTACCTGATTTCAAACTATGCTATAATGCTATATTCACCAAAGCAGCACGGTACTGGTATAAAAATAGGCACATAGACCAATGGAACAGAATAGAGAACTAAGAATCAACCCAAATACTTATAACCAACTGATTTTTGACAAATCAAACAAAAACATAAAGTGGGGAAATGACACCCTATTCAACAAACAGTGCCGGGATAACTGGCTAGCCACATGTAGAAAATGAAACTGGATCCTCATCTCTCACCTTATATAAAAATCAACTCAAGATGGATCAAGGACTTAAATCTAAGACCTAAAACTATAAAAATTCTAGAAGATAACATCGGAAAAACCCTTCTAGACATTGGCTTAGGCAAAGATTTCATGACCAAGAACCAAAAAGCAAATGCAATAAAAATGAAGATAAATTGCTGGGACTTAATTAAACTAAAGAGTGTCTGCACGGCAAAAGGAACAGTCAGCAGAGTAAACAGACAACCCACAGAGTGGGAGAAAATCTCCACAATCTATATGTCTGACAAAAGATTAATATCCAGAATCTATAATGGACTCAAACAAATTAGCAAGAAAAAAATATGAACAATCCCATCAAAAAGTGGGCTAACAACACGAATAGACAATTCTCAAAAGAAGATACACAAATGGCAAACAAACATGAAAAAATGCTCAACATCCCTAATGACCAGGGAAATACAAATCAAAACCACAATGTGATACTACCTTACTCCCTCGAGAATGGCCATAATCAAAAAACCAAAAAATAACAGATGTTGGCATGGATGTGGCGAAAAGAGAACACTTCTACACTGCTGGTGGGAATGTAAACTAGTACACTCTCTATGGAAAACAGTGTGGAGATTCCTTAAAGAACTAAAAGTAGAACTGCCATTTGATCCAGCAATCCCACTACTGGTATTTATGCAAAGGAAAGTAAGTCATTATTCAAAAAAGCTACTTGCACACCTATGTTTACAGCAGCACAATTCACAGCTGCAAAAATGTGGAAGCAACCCAGGTGCCCATCAATCAACAAGTGGATAAAGGAACTGTGGTGTATGTACATACATGGTGGAATACACTCAGCCATAAGAAGGAATGGATAAAGGAACTGTGGCGTATGTACATACATGATGGAATACACTCAGCCATAAGAAGGAATGGATAAAGGAACTGTGGCGTATGTACATACATGATGGAATACACTCAGCCAGAAGAAGGAATGAATTAATGGCATTCACGGTAACCTGCATGGGATTGGAGACTATTATGCTAAGTGAAGTAACTCAGGAGCAGAAAACCAAACATCGTATGTTTTCACGCATAAGTGGCAGCTAAGCTATGAGGACACAAAAGCAAAAGAATGATACAATGGACTTTGGGGACTTGGGGGAAAGTGGGGGAAGGGGGTGAGGGATAAAAGACTACAAATTGGGTTGGGCGTGGTGGCTCACGCCTGTAATCTCAGCACTTTTGGAGGCCAAGGCAGGCGGATCATGAGGTCAAGAGATTGTGACCACCCTGGCCAACATGGTGAAACCCCATTTCCACTAAAAGTACAAAAAAAAAAAAATTAGCAGGGCGTGGTGGCGTGCACCTGTAGTTCCAGCTACTTGGGAGGCTGAGGCAGGAGAATCGCTTGAACCCGGGAGATGGAGGTTTCAGTGAGCTGAGATTGCGCCACTACACTCCAGCCTGGTGACAGAGCGAGACTCCGTCTCAAAAAAAAAAAAAAAAAAAAAAAAGACTACAAATCTTTACTGCTTGGGTGATGGATACACCAAAATCTCACGAATCACCACTAAAGAACTTACTCATGTAACAACAACAACAACAAAAAACTTGATAAAATTGAAAATATTAGCGACCCTTTTACAGAAGGTCCTTTAACTTGAAAATTTCGAGGCTATTTTTAAAAAATTGCCATAAAAAGGGAAATACACATAAAAATTACAGAAGTACTAAAATACTGGTAAATAAAGCAATGCATTTCAGATTATTTAATGCATTGAAATTGGTGAACAGAAGAAAACCTAAACTCTGAAATATTTTTACCAGCCAGAAGTGAAGAATGAACACAAGTATATTTACTTGGCACCATAAAGACTGGTATAAGCAACAAAGAGAATAAAAAAAGCATAAAGAAAAATTTTTAAATGTAAAAATTAATAAGGTGAAGAACAGAAAAATAATACATCTAAATAGTAAATCAAAATACTTAAAAAAAAAAACATACTATAAAGACAAATATATCGTGTGTCTGGAAGACCCCAGATAGTTTAATCAAGAAAAAAGGCAGAAAACACACATATACAAAATAGTAAAATTTTTTAAAAAGGGAAAATTATTAAAAGGGAAAAACCATAAAAAATAAACTACTTTTCAGACCACTCTATGAATGAATTTACCTCTATAGGAATGAATTTATACTCTTTAATTTTTTAAATTAATTAATTTCTTTATTTATTTTGAAATGGAGTTTCACTCTTGTCACCCAGGCTGGAGTACAATGGCATGATCTTGGCTCACTGCAACCTCGCCTCCCAGGTTCAAGCAATTCTCCTGCCTCAGCCTCCCGAGTAGCTGGGATTACAGGTGCGCATTACCGTGCCTGGCTAATTTTTGTATATATTTTGTTTTTATTAGAGACGGTTTTCACCATGTTGGCCAGGCTGGTCTCAAACTCTTGACCTCAGGTGATCTACCCGCCGTGATCTCCCAGTGTGTTGGAATTACAGGCGTGAGCCACTGCGCCTGGCCCTGAATTTATCTTGTTACTAGTGAAAAGATAATTTACTAGGAAAATTAAGTTTAATGAAATTGATTCCACTGGGTTTATGTAGTTTAGTGTATTCAATTCTGTAGAAACAAAACAGAAATGTATCAACAAAATGTGCCACAGAAGTCCCCAGTCAAGGTGAATTCACAGAGAAAGTCTAGTAAAACTTCAAAAATCTAATAGTCCCAATATTCCAAAAAAAGAAAAATTCTTCCAGAGCACTGAAATGAAGGAAAACATCCCAATTCTATGAAGCAAGTGTGACCTTGACATCTAAATCTGATAAAGACGGTAAGAAAAGAAATGCACAGACTGGCCACCTGCGAACGTTGACACAAACCTTCTAGCTGTATTATCGGTGCATGAAGAATGTAATTCCACACAAAGAAAGACACAACACGGCCAGTGATCTATTCCAGTTTCAGTATTAGGAAATCATTAATATGTTTTATCGAATTAAGATATCTAAGGAGAAAAATCATTTGATTACTTGCATAAATGCTGAAAAAACCTTTGATGAATGTTAACATCCATGTCTCATAAAATGTTCTGGATGATAATTATGAAGACACATTCTTGATGTGATTCCGTAAATACACACGTGCACGTGATCAGTGTCTTTATTGAGGCGTACATGGTATCTACACGTGTGACATTCACATGTATACCCTCTAAGTGCCTCAGCCCTAAAGACAGTGTCTCACCAAATGGGCAAGAAGAAAGAGTTCAGTGGAACCGGATATGATGAGACCATGCTTTCACATACACCAATAATCAAGGACTTAAATGTAAGACCTGAAACTATAAAAATTCTAGAAGACAACATCAGAAAAAACATTCTAGACATTGGCTTAGGCAAAGATTTCATGACCAAGAACCCAAAAGCAAATGCAATAAAAACAAAGATAAATAGCTGGGACTTAAACTAAATAATAACCAGTTAGAAGATAGAATGATAACTCGGTTTACAACACCAGAATGGGAGATACAATTGTTTAGGGCTGAATTTAACAGAAGATGCACCACAGGAGCGTGGAAAGAATCTTCTCCAGGAAGGACGAGCTTAGAGCAGGATGCGCCTGGAACCCGTTGGGTAAAACGTAAGAAAGTGCTCAGAGGAGGATGGGGCCTGGCAGGAGGACACGGCTGAAACCCGCCTCACCTGGGACAGCTGCAGCCCCAGATGACGTCAGGACAGGAGACAGGACACGTTATGAAGAGGGAGAGAGACCCTGACAGTCGGAATGTCGACTGAGAAACGTGCATACGAGGAACAGTGTTACTGAAACAAAACAAACAACAACAACAACAACAACAAAAACACCACCATCTGAACAACAATCAATAATAATTGATTCAGGCAGGATTAATTAATGGATGCTAAAATAGGTGGGCTGAATCTGAGGCATAAGAGAGTAAGAACATGGTTTCCTACATCCCTGCACAAAACACTATTGATCACAAATGCAAAAATGATCATTCATAGTGGGGAATCCGGCAGACGTCACCCGAACCAAACTGTCAAATTAACATCAACAGTAATGGGGCATTATGGGAATAATTAGAGAAATGTAAATACAAATTATGGGTTACAAAATAGCACTGGATCAATATGAATTTCCTGATTTTGATTTTTGGACTCTGGTTATGTAAGAAAACAGCTTTGCTTTTGAGAAATACAGGACGAAATATCTGAGGTTAAAAGAGCATCATGTCTGCAATGGACTCTGCAATGATTCAGGACCCGGATACTTATGTGTGTCTATATTGAAATAGAGTGAGAGAGCGACAGAGGTTGAGAGGCAGGTGGGAGGCAGAGGAGACCGAACTCGCTTGGAATTACAAGATGGAATTAGAACCCTTGGAGATCTGGATCGGGGATGCTCTCTGGTGCTTTCTTCTAGAATTGTTATTCTTTTGCCTTTCATATTTGATCTGAAATCCAACAGGAATTGATCTTTATGTGCTGTGAAGTAAATATAAAAGTTTACTCCTTGCACGTGGATAGCTAGTGGACCCGGCTCCATTTATTAAAAAGACCAAACTTTCCACACTCCCTGGTGCTGCCCACAGGACTGTGCACCTGTCTCTGGACGCTCCTTGGTCATTTGATTGTTTCTCTGCACCGACGCCTCCACACACACCACACACCTCTGAGTCATTTTACAAGTTTTTGATCTTTTATTTTGACCAATGTCAGACTAGTAGACACACTGCGCGACAGTGGAGAATCCCCGTGCACGCCAGTCCTTCCCTCGCACGCTGTGGGTTGCTGGGTTGAGGCTGTCCCTGATGTGCACGGGCCCTCTGGGCATCCCTGGCCGTGTCTGCCACAGTCCGTCCTTCACACTGCCCGGGCGCACTTGTGTCTAGGTTGCATCTCCTCTGCCCTGCGGCTGACTTCAGCGTCACAGCCGAGCGATCCTTACTGAGCTAACCCATGGCTCCCGTGTCAGCCCTGGGGTCTTCAGCAGATTCACCAGCTCCCTCCTTTGCTACCAATCCCGACACCCAGCAGGGTCCCAGGGAGCATGCACCGTGGGACACTGCATGAGGGCAGCTTCCCAGTGACCGTCGGTCCCAAGGCCGCGTGGGCAGCAGCTCCCGTGCACTGAGTACTGTGGGCTGACGAGCGGCCCCTGCCATCCCACGCAGGCCGCAGCCTCCACGGCCAGAAGCCACCTGCAGGCAGAGCTCCTGAGGTCAGTCATAACCGGACACAGATCAGGGCCCCAGAGGCCGAATCCCGCCTCTCCGGGTGGGTGGGGTCCACGCTGCCAAAGCGTTCACTTCGCCCTGACCTCTATGTCCAGGGAACATGGGCGGTGCAGCCCCGGGTGTCCGAGGACTGAGGCTGGCCTGCTCTGCAGATAGGGCTCCTGGTCTCGCAGCCTCAGCCTCGGCTCCATGAGGAGACCGCAGCCCCTGCAGGCCCCACAGGCCCCACACACTCTGCAGGCCCCGAAGGCCTCCCCTACAGGTTACTTCCAGACTCGCACCTTCCTGGGCACTGACCAGCAGCTGCCCACCTGCCGGCGGTTCCTGCTCACCCTCGCCGAAGGGACACGTGTGGTGTCTAGGGAAACGTGTCCTTCCACACCTGCTTCAGGACCGGGGTCCGGCTGTGTGCACTGCTCTGCCCTTGGGGGGCGGGGTGGGGGGCACGTTCCTTTGCCCCACTCAGGAGCATCTCTGGGGTGGACATGGCTGTGGCTGACAGGGCTCTGCCTCTCCTGCACCAGGACTTGTCCAAGCCCTTGGGCCACCTTTGCATCCATCCTGAGTCCCCAGCTCCTTCAGCAATGGGTCGCTGCTGTGCTCACCCAAATCCACGAGTTGATGGGCCCACAAAAGCCCGGCCCGCAATGGGCAGGGGCAGGTGCCCAGGTAATTGACGCCCTGTGGCTGCCTCCAGAGTCCTTCCCACTGGTTTTCTCATCGGGCTAGCGTGGCCTCTTCCCTGAGCTGCCAGGACAGTGCTCTGAGGTGGCCTCACAGACGGAGTGGGTCAGCACGGCCGGGGCGAGATGCAGAGGGATTTCAAGGGCCCTTCCCTACTGATGTTGAGAATAACGTTTTGCTGAATCAAGAGCCACTGTTTTAGTAAAGGCACCGCACCTATCACACCGCTCTGATGAGGCCCCTTAATTTAATCTTCAGGATCCCCTATCTTCCAGCATCGTCGGTTTTGATTTTTCAGGCGCCCTATCAGTGATTTCAGGGGGAAATGATTGAGACCACCGCCTGCCATTCTTCAGGTCTGCAAGGGTGGCGGGGGTCTCCTCACTGCTCCTGGGAGATGCTGCTCTGCGTTTAGTTTCTGGGGAGGGGAGGGGCTGTTTCAGGAGCTTCCATGTGGGTCTTCTCACCGTGAGGTTTCTACTGCGCAGGTCAAGGGGCCTTGGTGGGCTCTTCCGGCAGGTGCACGCTCATTCCAGCGATTCTCAGGGACAAAAGAAAATACTGAAAGGAACGGAGAGGGGACCAAGCTCCACTCACTGCCTGGCTGCAGACGCCCACCCTCAGCGGGCCCAGGTGGTGTTTCCAATCCCAGTCGGCATCACACGGACCCTGTAAGACCCAGCAACTGTAGGGCACTGGCTGGGGCTCTCGGCTTCCCTGGTTGGGGTGGGGGTGGCTCACGCTTACTGGGCATCACAAGGGCCTTCCTGTGTCACTGGATCCTGCGTCCAAGACTGGACGAGGGCTCAGGATCCTCCACTGCAGCCTCCAGGTCCCCAGGCTGACCCTTTCTGCCTGCAAGTCCAGCAGGACG
The DNA here is from genome assembly GCF_037993035.2 of Macaca fascicularis. Lineage (NCBI taxonomy): Eukaryota > Metazoa > Chordata > Mammalia > Primates > Cercopithecidae > Macaca > Macaca fascicularis. The sequence goes on from NC_088386.1 coordinate 138,230,585, forward strand.
GTCATGGGCCGCCCTTTTTCCTTACCTCCTCTGGGTCCACCAACCGTCCTGCGGCCCCTCTGACCCTGGCCTGGCCACCACCCTGGCCGGGCCCCCTGGGAGAGGGTGCGTCCACATGGCTCCTAGGCTACAGGATTCCATAATCTAAATTGCTCCTGTGGCATTTAGCCCTGCAGCTGCATCCCTGCCCACCAGCCTGGCCTTCCCAGCAGGCCAGGGCCGCCCTGACTGGTGCCCTCTGCCCGTCCTGGAGACCACGGTCAGGAGGTGGGTCCTTGGGAAGTCGCCCGATTCCAGCGTGTGTTCTGGTCTGGGTCTCCCGTCCCTTCCCAGTCTCAGGGACTTGGCTCCAGCACGGCATTCCCCACGGTAGATCAGCACCGTTTTCTGTAAAGGGCCGGATGGTAAGAATTTCAGGCTTTCAGACCACAGGGTCCCTGTCTTGACTCAACCCAGCCGTGGGACTGAGAGCAGCCGTAGTAAAACGTGAAGGAAGAATGCGGCTGAGTGCCAGCAGAACTTTGGAAGATCAGGTTGCGGACAGGACTTGGTTCACAGGCCAGAGTTTGCTAACCTCTGCCTGGGGCCTTCACTGCCACCGTCTCTGACACGTGCATTTCCGCAGATCTTTCAAATTCTTTCAGAATATTCTTAAACTGATGTGTTCCAGCTTTTGTTCATGCCAGGTGAGCAAATGAAAACCTTGCAGTTACAACTGTGAGATCATTTCTGAGTGAACTGATTCCTAAGCTTGTAGACATTCTGTAGCCAAATAAATCATATTGACCAAATTGTGTGTCTTTTTAAGTGATTTTGGTGTTCATGGCCCATATTAAAAGTCTAATAAAAATACAGTATCTGAAGCATTTGAGCTATATGAAATATTTTTTATTGGTGATAAACATTAAAATATGAATCTAGAGATTTGAAAATTCTCACTTTATAAATATTGTCTTGTAAATAAAAACATAAAATCAACGGGGATTCCAGTATTATCCTCAAATATAATAAGCTTTCTGATTTCACATATTGTCTACATATGTGAGGCAATTCCCTTGTTTAGCCATTTTGAAGATCATTTTTAAGCCCTTGATGCTCTGTATTTCCAGAGTGTGGGCCACACTGAGAGATACTTTTCATGTAAACATCCATAAGTCAGACCAGCAGCTTCATCAGATCACGTGGGACAACTCCCATGGGTCCAGCAGTATTTATGCGGGACTTCTCAGAGCCTTTGCTGTGAAAGCACGCACTACGCCTTTCAGAGGTGACACCAAGGATGTGTCACCCCCAACACCCAGGTGATTGTGGACCTGAGGACATGTCACCCCCAACACCCAGGTGATTGTGGATCTGAGGACGTGTCATCCCCAACACCCAGGTGATCGTGGATCTGAGGACGTGTCACCCCCAACACCCAGGTGATCGTGGACCTGAGGACATGTCACCCCCGACACCTGGGTGATCGTGGACCCGTTGGTAGTTGAGAGTGTTGGAGGCCACACTTTGGAAATTGGTTTAGAAAATATGTCCTGTCCACATGAGATTACTTAAATGGACTAAATTAGGTTGAATTTAAACCTTTTAATCCTTTAATGAGGTTATCTTATTGAAGAAATAAAATGTGCATGATTTGTGATAAATTTTTCACAACGAACCAATGAAGTGTTGACAGATGAAATGACGTGATATGTGGGTTTTCTCCACAATCACTGGGATGGGGTGACGAGGTGGGCATATCTACGGCCAAAAGCTGGCCGTGGGCAATGGCTGTTGAGGTCGGGCAATGGGCACGTGGGGGTTCATTAGTACTATCGTCTCTACTTTTGCATAGATTTGACCTTGTTCATAATGGAAAGGTTAAAAATGAGAAACAACAAACCAAGATAAGAAAGAAAGGAAACCAGTAATTCATTGACCGTAATTTTTAGGCTTCTGGTCACTTGTATCATAGTTCATCAGCGTACATGTCTCTAACTTGTGAGGACGCAATGGAACCTACATCTGTCCTACGCTTCAAGCAATAACAAGAGCACGTCTTACGGAGGAAATCACATGCAATTCACCATTCGTCCCGGTCGGCATCACAGTTACAGCCGTACTGAGGATCCAGGCAGTCCCTCTCTAACCCACAGGCACACTGGTGGGCGCCGGGAAAAGATCCTCCCCAGTAAGTGTGGGTCTCGTTGGCTCTTCCAGCCCACCAGCTCAGCGCCGTTCCATCTAAAACACAAATCAGAGAAAGGTGACAGCTGCCTGGCCCACTGTCCACCACCCCCAGGGACCCCTCATCTCCTAGCTCGTTAAGAAACCCACAGAGCAAAGAGAAACTCTGCTTTAAAATGGTTTTATTCTTAACACCGTAACAGAATATTGCTTCTTTAAGAATTATAACTGATCTGTTTTGTTACACTGTATTTCTTAACCCATCACTGGACCATGTATTTTATTAGGAAGTAATACCTAACTCCTTTCGTCATGGTAGTACATAATTTGGAACAGCAAAGTTGTGAAACTTCATCAGGAACTGCATTAAGAAGTGAGTTGCCATCAAAATAAAAAAATGAACAAACAATCGAAAAGTGATTTGGAAGCTAAAGTTAACCTCTGTGTGAGATCCCGAAAGGCCTGTTGCAATAGAAACAAAACGAAGGCAGCACGTTCCTCTGAGCCCTCAGTCGGCCCCATGGGTTATTACCGAGCGGCCCTGGCTGCAGGTCTGACCCCAGCATCCTGTGACTCCCAGGTGGGGTACACCCTGCTGTGGCCGGGGGGTTGTTTGGGGCTGAGTTGCGCTTGCTGTTCTGAGAAGGCGCCTGTTCACCTGCAGAGCCGCAGAAGGGAGGGGCAAACCCTCCACCTGCCTGACACAAACACCGTGTTGGGAATCCAGCAACCCTAGTGCCCTCTCAGGGATAAACAGGAGCCTCTGCATCCTGCCTGGGATCCCACGTCGGAGCTGGACCTCTCCGGAATGCTGCAGAATGAGAGACCTGGGCAAGGAACGCCCGCAGCACTTAGGAGAAGACGGCCGAGAAGGGAGAGGTGGAGTCCAGCATATGCTGACCCAGGAAGAGGGCCCCCACCTCAGAGAGCCAGGCAGGAGGCAGCTGCTTCCGAGGCACTGGCCATTTCCTGCGAGTGAAACCAAGGGTCCCATGAGGACCCGGAGCATGTGCCAATCCCCTGGTGCCTTCTGACTCCACCCAGCGAAGCAGCCTTGGCTCACACGCAGTTGCCTCCCTGGCCAGCAGCTCCCAGAGGTGCTGGGATGAGTGCTGTGAGCATCACCCATGAAGACGAAAGCTCACCGCTGGGAGGCAGGAGGCGTTTAAAATGTTTAATAGATATTTTTGATAATAGCCCTTTAAAACTTTAATTACTTCACCATTATGCTTTCAAAAATCAGAGGGAGGACATTATTGTATTCCAACTTATAACTGTATTTTTACCATCTAAATTACTCATCTAATAACACTGGAATTATCAAATGGCCATAGTGATATCAAGGGTCTTCAGTTGCATTTGTGAGTTTTTAAGCATTCCAGAGATTTGGGGAAGGTTGAAGAAATAACAAAACAAGACAGCAGAAAAGAAAATAAGAAGAGAAATAGGAACCAGTCTACTGAACCAGGGAACGCACCCCACAGGCTCCCAACCCAGTCCCGGCCGGGATCTCCCGCCCAACCTCAGGGCCTCAGCCTCACACCCAAGGCTCTCCCTGCAGGGCTGGCCCCGGCCTGTGAATGTGCATTTCTGTATTCTTCACACTCCTCCCAGACCCATCACGGGGACCTGCCGGAGCCCCCACTGCCTCCTTCGCCTTGTGACCTGCACACCCCGACCTGCAGCCCCACCTGGACCTCACTTCCCAAGTCCCCTTTCTTCCCACCCTGTCTCCATGGGGACCAGCCTGTGGGCACCCTGGATGCTGGACCCCAGGGACTTCCCTTGAATGCTTTTCTGGTCCTCTGACTGCACTGAGCCCCCCCAGGGCAGCCTTGGTGACAATTCCCTCAACCACACGAGGCCGGGGCCTGGGCCGTATCTATCCGAACCCAGTGACAATTCCCTCAACACGCGAGGCCGGGGCCTGGGCCGTATCTATCCGAACCCAGTGACAATTCCCTCAACCACGCGAGGCCGGGGCCTGGGCTGTATCCATCCGAACCCAGTGACAATTCCCTCAACACGCGAGGCCGGGGCCTGGGCCGCATCTATCCGAACCCAGTGACAATTCCCTCAACCACGCGAGGCCAGGGCCTGGGCCGTATCCATCCGAACCCAGGGGCATCAGGCACTGGCCGCCATCACATAAAGCCCCAGGTTCTTATCTGCCTATTCAAGGACCCCCGCCCAGACCATGTCCAGTCCCTGCTCTCCCTCCTCATCTCTGCTCTCTCCTCCGGTGGCTTTGCCGGACTCCGCATCCCAGATCCCCCCAGCTCCTCCTCTTCTGGGGCTCCCCTGGGGCCTCCCCATCACCATCCAGAACCTGCTTCTGTGCCATTGTCCTTAAGAATACTCCCAGAGGCCGGGCGCGGTGGCTCACGCCTGTAATCCCAGCACTTTGGGAGGCCGAGGCGGGTAGATCATGAGGTCAGGAGATTGAGACCATCCTGGCTAACACGGCGAAACCCCATCTCTACTAAAAATACAAAAAAGTAGCCGGGCGTGGTGGCGGGCGACTGTAGTCCCAGCTACTCGGGAGGCTGAGGCAGGAGAATGGCGGGAACCTGGGAGGTGGAGCTTGCAGTGAGCTGAGATGGTGCCACTGCACTCCAGCCTGGGCGACAGAGCGAGACTCCGTCTCAAAAAAAAAAAGAAAAAAAAGAAAAAAAAGAGCGCCCCTAGACCTCCAGATCTTCCTCTGGCAGGAACGCTCCCCACTCTGGCTTCCCAAACACCTGCCTGTCCTCCTGCACTCGGCCGGGGGCACTGTGGCAATGGGGCTCACCTGCCTCCATGGTCACCTGTGCGATTTGCATTGAGCTAAGCCACACCAGGGAGCTGGGAGCTGAGCCATCTGTGTGGGGACACCATGGAGGAGCCTGTGGGACCGTGGGATCACTCTGTCTCCAGAATCCACACCTGCACGGTTGGGGGTCCAGCCTCAGGCCACATATTCAGCCCAGAGGATCCTCAAGTGTACCAGGCAGCCCCCGAGGACGCGATGGCACATCCTACCCAGGGAGGCCAAGGCTGTCCCAGGACACAGGACCTGCCCCAGAGTCCCCTGTGGTCCCAGCACAGGCTTCGGGGTGGATGCCCCACACGGTGTGTGCAGTGCAAGGGCTGTTTGTGCGGAATCACGAACACTGAAACCCGAATGCTGACCTCTCCTGTGCTCACCCCAAGTTCCAACCCTGAGGGAAAGGCCGGGCCCCCTCCCTGCACCCATCCCGGCACCTGTCCCCGCACCCCTCCCAGCACCCCTCCCTGCACCCCTCCCCGGCTCAGAGGGACCCAGCACAGCCCTCAATCCCGCAGCTCACTGTGGCCGACGTGGGACCTGGCCTCTGATATTCCGGACATGAATCCCAGGGTGGCCTGAGCCCCAGAGTGTAGGGGGGTCCGGGAGGAGGGCTGGCATTTGGGGAGGGTGGCAGAAGGGCCACATCCACAGCAAGCTGCCCCAGGCTTGGGAGACCCGGTCCCTTGGTGTGCATGAGGCCAGCAGCTGGCCCGACAGGACGGGGCTGAGTGGGCGGCCGCCTCCAGTCTCACTGGACACAACACACACGCGTGTGATGTTCACAGGCCATGCTTCTGCCAGGGGCCAGGCGCCCTGTGGGGTGCTGTCCTCAATCCTGTAACTCCATCTTTTGCCAGAAAAGGCGCTGAGTGAAAATGACATGGAGCGGCAGTGGCTTTATTTGAGGCCAACTTCACTCTGCTCCAGTTTCTCTAATTTATGAAAGGATTGATTTGCAAAATCCAAGGGTGAGTGATCATGGTTATGGATCAATTACAGCCTGACACCCCCACACTCCAGGCTGAGGAAAAGCATGACATGCAGCGGAGCTAAGGCTCAGTGGGGTCAGCCCGGGGTCCCTGGACACTAGGTGGAGGGGTCTGTCTGCTCAGCAAGGCTCTAGAACTTCCTAAATAGGGCAGTGCCCTGCGAAAGCAGAGCCCACAGAGAGACATGTCTGTCCTTACAGAGGAAATATGGGATTGTTTGGAAAACCCGGGAGGACCAGCAAGGTCTCAGGACGGTGAAGACCTGGGGCATGAGGAGCGGATGGGGGCTGAAGAAAGTCGGCACCTCAGTAAAATATTCTAAAGGGAGAAAACAGGGGCATGAGGAGTGGATGGGGGCCAAGGAAAATCACTACCACCGTAAAATATTCTAAAGGGAGAAAACACAGCATCCATCAGGAACGTCTCTGCCCGCCATGGTGTTCTGCGAGCTGCCCCTGGATCAAGCTCTTCCTGAAACCCTCGACTGTGACACCCACACCTCCCAGGCTCAGGTCAGGAAGGGCTGGGAGGGGCTGCCTACCTCGAGGGTCCTGCAGCCGAGACCTCCGACAGTGGAGCTCTAGCTCCTGTTGGCAGTGCCTGGCGCGGTCTACGCTGGCCAGCAGCTGCTCTGCACTGGCCGTGTACTGGAACACTGCCCGGTGCGGGTTCTCCAGGCTCGCGCCCTTGACCCTGGTTAAGGCCGAGCCGTTGTGCTGCAGCACTGTCCACGGAACATCTCCAGGGCGAGAGCAGGAGAGAGAGGAGAAGGAGTGTCACTAGCAGCACACACAGACCCCGGGTGCCCACTGGTCCTGAGACGTCGGAGTCCAAGAATCAGATTAATAGGATTCTAGAACATTAGGTCCTGAGAAGGGGTGGCCTCTTGTTACGATTTGTGTTACTCAGTATCCAAGGGGATCCAGCCACGAACATGCGTGTTTCTAGGTATTTAGCCAGATGGAATGTTATAGGCGAAAAAGTAGAAGAAATGGTCATTAACATTTTGTAATGATCTAAAATTATGCAAACCACACCTTCTCTACTCCTAAAATGTGCTTCTCACTGCTGCACAAGAGCCCTGTGGGCACCCCTGGTACCTCTGCAGCCCTGATCCTCTGGGTGTTCCCTTCCTTCCTCACTAGGCACCACTCAGGAGGCCACTGGCCCAGAAGGGTCGGCTCCACGGCTTAGGCCCGGAAGGGCAGGATGAGGCTGGTCCCTCCTGTGCCTTGGCCCTGGCCCAGCTTCCCTAGTGTTGAGAATGAAACCTGCCCTGCACGCCGAACGCTGTGCGGGAGGAGGCATGTGGCCGCTCCAGCCCCACCCTGCATGTGCAGTCCAGACACCTGGCACCATCCGAAACTGGAGGTTATGCAGTATGTTCTCATCGGGACTTGTCAAATTAGAGCCCGTGACACCGTCATTGGACTTGGATTTGTGCCTGCCCCTCTGTTACCCTCTCCTTGCAGAGGCCCCTCCTGTGTGTCCTGGCGAGTGCAACCTGGACCAGGGGAGTGAGACGCAGCCACAGACGGCTGCCAGCTGCATTCCAGACCACTCCACCCTGAGGCTGGACCCCTAGCCCTGGACCCTCTACTGGTCCCAGTGTGACTGACAGGTGAGGCCTCAGAGCCCAGGAGAGCAGCGAGGGTGAGGCCGGCAGCCAGAAGGGTCCCTGGAGAACCACGGCCTGGAGTCTACAGAGAAACACGCATGGGCCATGAAGGCTGTGGCTGAAGGAGGCGCTGCCCACACCACCCAGCCAGCAAGTGGCTAGCCTGTTTTCCCCGCCTGGGACTCCCAGACGCACCTCCTTTCCCGTCCTCTCCTCTACATGAAGCCCCAGTGTTTCATCTGGCAGAAAGGTGGGGTCCCAGTGACCCCAAGAGGGGCCGGGTGACATTTTGATCATGGGTTCCGCGCCTGTGGCTCGATGGCAGGAGTCGTCACGGGGCTCACTCTGTCTTCAGTGATAGGGTTCCCTCGAGGCAGAAAATCGCCCACCCGCTTTGGAGGTAAAAGTGTTCTTGGCCGAGTAGAGGCATGAGTTGCAAACAAGGCGGGGCTCTGCCTGCACGACCCTGGACACACTGCTCCTTTAGGGGATGGCCACTGGAGAAGCCAAATTCCAGCACAGCCAGGGGTGCTTTGCATTGCCAGCCTAAGTGTGGCTCCCAAAATTCATGTGCTGACATGTGAACATGTGGAAATCTGAGGTTCTAACCCCATGACCTCGAATGTGGCCTTATTAGAAGCAGGGTGGTTGCAGATGAAATTAGACAAGGCAAGGCCATAGTGGAGCAGGGCCAGCCTGATCCAACCCCACTGTCCTTGTGAAAGGGGAGATTTGAACACATACACACACACGAAACACCACCACATGAAACAACACCATGGAAGGATGCAGGCAGAGATGGGGGTCTGGGGGTCCCTAACAACCATGAAACACCAAACACTGGGAGAAACCCTGGGAGCAAGGGAGAGACCTGAACAGAGACCCCTCAGAGCCTCGGTGAACGGAGAGAGGCCTGAACAGAGGCCCCCTCAGGGCCTTGCGCACCGACCCTCTGACGCCTTGGTCCTAGATGTCCAGCCCCCAGACTGCACAAGAATGCGCTCCCGTTTCTGCAGCTGACCAGTCCTGCTGCTTTCTTCCAGATCCCAAGCCGGCTGCCATTCTAGAGTTGGACAAAATGGAGCTGGAGGGGCCTCTGGCGTCGCCCACCAAGTCTCCCTGTCCCAGTGCCAGCGTGACCAGGGGCCACCTGCCTGTTGCCGCCACCCCATCCTCAGGCTGCTCCGTACCCTGGCCTGGCTCGCTGTCTCTCCAGGGCACCTGCCCGACTTCCTGCAGACGCTGGGCTACAGGCAAAAGCTGTCAGACTTTATGGGGGGTACTGAGGGGACGAAAATAAAAAACTTCCTTAGGATTTTTTAACCTATTCAAGTCATCGTAAGAAATATACCCATAAATGAATATTTTAAGGGAAATTAAGTTCCTTACAGGCCATATTAGTCTGCTTGGGCAGCCCGAGCAAAGTACCAGACCAGGGGGCTTGGAACAGAAATCTCCCCCAGTTCTGCAGGCCACGGGTACAAACTCAGGGTGCCAGCTGGGCCGCGCTCCCTCTGCAGATGCTGGTGACACCCCTTCCTTGCCTCTTCCGGCTTCTGGGGGTGCCAGAAACCCTTGGCTTTGTTTGACTAGCAGCCACATCACTCCAGCTTCCACTGGTCTTCACACAACCATGTTCCCTGTGGGCGGGTCCGGGTCTCCAAACTTCTCTTTCCTCCTAAGGACACTGGTCACTGTGTCTGGGGCCCACCCTAATTCCGTACAACCTCATCTGCACTGATTAAGTCTGCAAAGACCCTCTATCCAAATAAAGTCCCATGCAGATTCCAGGTCGGCATGAATCTGGGGGGCATTGTTCAGCCTCGTGCATGGGAGACACTGAGATCCGGGTGGACACCTGCACCTGCTTTACTTTTTGTTGTTTCTATGGTTCTGAACACTGATCCAAAACTTGGCAGAGTGGAGAATTTGCAGAGGTAAACGTTCCCCTGCCAGGTGCAGCAGGTGGGTTGCCTGCTCTGTCGCAGGGCAGTGAGGAATATACTTCAGGGTGGAGGCGTCTGAGCTGGACCAAGGGACACAGATCGGCATTGAGGGGAGGGGAGGCACAGTCGCTGGCTGGGGCAGGATACACAGACATGGCCATCGTTATAGAAACAGACCCCACAGTGCTCGGGATCCAGGGTCAGGCTCTACTCAGGCTCACAAGAGCTCAAACGTGAAGGCATCTCTGCTCAGGCTCAGGAAAAGTGCAAATACTCTTCCGACTGCACATCCACTCATCCAATCAGGTAAGTCAGGAAACGTTTTGTTTTGAAATTTGACAGGCCAGGTTTTACTATTAAATATTTCACAAAAAAGAGCACTTGCACAGAAATAATATAATTATGGATTTTTGCTTTTGTACTATCTGTTCAAGTTTTATAACTATGACTTTTATTGAATAATGACTTACCTAATATACCTTCTAATAAGGTAAATTTCTACTAGGTGAGCTGCAATTGTGAGTTCAAGCTGTCACGCTTAAATCAAACATTGTAACTCACCTGTCATGTTACAAAATGCCTGGAACGGCTTCAGGGGTCCGCTGCCATCTGGGTCGATGTTGTAGAATCCTGAGGCGTGGCCGAGGTGCTTGTAGGCCTCACAGGAGGGCTCGTAGAGAGCTGGGGGTCATCCAATCATTCGCCAGACACAAAATAAAATGTAACAGAACTCTCAACGTTTCAAATTAGGAGATGAGGGAGGTTCCAAGTCCTGCCTTATGGTAAATATCCACCCTCCAGGGGAAAATGTGAACATGTATTAAAATACAAAACTATTTTTGACATAATATGTGTGCTAATATACTTAACTGTAAAGAAGAGGAGTGTTGCAACTATTTTTATAGCACTTTTAAATCCCTAAAGTCAAATAAAATTACCCAGTCTGGTGGAAAGTTCTGTTCACTGTTACCTTATGTGACAAGGAAACAGGTCGAGAGCTGGGCTCAGGCGCACTCACAGGTGGGAGTGGCGTCTTTACTGTCACAGGTGACGGGATTCCGTTTGGCTGGGTCCCCCTCCTGCCGCCTCCTTTTCGAGAGCGGCCTCCCCGCCTCACCTCTGAGAGCCGACTCCCCGCCTCACTTCCGAGCACGGCCTCCCCGCCTTAACTCTGAGACCTACCCTCCCCGCCTCACTTCCCAGAGCAGCCTGCCCACCTCACCTCCCAGAGCCGCCTCTCACCTCCGAGAGCCGCCTCCCCGCCTCAACTCCGAGACCTACCCTCCCCACCTCACTTCCCAGAGCTGCCTCCCCGCCTTGCCTCTGAGAGCCGCATCCCCGCCTCACTTCCGGGAGTGTCCTCCCCGCCTCACCTCCGAGCACCGCCTCCCTGCCTCGCCTCTGCGAGCGTCCTCCTCGCCTTGCTTCCTAGAGCCGCCGCCCCGCCTCAACTCCGAGACCCACCTCCCCGCCTCACCTCCCGGAGCTGCCTCCCCGCCAGCCACTGGGGATTGGCTTCCCCTTCACCTCTCTTTGCTCTCCTTGGAAGAGCCACAGTGAAGTCGGCTCAGTGTGAGTTCGCTTGTGGGTCACAGTTAAGAACCACTCTCTTATCTTCTGGTGGTTTTCTCAGAGTGCTTGGAATCACAGTTGCTGATAACCATTAAGAAAAATGGATGCCCCAAAGCATATTGATGGGGGCACCTGCTCTGTGGGTGATGCTACTGGGCATGACAGAGGATGACTGTGAAGAGAGGATGGTCCTTGTGCCAGCACCTCCGCCCCGGCCAGGCAGCGAGGCTTGGGTTCCCAGGTCTGACCTCCAGCATCAAGTGAGGGGAGCTGGTCCCAGGGGCTCCCCGTGCAGGGCCCTCTGGTAAGTGTGCAGGGTGAGGGCAGGTGCAACGGTGCAACGGGGCCCCCACCATCGCCTCCCCTCCCTCCCCTGCGCTGAAGCTGCTGTGTGGACCCGTGGAGGGAAGCTGCTTATGGAGGTGACAGGTGTGGACCCCGGGGAGAGAAGCCGCTTACAGCGATGGCACGTGGCGCCCGTGTACCCAGTGCTGCTGCAGTCACAGTGGAAGGCCGTCCAGGTCTGGGAGCAGGTGCCCTCGTGCTCGCAGTAGTTGGGTAAACACCTGAAAGAAGGACAGAGATGGTCAGTGTTCACACTTGGTCACTGTGAAACGTGGGTCTTGTGGCAGGGCGAGTCCAGGTGTGGGCACAGAGTTCAAATGGCCGGGGATGTTGAGAGATGTCCTTAAGAACTTTGCTCCCAACTCTAAACCTCAAGCTAATAAACCTGTCAGGCTCAACCGACTGCCCTGTGTTTGGCTTTGAGGCAGCGGGACTTGCAATTCTTCCCTTGGTGTTGGACAACTCTCTGTTTTTTATGTCACAATAACACAACATTGACCTTACATGTGGCCAGGAATGACAATTTCTTATAGAAAATAACAGTGGTATTTTATCATATTGAAATGTTCTGTGACATTAATTCCTAGAAGGAAGACTGGAAGGGGAGGGGAGAGACTGAGAGGAGAGGAGGGAAGGGAGGGAGGACAGGGGCCGAAGGGACAGTCAGGTACACTTCCGTCTACACATGGCGCTGGCCCGGGACCCACGGATCCTTCATTGCAGACCTGGATGCCATTGTTATGATTCTTTTTCCATTTAGAATTTAGAATAAAAGCCAGCTACCACCAGAGTTTTATGTGCATTTTGTTTTCCCAAGAAAATTGAATAAATCTGGAAACGGAAAACCCAACGGCCATCTAAGCATGGATGAGTATTTTGCCATAGGCCTCATTAACGTTAAGATTGGGACACTTGAAATTTCACTTACAGGACTTTTGTAATTTTAGTAGATTATGGTAAAACTAATTTTCTTGAATACAAAAAAGTAAATGTTTTATTGTTATTATTCAAATAACCCAGAAAAGTACAAAAAAGAAGGTAAAAGTCATTTGAAATCCTAGCATATAAAATAACCACTATAGTTATACATGTGTTGATGCTTATATTTAAATATATACAATATAAATGTACATGGCAATTTTGCAACCTATCAATGATTCATTAGTACGCCATGAGTATTTCTGTGTTGACAAATTTATATTAGCAATTTTGATAGTTCAAAGAAATCTATTAACATAGTTATCATCATGGACTTAAAATGTTATATATTTGAATTTAATAGAAACCAAGGGTGATAAAGAGAATTGATGAACAATTAAAATCGATAGCAAAAACACTAACACTACTGATTGATTGGATACACAAATGACGAACTGTGTGTTTTTCTAGATGTAAAAGAGATTTGAGCCTGTGAGGAGCTAAGTTCCTTGTGTAGAAACTGAAGCCTGAGTCTCTGTCTGCCAGCAAATGGGCTGTTTCCTCACTCATCTGCGTTTCCCAATCCACTGGCTCAATCCCTCGTTTGTATTTTAGGGTTGGAATGAGACTGCACTGTTGTAAAATAAAAGGAGGAAGAGTTAGCTCAAGACGGTCCCCCTGGTGCGCCTGGACCTGGATAAATCGCTGCCCTGTGGCCTCCACCTCACCCAACGCCCCCCATGTCTCCACCCCAAGTCCTTCTAGCCCCTAAAGCGCTGCCTGAGACGTCCCCATCATGATTTTCATCTTGTGTGAACTTCTCCAGATAAACAAGCCACCCCTCCGAAGGTGAGGTTGTATGAAAGAGCCTGACGTGCACCAATTCCCTCCCATCTCTGTCTTCATTTCCATTACAAGAACCGGAGCAGGGATTCCCGGAAGCCAGTGGGTGTCCTTCTCTGCCTGCTTACGCCTCCCCTCCGGAGTCCAGGGATGGGGAAGGGGCAGCAGCATCTTCCCAGCCCCCAGCCTGGCAGCACTTTCTTTCCTCCCACCTGAGCCCCTGGGCCCGCGGCTGGGAAGATGGTTTCAGACTGCACCCATTGTTTCTGGAAACGGGAAGGAAGGACGCGCAGCCAGTGCTGGTGGGCGTGAGTGTGCGTATGTGATGTGTCAGCGTCTGTCACACTGCGTGTTCTGCCTGTGTTTGTGTGTGTGTGTGGAGACTCCTCCCTCAGTGTGCAAGATCTGGACTGTAGTGATTGATGAGTTTGTTATGACTTAAAACATGGATTCTGCACACACAGAGCGGGGCCTTCCCTTTCTGAATTAGTGAAGTGCTGGTGCCGTTTCACAGGAGGTTGTGTTCCCATCAAGTCCTGTCCTGGCAGGAACAGTTGTGGGGGTTTTCCCCAGTTCTGAGGGGCAACGAGGGGCCGGACCGATGCATCGTCACTGGGCAGAGGCACCTGGGGCCTGCAACTCTCCTAACACAGAGAAATGAATACTTACGGGGACTTTAATCTGAAGAAGAAAGTGTTCAGAAATCAAGGTTTTCAAATACTTGAATTGCGAATGTGTGCCAGAGGGCGCAGAGGCCGTCAGCTCAGCCAGACGTAGACAGAGGTAAATGGTGCTCAGCTCAGTCAGACGTAGACAGAGGTAAACAGGTAGACACACGGAATGGAGCCACCAGTGACGGGCAAGGCGAGGTGACAGGGACAGGGTTTACCTCCCACTCGACACAAGCACACACAGTGGCCATGCACATGGGGTGGTCACTTGTTTTCCAGACACTGGTCATCAGGCAGGGAGGCCGTCATTCCTACGAGATGGGCACCTGGCAGGCGTGCCCTCTGCTCATCCCAGGCCCCTCTGGAGTCTTCAGACTGTGAGGAAGGAAGGCAGTGGGGTCCTCGGGGAGCCTGGAGACCCCGAGTTAAGGAAGGCAGGGAGGGCAGCTCTGACAGCCAGGGAGAACTCCACAGATCCAGAGGGGCCCTGAGAATATTCAGTGCTGGTCACCGAGTGCAGAGGAGAAGCCGCCTGGGGCCAGGGAAAGGACCGCCAGGATCAGCAGGAGCAGCAGCCTGGCTGGCACCAGGCAGGGCACCGGCTTTCACAGGAAGGAGGGCAGCCCAGCCACACAGAGCATGGACTCAGAGCATCTGGCCTCAGCCCTGGAGAAGAGCGACCCTGAGACCAAGTGCTGCTCAGACTCACAGATCTCACAATCGAAACAGAAGAGGAATGGCTGTGTCTGGTAACAAAGCTTAAGAACACTGACAAAATGCATGTCATGTCACACAGCACCAAGTAAGGCGAACCCCAGAGCGTGTCCCTGAACACTCACAGGACGCACGTCACACGGCACCAAGTAAGGCGAACCCCAGAGCGTGGCCCTGAACACTCACAGGACGCACGTCACACGGCACCAAGTAAGGCGAACCCCAGAGCGTGGCCCTGCATCGAGCGTGTGCAGGCGGGCAAAGGAAAACCAATCAACCAAACCAACCCCAAATGTAGATGCTGCTCTCATAGACAGGGAATTTGTTCTCGTATGTTCGGAAATTAAGTAGAGACATGGAAGTTATTAAAAAGCACCAACTAGAGATGATATTACAAGTCTAACATGAAAACAACACTGAGTGGCTTTAAGATTAGATATTGCCATAAAGATGAGTGAACACAGAAAAATAAAAAGAAACCATCTGAAGGAGACAGGAAAGATAACTTTAAAAGCAAAAACAAAGCATTTGTGGGCTGTGGGACAACTCCGGGTGGTCAGTTCTACATGTCATTAAGTTCCTAAAGATGGGAAAGAGGGGAGAAGAAAAAATAGAATAAATAATGACAGAAAATGCCCCAAATTTGAAAAAATTAGAAACACACAGATCCAAGAATCCTAATGTCCCACAAGCACAATATATAAATAAAGCTACCCTAAGGTACCTCATAATCAGATTGCTTAAAATCAGTTAGAAAGACAGAGATCTTACATGCATCTATAGAAAATGGCACATTTTGTCCAGTGGAACTCAGGCAAGGCTAACGGAAGATTACCTGTGGGCGGCTGTCATTAAAATGAGGAGGGAAACCCTCTTAGGACTTTATGCCCGGTGAGAATATATTTCAAAACCAAAGGTGTAGGAAAGATGTCACCAGGCACAAAAATGCTGAATGAATTAATTCTCAACAGCCCTGAAAAGTGAATGTTAGAAGAAGTTCTGGAGATGGATGGAAACGGACACCAGACAGTCATACTCATCTACACAAAGCAGCCGGGGGCAGCGGGGGGACTGACGTGTGTGCGAGTGTGTGTTATGTAAAATGTTTTATAAGAGACTTGACTGTTTAAGCAAAAGTAAAAACGTGTGAGGACTGACAATGTAAGCGAAATAAAACAGCAATGATGCACGCAGGCCAGGGAGGAGTGAGAAGACAGGTCTGTGGTTCTTCAGCTGCGCTGGAAGTGCCGTAATCTCCTTAAATTATCTGCAGATTCAACAAAATCCTAAGCAGACTCTCAGAAGAATCATCTAAAGGAATTTACAAGCTACTTCTAAACTTCATGTAAAAGTGGAAAGGCCTAAAGTAACCAAAGTGATTTTGAAAAAACAGAGTAAAGGCCGGGCGCGGTGGCTCAAGCCTGTAATCCCAGCACTTTGGGAGGCCGAGACGGGCGGATCACGAGGTCAGGAGATCGAGACCATCCTGGCTAATATGGTGAAACCCCGTCTCTACTAAAAAATACAAAAAACTAGCCGGGCGAGGTGGTGGGCGCCTGTAGTCCCAGCTACTCGGGAGGCTGAGGCAGGAGAATGGCGTAAACCCGGGAGGCGGAGCTTGCAGTGAGCTGAGATCCGGCCACTGCACTCCAGCCTGGGCGACAAAGCGAGACTCCGTCTCAAAAAAAAAAAAAAAAAAAAAAAAAAGAAAAAACAGAGTAAAACAACCTGATTTTAAATATTATCGTTCAGTAATCATAATTCCTAAAATGTGGTATTGGCATAAAGTTGGAAAAATAAAGGAGCTAAATGCAGAGCCCAGCTATGGACCCAGATGTGTTTATGGACAAATGGATTTCACGAAGGTACACAGGCAGTGAAACGGGGAGAGGACAGGCTTTTCATCCAGTGGCGCTGGATATTTGTGTGCAAAGCAGAACAAAACGAAACAAACAAAACTCTGCATAGCTTGCTCCATCTATAAAATAATCCAAAATTAATCACAGACCTAAATGAAATCTAAACCACAAATCTCTAGAATTAGACATAGCAGAAAATCTTTGTGATCTCACGTTAGTCAAAGATGTCTTAAGAATAATCCATAAAAGAAAAAAATAACTTGGACTTCATCAAAATTAAGAACTTGTGCTCTTCAAAAGATACTTTGTTAAGAGAATAAAAGAACAAAAGGAAGACTGGAAGAAAACATTTGCAAAGCATGTAAAGAACTTCTATCCAGAATATCACAAAGGACTCTCAAAACTCACTAAGAAAACAAGGGATCCGGCCGGGCGCGGTGGCTCAAGCCTGTAATCCCAGCACTCTGGGAGGCCGAGGTGGGCGGATCACGAGGTCAGGAGATCGAGACCATCCTGGCTAATATGGTGAAACCCCGTCTCTACTAAAAAATACAAAAAACTAGCCGGGCGAGGTGGTGGGCGCCTGTAGTCCCAGCTACTCGGGAGGCTGAGGCAGGAGAATGGCGTAAACCCGGGAGGCGGAGCTTGCAGTGAGCTGAGATCCGGCCACTGCACTCCAGCCTGGGCGACAAAGCGAGACTCCGTCTCAAAAAAAAAAAAAAAAAAGAAAAAAAAAAAAAAGAAAACAAGGGATCCAATTCAAACAAATGTGCGCAAGGTTTGAGTAGACATTTCTCTAGAGCACGTGCTCAGATGGCAGGTGAGCCCATGAGAAGGCCATTCGCGCCATTCGTCACCAGGTACACACAGGTGGAAGCCAGGGCGACAGACCGCCGCACACCTGCTGAGTGGCAGAAATTGAAGATGGACCCGACCATATGCTGGCAAGCATGCAGGAAAACTGGAATTCTCACACACTGCTGGTGGGAACGTGAGAGTCGCAGTCACTTTAGAAAAGTGTAGCAGCTTCTCAAAAAACATTCAGCAGCCTCTCCATAGTTTTCAGCTATTTCCTTACCAATGTTTACCCAAGGTCAATGGAGCCATTTCTACAGAGACGCTTGTCCTGGAATGCTCACAGCTGCTTTGTGTGCAATAAGGCCGAAGCGGGCAGATCACCTGAGGTCGGGAGTTCGAGACCAGCCTGACCATCATGGAGAAACCCCAACTCTACTAAAAATACAAAATTATCCAGGTGTGGTGGTGTGTGCCCGTAATCCCAGCTACTTGGGAGGCTGAGGTAGGAAAATTGCTTGAACCTGGGAGGCGGAGGTTGTGGTGAGCTGAGATCACGCCCTTGCACCCTAGCCTGGGCAACAAGAGCAAAACTCCATCTCGAAGAAGGAAAAAAAAAAAAAAAAGAAAAGAAAAATTGGAAACAATCAAAATGTTCATCAATGTGGAAATGGAGAAACAGACGGTGTCCTCACGCACAACTGCAGGGCTGTGTGGCTAATGTGTGGGCTTCCTTCATTATCTCCCAGAGCACACAAGGATAAGACATGCTTTTAAATGTTAAAGACAAAACCTATCGAGACAGAACCCGGTCCAGGGTTACTACTATACATAACTGTATCTGTCATGCAAAATGCTACTTCTGCTTTGTATTACTTCCTTAAATCTCAACCTGAAGTTGGATTTTAAAAACTAAATTCACATCCATGATCTTTGTTTAAAGTTCACAAATATTCGAGTATTTTATGTGTGGTACTATAATGACAAATTTGTCCATGTGGTGTTTAAAATCTACTTTACTTAAATGAGTCTCACATCAAACTGGATTAACCAGATTCTGTATGAAGAACTGTCATCGTGTTAGGATATTTTCACACAGAGGTGGGTGGGTGAATTGCCAAGTTACTAAAAGAGCTTCCCGTGAGCTGAACGTCGGTGGGCACAGCAAAGCCCAGGCTCCCAGCACTGCCTGCGGGTCAAGACACAGGGAGGTCCCCTGGCCCTGCCAGGCCTGTTCACTGCGAGGCTCTCCCACCGCCAGGGAGCAAGATGGGGAAGCCTCGTCCTCAGCAGGTCTGTGCCCCGGAACTGCGGGGCCATGACTGACATGTGAGGCCACAGTTTTTACACCCAAACACCACTTAATCAAAAACTCGAAGTTCAGGTTTACTGGCTAAAGTCTTCTTATACAAATTTTTATCAGAGAATTTTCCACTTAAAATCAGTGTAATGTGTACATATGGGGAACTGGCTCTGAGTTTAAAAAGTGGCGGGAAGCCATTTAAGTGGTGGGAATTGTGTTTTCTTTATTGTCAAAGATGATTTGTAAATGGTAATACGTTTGGTGAAACACAGCACTGGGTTCCAATGATTTTTTAAACGAGGACTAGGAGATTCGATACACCTGAAGAGAGATTTAAAAGTATTTGAATGCTTTTTCTGACCGAATTCCTTGCCCAGGTGAAAAAGGAGTGTTTTCAAACTGCAATGTTTATTCAAAAACATATTACCACTTACAACAGGAAGGGCATGGGCCCAGCTGTTCTGTCTGCCCACGTAATTCCGGTTCAGAGCCTGATTGTCTCTGCCACACTTCAGCTTTCCCAACACTTCCCCGTGTTTTTCCCTCCAGAGGCTCCTCTTCAAGGACCCATGGATGCCTGCGGAGCCTTCCACCCAGCACCGTCACCTGAAACAAGCTACTGTGTGCAATTGTCAACACTGTCTTCCTGACTTTTCACGGGAAACAGCCCTCTCACTTCCTGTGATGCGGGCTGGGAAGAAAAATCGTTTCCTTTGTGGACGTCCACTCCGAGCCCTTCCAGGTGGGGGAGACACCGTTTCCCCTGTGGACGTCCACTCCGAGCCCTTCCAGGTGGGCTGCCCTCACACTCTGAGCCCTTCGCTGCCCTCACCTGTCCAGGATGCCGCAGGTGTCAATCAGAAGGTCGCTGAAGTTCCCCACGGCGCCCTGCTGCACCGAGATCAGATCCACCTCCTGGCCATCGATGGAGATGAGCCGCAGACACCCCTGGAATCCGCCCAGTGGTCCCAGCGATCGGCTGCAGTCAGAGCCAGAGCCGTGAGCGGGGCACCCTGAGTTTCAGAGGCACAGGAGGCAAGAGGAAGAGGGTAATGGGTGGATACAGTGTTGGGGTGTGGGCGGCCGGTTGCACTCCCCCTGACGCCAGGCTGCCTTCCATCTGTGGGCGGGGCTGCCTGCTCATTGGGAAGAGGGAGGATGAAAGGTCAGCAGAGCATAAAATAACCCTGGAGGCAAGAATGTAAGAAGATGAGAAACCCTGAGAATTTAAAATTCACCCTGAACTCAATGCCCTTTCTTAAAGTATACTAGAAATTTAACTCTTTTTTACCATGACAGATCTTAAGGGAAAAACCTAAATGCACATGGATTTACAATTAGAAATGAAATAACAGGTCTTATTATTGTACATACAAACAGCTAAAATGTTAGAGTCTGGAGAATATCAGGCCAGAAGGTGACTGGGCACCCCCACTGAGGCTGGTGTGCCGACCACACACCACGGCAGCCTCGCCCGTCAGCTCAGGTGTCCCAAAGACTTGCTTCAGCAGAAAAAGAAAAACTTACATGTGTTTTTATAACAACCATTTTTGTTTTGGGTGAGTTGGTCAAACATATAATCAAAAATTAAATTTCAACATGACATCTTAATACCATTAAAAAGTAACAGTCATGCAATAGCAGATACCTCATCCAAATGTGTGGTGAAAGAAGGAAGCTTCTTGATTCTCCGAGTTAGGCCAGCATCGTTTTCCCAACCACAGCCCTGGACCCCAGGAAGCAGCTCCCGAGCCTCACCTCTGCCCGGCCGCCTGGGACCCCTGCGTCCAGCTTCCTGAGGTCTGTCCTACCCCCTCCCTCCCTGCCCCCAGCCCTGCCAAGGAGAAGGAGCCGCTGCCAGAGGGGAGCCTGCAGCCACAGGCCAGGGTGAGTGGCTCAGCATGGCGGCCGCTGGGGTCCCTGCGCGGGGAGCACGACACCCCAAGTCGGTCAGGGGGTTTCCTAATCAACACCACATGCAGAGAGGCCCGGTCCCATGCATTTCAGCATTCATGTGGTTTCATGCCTGTGACGGTTACTACTGAGTGTCCCCTTGGTTGGACTGAAGGATGTGAAGTACTGATGGGTGCGTCTGTGAGGATGCTGCCGAAGGAGACCCACATTCGAGTCAGTGGCTGGGGAAGGCAGATCCACCCTTAAGCTTGTGGGCACCACCTAATCAGCTGCCAGCAAATATAAAGCAGGCAGGAAAACATGAAAGAGATACGGCCTAACCTCCCCGCCCACATCTTTCTCCCGTGCTGGACTCTTCCTGCCCTTGAACATCGGACTCCAGGTTCTTCAGCCTTGGCACTAGGACTGGCTCTCCTTGCTCCGCAGCCTGCACATGGCCTATTGTGGGACCTTGTGATCGTGTGAGTTCATGCTTCATAAAGCCCCTTTCGCTAGTTCTGTTCCGTTCCTCTAGAGAACCCTAATCCAATGCCAAACATTCTTGAGAGAATCTGGTTTTCAGACCTTAGCTCTTCTACCTCACAAAATAATGACTCATTAACCTCTAGCACCAGAGCATGATTTTCCCCCTAATTACAGATAAAAAGTACTTGATAATTGTTTTAAATTTAGAAAAGCTTCCACTTATTTAAACACGAGAAAGTACTATACCATATTCCTATGTAAAACATAGGTTTATGGTCATTAGATGCTCTCTGCTTAACTGAAATAAGTCATTTTGGGAAGCATGGAGTTCACCCACCAAATGTAAGGGTTTTTTTTTAAGAACTCCCTTGTGGCCCTCTGTTAATTGTCAGTTGTAAATGTCTAAGAACTGAGGATAAGGGAGTAAGAATCACGCTGCATCTTAATTCTTGCCCCAGTCATACTGGTTTTCCATGAAAAATTACATACTAAGTTTTCCTCTATGTTTGAATAACAGTCATAACTATTCAACACTTTCTCTCCCAATAATTTACATTCGTATGACAGATGAGCTCATGCATGCCTCGCCTCTCTCCAGTCATTGTAAAGCACATTACTATGCTTTATATCAGCCTCATGGAAATTTGAGATTTGAAATTAAAAATGAGGTCACAGGAACCTGGGCAGACGCTGAAGCCTCCCTTGGTCATTTTCTCACTTTAGGGGTGAAACCCGAAGTTCAAGTGGTTCGGCGTCCACCGAAGCTCGGGCATAATAGATTTGGCTTCTCTCTACGGACGGGGTCTATTTTACCTTTTCCCTTATCAAAAATGCCTGGGGCCCAAAATGCTTCAGATTTGGGATATTTTCAGATTTTGGAGTATTTGCATTACACTTACCAGATGAGCACCTCAAACCTGAAAATCCAAGATGCAAATTGTCCCCATGCTGGCCGGGTGCGGTGGCTCACGCCTGTAATCCCAGCACTTTGGGAGGCCAAGGTGGGTGGATCGCTTGAGGCCAGGAGTTCGAAACCAGCCTGGCCAACATGGCGTAACCTGTCACTTCTAAAAATACAAAAATCAGCCAGGCATGGTGGCAGGTCCCTGTAATCCCAGCTATTCAGACACTGAGGCAGGAGAATCACTTGAACCTGGAAGGTGGAGGTTGCAGTGAGCCGAGATTGTGCCACTGCACTCCAGCCTGGGCGACAGAGTGAGGCTCCATCTAAAAAAAAAATGCTCCCATGAGCATTTCTTTTGAGCATGATGTTGGCACTCAAAACGTTTTGAGTTTTGCAGCATTTTGAATTTTGGAGTTTTGGATGTGGGGTGCTCCATCTGCTTTTACCGACCGGGGCTGGAAGGACAGTCACGCGGTACAAACCTGGAGTAACCTTCAGATTCCAGAACAGTAACGGCGCTGAGCATCTCCCTTTTCCTTAAAACATATTCTCTCACTCTTTCCGAACAAACTCAGTTCTGAAACTTTGAACAAAAGTGGCGATGGCGGTCACAGGGAATGGCCGTGTGGCTTCACGGAGAAACGCGTGTGCAGCTGGCTGACGGCTCCACCAAGAGGGAGCAAGGAGAGCCAAGAAGGGGTCGGCTCCACCCGCTCTCCGCAGACACGAGAGCCCCCAGCACCGAGATGCGCGGCAGAGGCGTCCGGCCTGGAGCCCCGTGCGGAAGCGCCGAGATGTGACGATTCCTGGGGAAAGCCTAATCCTGGAGGCCGCAGGTTCTGCAGCTCCGAGGGGGTGAGCCGCGCTGTGACCTGGTGTCTGCACCAGGAATTCTGACCCGGGACACTCAGAGAGCTCAGAGGGCAGCCCACAGACCAGGTGCCACCTGCCCAACGCCAGCACAGCGTGAAGCCGATGGCTCTGGCACCCACCAGGGTTTACGGGGATTTGCCATCTGCATCCTCTGCTCAGGGTCTGATGGAATAAACATGGAAAGTTGCCCCAGAATGCAGTGGAGCTGCCTGAAGCTCACTTCACGAGGAAAGGAAGGGGAGGTGACCAGTAAGCCAGTGACGGCCCCATGTGCACGTGACAGGGTGGCACTGCTGTGTTCCTACCTGGACCACCTGCGGCCTAAGGAGCCCGACTGAGTAGCTGGAGGCCAGCGCGGACCACCGACGTGTGGCAGTCACACTCAGGGCCGGCCACACATGCCTCCCGCGGCAGCGTTACCGACCGCCGTCCTGACTCGAGGGCAGTGCTGGAACTCTCGGTCAGGGCTGTGCCGCAGGAGAGGCAACGGGAAGGACACCAGGAGGGTCTCAGAATGTAGCGTATGCAGTATGAAAAGACTCGGGCGGCAAGCCCTGAAAATACGACCTGGCAAATGAGATCCTGGTGGTGAGGGGCTCTCAGCTGTTAAATGTAAATTACACTCAGTAGAGCTGCTTGGGAAAAAAGTGAAGTTCTTTATATTTGCTGAACTGCTGGAGAATTAGCCACACGTGATACAGCAACAGTAATAAAAATAATCCCAGCCACCACATGCAAGGTGGGGAAGAGGAACACAAGGAGCCTGTGCATTCTCAGCCCCTTCACTCACCTCCAAAGTGGTAGGCATCGCCCGGGTGGACCCCCACAGGTACCGTGGTGTGGACGGTGGAGGCCACGTCATCGTCCACCATCACGCTCAGGTGGCCCCACGTGGATGTCACTGAGACAGAATGCCATTGCCCGTCATTTAATCCAACACCTGTGGAAACCAAACCAGGTAAGACACAGCCATAAACCACAAATCTTGTAATTAGTTAGTTAGTTTGCTTATTTAATTAATTAATTAATTTAGAAACAGAGTCTCATGATCTCAGCTCACTGCATCCTCCACCTCCTGGGTTCAAGCGATTTCACCTGCCTCAGCCTCCCGAGTAGCTGGGATTACAGGCGCCCACCACCACGCCTTATTAATTTTTGTATTTTTAGTAGATATGGCGTTTCACCATGTTGACCAGACTGGTCTCAAAATCCTGACCTCAAGTGATTTGCCTGCTTCAGCCTCCCAAAGTGCTGAGACCACAGGCATGAGCCACCATGCCCAGTGTAAGTATTTTTAAAAAGTGATACAAATCAGTGACTGCAACAAGCACAGAAATCCGAACAAGGAGAGTGGAGGGAGCTCAGCCCGTCCTCTTCCCCCACAGGGCACATTCTGCATGGAGAGTGGGGGGAGCTCAGCCCGTCCTCTTCCCCGCCAGGGCACATTCTGCCCCATCCCTAATGTCTGACATGCCCCTCACTTTGAGTAGGGGGAGATCAGCCCATCCTCTTCCCCCCCAGGGCACATTTCTGCACCATCCCTAACGTCCGACATCCCCCTCACCTGGCCCAGGACACCTTCCTGCTCCCACTCATGCAATTTGACTTTTGGGGAGGCACATAGAAATATCAAACTCTCCTCAACTTCAGCATACATTTTAAAAAGCCTTATGTGATTTTTCTCCTATTTCACAAACTTCAGGTAAGGACCCCGAATCTCTGTAGTAGCTACGGTGGTAGCTGAACCACCACGCCGCTGCGCTCTGTAAGGCAGAAGGTCAGTCCGTGTGGCACGTCTAAGCACAGAGACCAGGCCCGTCTCTCCTCACGCATATGAAACGGCCACAGATCCCTCGCCTGGACAGAAAGGGACTGATGCCTCCAGATCGCTCATGTCAGCGCACAGCTCCACTGGGAGGCTGCTAATACTGAACCTCAGCCAGGAGCACGGCTACAGGGAGGCGTGGGGTCCCTGGAAGGTGGGGCTGCATCAGGGGTCAGGGAGGTGGAGGAGGCTGAGGAGGCTCGGGGCTGGGGGTCCTCAGTGCCCGACCTGGGGGACCTGGCTCTGGCGTTGCTGGTTCTGGGCAAGATGGGCTTTCTTGTGTTTTCCACCCTCCCTGTCCTATGCTGACACGGCAGGGGCTGCAGCGAGGGTGCACGGCTGGGTGGGCTGGGTCGGTGGAGGAGGGCGCAGCTCCACGGGAAGCCGGGACTCCTTACGGTCACCAGATTCCCAGTCTGTCAGACGAGGCCAGACATCTGGGTTTCATTGCTGAGTATCTTGATTTTAAAATGTTGGCTGTTGTTTTAAAATATTATTAAAAAAGAGAAAAAGCTCTGTCCAATAAACACATACCTGAGGGCAGCCGCTGCCCGGGACTGGCAGTGTTGGGAGCCCTGAAGGCAGAGGCAGAGCAACCAGAAAAGACATCCGGTTAGGCATTTATTCATTCAGAACAATCTCAATCGTGAATCGCTCTTCAATTGTGGGTTATTCCTTAGGATCCCATCGCCTTTCAAATGACTTTCAGTTTGATATTCACACGGGGAGTAAAGATTGAAAAGCATTTCATGGCATGCATAATTATATTTGACCCCTAATTGGTTGAAATAATATTTTTAAACAGTTTAACATAAAAATTTGCAAAGTTGGAAATTATGTTGAAAACTTTACCTTCTAATTCAAAACTTTGTGCAAATTACAACTCAACCCAGCTCCATGCTCAACACAATTTAACTATAATTCCATGTAACAATCTTAATACATAACAGATTACCAGTTTAAATCTCTAATAACTAAGAAAAAACCCTTATTTAATAGAAAATTGTATTTATTATAATAATTCATAAGTATATTATTCTAGTTAAAAAGCCACTATATTGAGTTCCTATAGCTGTGCTTAAAATAACACCCGAATTATCAAATGCTGATTGTGTGAGCCATAGGTTAAAAATTTTTTGGTAGGCGCGGTGGCTCACGCCTGTAATCACAGCACTTTGGGAGGCCAAGGCAGGCAGATCACGAGATCAGGAGATCGAGGCCATCCTGCTGGTCAACAGGGTGAAACCCCGCGTCTACTAAAAATAAAAAATTAGCTGGGCATTGTGGCAGGTGCCTGTAGTCCCAGATACTTGGGAAACTGAGGCAGGAGAATTGCTTGAACCCAGGAGGTGGAGGTTGCAGTGAGCTAAGTTCACACCACTGCACTCCAGCCTGGGCAACACAGTGAGACTCTGTCTCAAAAAAAGAAAAAAAAATGTGTATATTGTGAGAAAACTGTCAAATCATCTATGGTTTAATCAGATATGCTTCAAATATAACATTTGCTTGCTTTGCTAAATCTAGCAATAAACAATAATTTTTTTAAAAAAGAAAACTAAAAGGTGGGAATTGGTAGGAAAAATTCTGGTTAAAGTGTCCAAACTTTGATTTATCAGATGAATGGGTTCTGGAAATGCATGCACAGCATGGGAATGATAGTGAATCATGACCGTCCCTTGTTGGGTCTGGCTGGGGACTGCCCTCTGTCCCTCCCCACGTGAGCCTCTCCACGGAGGGCTCACAACACAGCAGCCAGCTTCACCCAACAGAGGGAGAGCAACTCCCCAGTCAGAAGCTCTGGCTCCGCATCTTAACCTCCTAAGTGACAGCTATCACTCTGCCACCTTCTTTCTATCAGACAAGCCTCCAAATCCAACTCGCCCTCTGCACAGAGCCGACTGGTGGCAGCAACCCCAGGGGATGGGGTCCCTAGGGCCACCTGGGTGCCCACCAGAGACTCATAATAAATTCCTTCTGCAGGAGAGTAACATTATTATAAATACTGAGACATCTATTATAATCTTATTCCCAGCAGTTTTTCAAATATTTACACCAATAGACTAGTTAAAAATGAGACTGGCTTTGTGGTGCTTATTAAAGTACCATCGCACTGATGCAGGTTCTTTCAGATGTTTAAAATTAAGCCATGCTTGAAATCTCTGCCAAGGACATCAGATCCATCACCATGAGCCATGTGATCATGACACACTTACTATAAATTAACATTTTTCTGATGATAATCTCGAAAGCTTGCTCACTGCTAAGATAGTGAATCTGATTTCTTTCTTTCTCACAAACCTAACTCATGTCAATTTATCTCATTATTAACATTAAGCAGGTGATCAAAGGACGGTGCTTAAAAATATCAAAGGGGGCCGGGCGCGGTGGCTCAAGCCTGTAATCCCAGCACTTTGGGAGGCCGAGACGGGCGGATCACGAGGTCAGGAGATCGAGACCATCCTGGCTAACACAATGAAACCCCGTCTCTACTAAAAAATACAAAAAACTAGCCAGGCGAAGTGGCGGGTGCCTGTAGTCCCAGCTACTCGGGAGGCTGAGGCAGGAAAATGGCGTGAACCCGGGAGGCGGAGCTTGCAGTGAGCTGAGATCCGGCCACTGCACTCCAGCCTGGGCAAGAGAGCCAGACTCCACCTCAAAAAAAAAAAAAAAAAAAAAAAAAAAAAAAAATCAAAGGGACTAGTAATTTTGGAGCCTCCACTTATTTTTCAGTGATGCAGGGAGTACAAACAGAAGTAAATTTTAGAGCTATCTATAGAAGTGTGCATGCCTGCTTTTCTCCCCATTTCGCTTCCAAATCTCTTTCTTGCTGAGTTTCTGGCGATGTCCTATTTTGTTGCTTTGGGCACAGATGATGAGACAAGAGAGAGTGGACCCAGCGTTCCTTAAACATTCATGTCTGATGATTCCATGGAGGGCCTGGGCGTTATTCTAAACCAGCATATGTGTGACCCTGATCCCTCATCAAAGATTCCAGCGGCGGCCGGGCGCGGTGGCTCAAGCCTGTAATCCCAGCACTTTGGGAGGCCGAGACGGGCGGATCACAAGGTCAGGAGATCGAGACCATCCTGGCTAACATGGTGAAACCCCGTCTCTACTAAAAATACAAAAAAAAACTAGCCGGGCGAGGTGGCGAGCGCCTGTGGTCCCAGCTACTCGGGAGGCTGAGGCCGGAGAATGGCGTAAACCCGGGAGGCGGAGCTTGCAGTGAGCTGAGATCCGGCCACTGCACTCCAGCCTGGGCGACAGAGCGAAACTCCGTCTCAAAAACAACAACAACAACAAAAACAACAACAACAAAAAAAAAAACACAAAGATTCCAGCGGCGACACGCAGAAGCAGTGCAGCCCTGCTAAAAGCTGTGCTCCAGCGTGGACTACGCGGGCCACAGCGTGTCAGAGATGGCACACCTGACCGTGCCAACGATACCGTGGAACTCAACCTCAGGGGCAGCACCCAGCAGTCAGCGCTCCCTCCATCCTGTGGAAAGGTGTTTATCGAGAGGACGTACGTGAAGGAAAACGTGTACAGCTCACCTCCCTGACACCTGCCTCACCTCCCGAGTGTAGACACTCCATCCCAAGTGTAGACCCTCCAGGCCCCAGCACCTGCGGGAGGAGGCAGAGCTGGCCTGGGCACTCCCTCCGGGAAGGGCATGGGGAAAGGTCCCTCTCTTGGCCCCGGCCTTCACACATCCCCCTCCTTCATCTCAGTCATGGCAGCTGTCTGCGTAATGGAGGCATCTCTTCCCGCAAACGTGCAGACACCAGGGAGACCGCAGCCCTGGGCGCAGCTCTCAGATGCGACGCCGCTTGCAAACCCAAACGGGCTGGGCTCCAGGATCCCGCTTCCCGGGGGCGGGCACCCTTTCTCCGGAACCCTGGTGCTTCCCGTGGTGTAGACAGCGGGCGCCTGTGTTCCGGGGAAGCGGGGCTCCCGGGGGTCCCTAAAATCCGCGCTCCCTGCAGAGCTGGGGCCGGGACCCCGAGTTACCTGTGCGGGCGCCGCTCTGCGCCTGTCCCGGGGATGCGCGCGGACCCACGTGGAGCCTCCCGTCCTGTAGCGCGAGGAAGAAGCCCCCGGAGCCCGGGCGGGTCCCCCAGGACAGCAGCAGCCCCGCGCGGTTCCACGTGCGAAACTGGAAGCTGACGGAGGCCGCGTCCGCCCCGGGGGAGCCGGGCAGCGCCAAGTGGCTCTGCGCGCTCAGAAACGTGGCGGGCACGGTCTGGGGGTGCGCACAGGCAAAGGCGACGGTTCCCTGGGAGGGGGAGATGGAGGGCGGCGCTGAGGGTCCTCCCGGTCAGGGGATCCCTCCCGGCCCCACCAGGCTTGGCCTGTTCCCATCTGGATGCCCCGCGTCCCCTACTCCACGGTGCCCACGGGCCCCACACTTGCACCCGGCAGACCCCAGGACGACCCAGCCGAGCCCACAGCCCCGCTCCCAGCCTCTGCTGCCCTGGGTCCGGCCCACCCTCTTCCCGGAGACGCAGACGTGGTAAAAACGTGTTTTCCACTGGGCGTGGGGAGCTCGCTTCCTGCGTGCCGGGGTGAGCGGCCCAGGGTCCCAGGGCGGAGCCACAGACGGACCCGGATTTCGGGGCAGGCCTCAGCGGCTGACTCCTGCCCCGGGGCTCAGCCCACGGTGAAAAAAAGATAAATTTCAGGAGTGGACCCCATTAACAGAGCCCGGAAGACTGGGGTTTTAACCAGGATACCAGGTAAAGGGATCCGGGTAAGGGCAGCACTGAGGCTGCAGATGTGCCCTGAGGCTGGTCCTGGGTCCAGCCGGCCTCCCTGGGTGTAAATGCACCCGCCCGTCCCCTGTCAGTCAACGAAACCGTTGCACTGGCGTGTTAGCGACATGAAAGCACAGCATGTTAGTTTCATGCTCATGTTCAAACTTCCATGGCAGAAGCGTTATTCCAAATGTCTCGAAAACACCAAGATATTTAACCCCAGGGAACCAGGGGCTCCGGTATGTGCCATGGTCCTGAAGCAAAGCTGCTTGCAGGGAATTATGCGCCAAAAGACTGGCCTCTGGGGAGGGATGATGCCTCCACAGAAGGAAATCATGCACTGAGGCTTAATTTTATTTTAATCAAATACAGGTCTCTTCGTCTCATGCCAGAAACAGCATGAGTTGTGCTCACGCCGGTCTGCTTGTGCTCGCAGCTGCTCGGAGGAGGCTGTTAAAGTCACGAGCCTCACCTTAGACAAGGACACGGTTGGGAGTTGGAGGCACCGACTTCCTCGGGGGACTCTTACCGTGACCAGGATCTGTGGTCCCTGCTGCTTGGCCAAACCAATGACATCCTCTCCATTAAAATTAATGTTTTCTAGGCATCCACGAAAGTTTTTCCTTGGAAACACCATTGGCTTTCCTGGTGCTAAAATCCCTCCAAAGCTGATCTTAGAAAGAAACATAACATCAGTAATATTCTTTATTACTGACAATTTCTGACAATTTGCTTAAAACATTGATGATTCATAAATGGGGCAGGCTCGGTCTAGATGGGTTAATTTTGTGTACTTCTATAAAATTATTCTGTTAATTTTGAATGAATCTAAGACATAGATTCTAAAACATCTTACATGAGCTGATGTCAACTGGCGCCAGAGCCTCTGCGGCTGTCATTTGGGGAAAAGGTAATTTAGCATCAAATGGAGCCCTTGGGAGGGGATGGGGCTGTTTCTACTGGAGCTGGACGGCAGGTGGAGGGTGGCCGGGACTCAGGGCCCTGAGGACACCGGGCCACCCTGGCAAAGGGAAACATTGCCAAACTCTTCCGGTTCTCTTAGAAAGTGATTTCCCGGTTACAGAGGTCGTGATGGTGGTGAGGCTCACGCCCATGTTGCAAATGCTCCTATGAGGGGATAGGGACGGCATCTGCAGCCCTGAACATCAGGAAGGGCCCATCCACTGTGCTGCTCCTCCTGGGCCTAGATGGAGTTTGAGCTGCCAGGTCTGTGCAAAGGATGAGGAAGCCGCACCTCAGGGTCCAGGTCCGCATGGCACAGCTCCGCCGGTGCCCAGATGGGTCTCGAGTGCCTGTCCACCGTGAGGTTCAGGCCCTGGCCAGAGCACTCCAGCCGCACTGTGTGCCAGTGCCCATCGTCCAGCAGGCTGCCCAGCGCCAGGCCACCCTGGCCAGGTGGTGAGGGTTGCGTGGCGTTGCCTGGGCAGAAGGAAGGAGATGCTGTCAGGTCCCATCCAGAAGGGGAGGTCAGCACCCTGGTCCTGGGAGTGGCTGCATCTGACCTGGGCATGAGGCCCTCCCACCCCGGCAACCCCATTCTTGACCCTCTCTTTTCACCACCTTTTACGAGTCTGTCACAGACTCGTTTTCCTGGAAAACCCTTGTCTGTGTTGTGAACTTTCCTTACTGCTGTGGCAGCCTTGTCGTCCGTAGCATGGGACAGTGATGGTCAGTCAGGGATCACTGTCCCCAGGGCACATCGGGCCATTCTGGAGACATTTCTGATGGTCATGGCTTTGGGGTGCTCCTGGCATTGGGAGCAGAGGGGGCAGAGAGCAGGACATTGTCCACCCCCCGCCAGTGCACAGGAGGGCCCTGCCCAGAGAATCATCTGGCCCGAAACGTCTGCTGTGCTGGGGCTGGGAAACTGTGGGATGGAGCTACGGAGTGGCACTGAAGGACGTGAGAGCCCAGTGACCCCTCCCGTACAGCGGTCCCACCTGCACCATTTCCATGAGCCGACACAGGCCCTTGCATCCGTAATGACTGCTTAAAGATTACATGCAAAAATATTTCGACATAAATTATGTCTAAGTAATCAGATTATTGAAGTCCTCGACTGATAATTTTACCTGAATTTATGAATAAAATGAGTTTTCCTTTCACTAATTCCAGGGTGATGCAATTCCCATTCTGTCCGTCCCTGTGGAATAGAATCCCATCACTCTGCAGAGTTTTAAATTTCAAAGAAATGATGTCTGTTCCTGGACTCCTGGTATTTTGAATAAATCGGTAAAGCAGGGAACTTTCTCCATCAAAATCAATCACTTCTGATCCTGCAGAAGAGATAAAAGTTGTGCTAAGTGTTAGCATGCTGCCATTAACATTCTTAAACACACAGAGTGTTGTAGGCACACGCAGGCACACACACAGGCACACACACACACAGGCACATGTACAAACTAAAATTAAACGTAACAAAACTATGCACACACACAGACACGTAGACATGTGCACAGAAAACCACTCATACGCACAGGCACACAGACACACACATGTATACACAAAACCACACACATAGACACACAGACATGCACATATATACACAAAACCATGCACACGCAGGCACACACATGCACATGTATATACAAAATCACACACAGGCACACAGACACACACATACACACAAAACCATGTACACACAGGCACACACAAACACACAAAATGTGCAGCACACATACACAAATGCACTCACAAGCACACACACACAGGCACATGAGCACACAGGCACACATACAGGCAGAGCCTGCATGTCCACACGAAATACACGTGACCACAAAGAACGCATTTCCAGTCCAGCCATCAGACGAGGCGTCTTTCCTTCCAGCAGGTGTTGCTGCACCTAAAGATACATTTTTTTCAAAGTCTGCCCTTGGGAATCTCTGCGCCGCTGCGTGAACGTCTACGGCCTCAATCGTGGACGCCCCTCACACTGGCCAGTGTCAACCACACGGAAACTCTCGGTGCAGCAGCCTTGAACAGTTTTCATTTTCTGGCGACTGGTGAACATTCAAACGTCTCAGGGTAACGAGGGTGCTGCTCCTGGCAGATCTGACTTCTCCTAATTCTCTGGTCCATCCTCCCTGGAAGGGCTGTGTTTTCCCTCCGTGATAGATCCTCACCTGGTGACACCCCCTCACCCTGGACTCATCGCAGGAGACCCAGGCACACGTTAGGGGCCCTCCACAGAAGGGCGCGTCCTCATCCCACCGAGGCTGGGGGTGACCACACAAGCTCTGTAAAGGGCCCTGTCCTTATGGGCAAGGGCTGCTGGGCGTCCTGCGGTTTCCTGGCCCAGGCGCTGCCACGGTTCTCCACCCGGACAGCATCTCACGTGCTCTCGCCCCAGGCCGCATCACTCATTCCTCTGCAGAAAACATCAGGGCATCGCTGACGCCAAGGGAGCAGCTGCTGTGTCGCCGGAAGGAGCTGCGGTGTCTTCCGTGGTGCACAGTTGGGGAAGGGGAAGGAAGAAACGCCTTCTTGGGAAGTGGCCGTGCGTCCTGTGGGGTCACAGGGAAGCCTTGGAATTCTCAGAACAGGGTGGTGTTTGCAAAGGGACCATTTGTGAAGTCCTGTGGTTGGGAGCCTGGCAGGGTTTGGCTCTGTCTCCACCCAAACCTCAGATTGTTATTGAACTGTTATTGAGTGTTATTGAAATGATACCCCCTGTTAGAGGTGGGGCCCGGTGGGAGGTGACTGGATCCTGGGGCAGGTCCCTCATGATGATTTAACACCATCCCCTCCGTGGGGTCCTCGGGATAGTGAGTGAGCTCTCCCGAGATCCTGTTGTTTAAAAGTGCGCAGCGCCTCCCCCGCCCCTTGCTCCTGCTTTTGCCATGTGAGACGACTGTTTACCATTCACCCTCCACCATGAGTAAAAGCCCCCCAAGGCCTCCCCAGAAGCAGATGCCGCCATGCTTCCTGTACAGCCTGCGGAACGTGAGCCCATTAAACCTCTTTTCCTTATAAATTACCCAGACTTGGATCGTTCTTTACAGCAATGCAAGAACAGACTAACACAGATCCCCAAGCAATGGGGCAGTGGGCAGGACCGGGAGGGAGAGTGGCCACCAGGGGACCCCGCGGAGCCATCCCGAGTGGCCCGGCTGCAGTCACAAGGTGACCTCTTAGGCAGGGAGCCCAGAGCACAAAGGGCTCAGCCGCCCTCTCCATGACCTCACTCCCTCCGAGGGCTCCCCACACTCCAAACCCAACCTGTAGGAGGGTCTCTGATGCACACAGGGACCCGCAGAGCCTGCTACAGCCAGAGACACTCACACACACCCATGCACAAGCGCACAGACACAGAAACAAGCATGCATGCACAGGCACACACAGAGACACACAGGCACACACACAAATGCACAGACACATCACAAACACACACACATGCACACACGCACAGGGATGCACACACATACACACAGAAATGTTGGGAGAGAAGCTGAGGCAGGGCTTCCATGTCTGCTAGACATGCTGGCTCCTTGCTTCCAGCACTCCCATTATCTCTCCTTCACTTGATAACACTGTTTCCTTTCAACCCTCACATCCTCACTAGCTGTTTCTTTGAGCACCAATAAACAGTGTGGGCTCCCAGAGCTCGGGTGCAGCCTCCACACTGGCCATGGCCCCCAGTCCCACTTTCTCGAACTGTCTTTTTCTTACTCCTTTGACTCCACCGGACTTCATCGCCCCCAGGACCTGGCGTTGGGTCTGATCACCGCGAAGCACAAACACACACGCACGCACGGAGAGCTCATATGTTACATGTGGACTTTTCAGGAAGGGGTTTTCTAAAACCTGAAAGCCTCTCGGGGGTCCTCAGGGTACAGTGTTTGGGAACTCATCTCAGGCCTCTGGTTGAGGGTCCCCACTGCCCACGGTGGGGTGACAGCGAATCGCCCGCCTCCCTCCTGTGTGAAGCCCACGCCTGTCACCAGCTGTACCTAGAGCCGTGCCCACTCCTCAGTCACCGGCTTCCTCCTTGTAAAGCTGGTGCTCCCCACTGGTGAGTGGCTGCGGTAACACCAGCAGCAGCCTGGCCCCCACCTGTGGCTGCTACAGAAATGCACCTCTCCCAGGCTCCAGGGAAGGCGGCTGCGGCTGTGTCTCCCAGCTCCTGTGTGCCCTGGATGTGGAAGGCCTTCCACGGGTGGGTGCACAGATCTACACGGTTCACACCACGGAGGACCCTGTTAACTGCCAGCATTTTCCTTTTCAGTGTGGGTTCCTCTCCCTCCCACGCTGTTTTATGTCCTCTCGAGGTTTCCCTAATGGAAACCGACAGCAGCGGACCCCGGGCCCACAGCAGGCAGCAGGCAGGTCCGCCGCGGCTCCGGGTCTGTTTTTCTCGTCCTTACGAAGCGCACCTTCTCATTTTAAACAGCTTTGCCGCAGTGTTGATTGTAGACTCATGATCAGAGCTGGAGAACCCGTGCTCCCTCCCCGGCAGGCGGCGTTTCACCAGATGAGCCTCACGCCTGAAAGCTGCTGTTGCTGGGTCCACCCGAGCCTGCCCGCCCTTCCTGGTTTGGCGTCCAACCTGGAGCAGGTCTCGGGGGCTGCCTCGGGCCCGGGCAAGCCCTCTCCTGGGCCACACCTCTGCTCTCTCCACCTCGCCGAGGAGGCACTCGCCTGCACATCCACTCGTCCATCAGGAGATTCACAAGCACCTGCCACATGGCCCTGGGTGGTTTCAGTTGCCATGGGGATTGATCAGGTTGCCACGGGGACACAGCCAGTTGCCAGGGGAGCATGTAGAATGACACCTGGCCCGGAGGGGCTTGCGGGGGACCCGTGTGCTGATGGAGGAGTCGGTGGGTAACGGAGGGTGGGGTGAGGGAAGACAGCAGAGAGGCACCTGCCGAAGCACCCCTGTGTAAGGAGTTCGAAGGTGGGACGTGTCCCCGCTAAACTGGTGACTGGTGGGCGAAGGGTCAGCGCTGGGCACAGGGAGCCTCAGGACGGGTGACGCTCCATTCTGTGGTCTGGGGATGCTTGTGATGTTGTGAAAACTTATGCAGCTGCACATATTTACGCTGTGTGCACATTTCTGTATGTACCTCAGAAAACTCATTCCCAAAAAGTAATGACTGAAGGTTGGGTTGGGGACTGTGCAGGCATCGGTGGGCGGGTTGGGCGGGGGGCCTGACGCTACTGCAGACGACTCAGGGAACCTGGGCCCCAAGGAGCTAAAGAGACCGATGAGGAACAGAAATCCCGGAGTTTTCAGGATGTCAGATAAGAGAAGAAACAGCTGAAAGGCGGAAGCATCCTTCTCTCGTAAGAAAACAAAACTGGCTGAAATGGGTTGGAACCCAGTGGTCAGCTGAGTCCACACGGAGAGAACCAGGTAGTGTGAAGAGATCACGGCGCCTGCCCCAGGACAGTCCAGACTCCGCTTCCTTCCACCCATCACCCGCCCACCCCAGAGTCCACCCCCTGAGGTTCCTCTAGTGAAAATGCTGCCTGGAAGCCACGTGTGTGGGAGCCTGTGTGTGTCAGGGCCTGTGTGTGTCGGGGCCTGTGTGTGTGTTCGGCTTCTGTGTGTCAGGGCCTGTGTGTTTCGAGGCCTGTGTGTGTGTTGGGGCCTGTGTTTATTGAGGCCTGTATGTGTCAAGGCCTGCGTGTGTCGGGTCCTGTGTGTGTCGAAGCCTGTGTGTTGGAGCCTATGTGTATTGAGGCCTGTGTGTGTCGGGGTCTGTGTGTGTGGAGGCCTATATGTGTGTCAAGGCATGTGTGTGTCGGGGCCTGTGTGTGTTGGGGCCTGTATGTCTAGGCCTGTGTGTGTGCAGCTTGTGTGTGTGCAGCTTGTGTGTGTTGGAGCCTGTGTGTGGCGGGGCCTGTGTGTCTTGGGGCCTGTGTTAAGGATGTGTGTGGAGATGACTGCACAGAACAGCCCGGGCCTGAAGGGGCTTCCTTTCCCCAGTGGAGCTTATCCTGGCAGAACCATCTGCACCCAGCGGACAACACACCTCCCTGCTGGCCCAAGCTCCTGCTGGGTCCCCGGACCTCCTGGGCGGCTCCACCTGCAGCCGGGTCCTCGGCCTGCACACCCAGTTCAGGGAGAATTCTGCTGGGTCAGTGTCCAGAGAACCCTGGGCCCTGAGATCCGACCCCACTGGGCTGCCTCAGTGGGGCTCCTGTGGAGTGGACTTAGCCAGAATCCCCCACTCTGAGGTCTTGGCTTCGTCGTTTTCCGTCCTAACCTTGATTCCTGACCTTGACCTTCCCGTGTGTGGGCTGCACCCCCAGCTGCTTCCTCTGCTACACCTGGTGGGAGCCCGTCTCTTCTCCATTGTAATCACCCTGCAGGACGTCTGCTCGCCTTCCCAGCAAGGTCTTCCCGGGCATAATCGCCCTGCAGGACGTCTGCTCGCCTTCCCAGCAAGGTCTTCCCA